>NC_048584.1:23329014-23646514 GCF_013265735.2 Oncorhynchus mykiss
TTGAAGTCATAAACAGCGCTGTGCTTCAAGCATTGCGAAGAGTTGCTGGCAAACGCAGGAAAGTGCTGTTTGAATGAATGCTTACGAGCCTGCTGCTAACTACCACCGCTCAGACTGCTCTATAAAATCAGACTTAATTATAATATAATACACAAATATGAGCCTTAGGTAATTAATATAGTCAAATTCTGAAACTATCATTACGAAAACAAAATGTTTATTATTTCAGTGAAATACGGGACCGTTACGTATTTTATCTAACGGATGGCATCCCTAAGTCTAAATATTGCTGTTACATTGCACAACCTTCAATGTTATGTCATAATTATGTAAAAATCAGGCAAATTAATTACGGTCTTTGTTGGGAAAAAATGGTCTTCACACAGTTCGCAACGAGCCAGGTGGCCCAAACTGCTGCATATACCCTGACTCTGCTTGCACAGAACGCAAGAGAAGTGACAATTTTTCTAGTTAAAATTGCCTGCTAACATGAATTTCTTTTAACTAAATATGCAGGTAAAAAAAATATACTTGTGTATTGATTTTAAGAAAGGCATTGATGTTTATGGTTAGGTACATTGGTGCAAGGCTTGTGCTTTTTTCGCAAATGCGCTTTTAAAATCATCACCCTTTTTGGCAAAGTAGGCTGTGATTCGATGATAAATTAACAGGTACCGCATTGACTATTTGCAACGCAGGACAAGCTAGTTAACCTAGTAATATCATCAACCATGTGTAATTAACTAGTGATTGTTCTATTTTTTTATTTACAAAATTTACAAGATAAGTTTAGCTAGCTAGCCACTTTTTGCTCCTTGCTGCACTTGTGTGGTCAGCCTGCCATGCAGTCTCCTCGTGGAGTGCAATGTAATCGGCCATAATCGGCGTCCAAAAATGCAGATTACTGATTGTTATGAAAACTTGAAATCGGCCCTTATTAATCGGTCGACCTCTAATCGAGATCCTCTCCCTCTGTGTTGTTGCAGGCCGGACAAGGAGCCCCAGTTCAAGTTCATCTACTTCAACCACATGAACCTGGCAGAGAAGAGCACCATCCACATGAGGAAGACAGCCAGCGTCTCTCTGACCTCGGTCCACCCAGACCTCATGAAGATTCTGGGAGACATCAACTGTGACTTCGCCAGGTATGCCCAATGAAATACCACAAAAACCCTGTTAGGGTTAGCACTCGGAGGCCTAGTTTTGGCAACTCTGTATGTAAAGTATATTACAGTGTCCGTATGTTCATGTTATTTTTGTATGTTGCCTTAGGGTTGATGAAGATGAAGAGATCATTGTGAAGGCTATGACAGACTACTGGGTGGTCGGCAAGAAGTCGGACCAGAGAGAACTCTACGTTATCTTGAACCAGAAGAATGCCAATTTGATTGAAGTTAATGGTAGGTCCAACAGGGATGGATTAATTAATGTTTCTTTGAGCTCATCTCACATGTTTTCTTGGTTATACTTACTGATCCCAACCCTGTTTTTTTTCAACCAACAGAGGAAGTGAAGAGGCTCTGTGCGACACAGTTCAACAACATTTTCTTCTTGGACTGAAAGAAATAAAGGAAAGAACTGCACGAAGAAGAGGGAGAGAAAGAGAGACGGTGAGAGGGCAATGGACTGTTTCACCACACTAAAACTGTCAGCATTGCAGGGTGTTATGACAGCATCAGTGTAATGCAATAATTGCATAGATTAGGTAAGAGTTCGACCAAAACCATGGAAACGCCACACACCCGTCCCCCCATGGGGGATAGGTCCAGAATCTATTTAGTAACCACACTGTAGGCCTGTTAGAACACATACAGTGCCTAGTGAAAGTTACACAACACTTGCACAGTCTTCATATTTTTCTGCCTTAACATTAAATTAAATTTAAAAAAAATTAGAATTTTGGGGTTTCCTACAGATCGACACAACCTACTCCACATGATCTAGGTGAAGGAAAGTTATAGAACATGTTCCAAATTAATGAGAAGTTAGAGGAAGACCTAATCCTGAGATAGAGTTGTATTTTTCTGCGGGACAGTTGCACACATTTTAATGCCAAAGACACAACAGAATGGCGTTCTAAGGTGTTGAGTGTTCCTGAATGGTCCAGTCTCCTTCCTGACTTAATCTGCTTTAAAAATCTGAGACAAGGTTTGAATATTGCGGTCCATCAATGATTCCTAAACAAATGTACTGAGCTTGAGCAATTTTGACAGAAACAATAGATATACATTGCCCTAAGAGTTGTGCAAGGTTGGTAGAGTCTTATTCACAGCTGTAATGGCTGCCAAAGGTGCTTCCACTAAGTATTAACTCTGGGGTGTGAAGACATAAGCATTCAATACATCCGCATTTTGTATTTCTTAGAACATTTTCCAAATGACTATCATTTTTCTTTCACTTTGAAAATGTGTAGTTAGGTTGCGTAGATCGATATGAAAAAATAATTTAATCCCCTTTTAGATTTAATTAAGGCAAAATGTGAAGACTGCAAAGGGTGTGTAGACTTTCACTAGCGACTGCTGTCAATTGTGATTGATTTGACAAATATCAACTTTTTTTGTATCAGCTTTTCTGAATGGACGCCATTGACAGTGTCCTTGTGCTATCCTCTACGGGTGCGTGGCCATCGGCGCTCCATTGATCTCTTACCGTATGTATTGTAAACAATTAAATAAAGAAGCTTTTCACATGTAATTTCTTTCGATTTTTATTTAACCAATACAAAATGGTATTTTCATTTTTGTAATTAAGTGTCAAATGATCAGAGTAATTTTACTGTACATGTACTTAATTTGTCTATTTCTTTGTATATAAAGTGCATTGTCTTATTGTTTAAGTTCCTGTCAGCTGTTTGTATTACAATTGACATCATTGGTCTACTGACTCTACTCGTTGTTGTTATTTTTAAGGACACAACATGACATGTATCACTATATTAATTTAAAAACAGACATGCACAAACATGCTGTTTTCCTTCTATGGGTTCTGTTCATTGTCTAGTATAATTTTGAAATGAGATGCTATGATTCATGTCGAAAGTAATGTGGTTTGTAAAATGCAGCCCCAACTTTAAATAAATGAAGAAATTCTAATTTTCCTCCATGTACCCTATTTCTTTCTTTTACTGTAAACAGTCTAAAAAAAGTCTAGAACGAACTGAGATGTACTTTAGGATCAGCCTCTAACCAGAACAAGAAAACAGCAAACCTTGATCAGCTGCTTTTGTACTTTCTAAATTTCCCCTGTAGGGACTGTCACATTATAACAAGGCATTGTGGCTGGTTACCCAGAATTTCCCAGTGTCCCTTGTTGTAGGCTCCTTCTAGACTGCTCTGGAATGGAGTTTCCCCTAGGAACTGATCTAGGATCAGCTTCTCTAATCCTATTTAACCTTAACCATTGTTGAGGAAAATGCTAAATTGACTTAAGATCAGCGTCTAGGGGCAACTTCATTCACCCTTCTCCGTCTGGCCTAGATCTTGCCACAAGTAGGTCCCAAACTAATACAGAGTCAGATATTTTTTCATAGGGTGGCGCATAATTGGCCCAGTCATTGTAAATAAGAATTTGTTCTTAACTGACTTGCCTAGTTAAATAAAGGTTAATTTAAAAAAATGCAAAATCGGACTGTGGTGCAACTTCTGCCATGGTGCCATAAAGGCCTTACATAAAGCTTACATAAATTCAGTGCAGTCTTTTTCACCTGGGAGATATGGTCTGTCTCATGGGTGCAGTGCTGCCAACTTAGCAACTTTGTCGCTATATTTAGCGAGTATTCAGACCCCTCTAGTGACACACTTTCAATAAAGTCACTAACAACAAATCTAGTGACTTTTTCTGGTGTTATTGGAGAATCTGACGTGAAAGCACATATCATTCTTACTCTTCTCAACGAGCAGCAGGTGCTGCTGTGAGCCCCACTCCCGTCCCAAAACACTCACAGGTGGCCCAGTCCTCACGCAGCAGTCCCTCCCAGCTGTAGTCAGAGCAGGAGATGTCCGGACTGCAAATTAATCGCGCATACGCCGCCGCTGACTGACCCCTAACTAGTTACTATAATTTTCTCACATTGCCATTGACAGTTTTTTCTATTGTCTCTTTTTGGTCCTTTTAGGCTGTTAATGTAGATTGTATACATTTTTTTAATTTTATGGTTAAAAATGTTCATGTTTTACTGTGACTTGTTGTAGGCTCCTAAGTGGACAATAAGGTTAAAAACAAAAACAAATTAAGAAAACTAAACTAAAAATAAAAAAAAGAATCGTCAGAAGAAAGTTCATTTGTAGTTCTAAACATATTTAGAGTGTTTTTTTTACTCACTTTTTGTCTCTCCCACAACTTCGACATTTCTAGCCTATCAGCGCGACGCTCCTGACCGGAAATATATTATCAGCCAATCAGCTTTGAATGGCAGAATTTTCAAAACTAACCCGCCATGTTGTTGTTATTTTTAGTTCTAACTTGGAAGTCGTTTATCCGAGTACTTCCATCCATAAAGGTTGCCAGATAGTTGGACTGAATGAACTTGGATATCACCAATAATAATTACATTTAAAAAGGTAAGAGTACACATTGATAAAATCCTATTTTGATTAATATATCTCATAACTAGGTAGAGCATATTAAGCGTCAGTGACTAACCGTGACTGCTACTAGTAAGATAGCCAGCTAGTTTGTTTGGCTCATCGTTTGCTAACTAACGTTTTCTAAATATACAACCACACGATAATCAATATGTATTTGTCTGTAACAGCGTGTTAATAACTAGTAGTTTAATGCATTGTATGTATATTTGTCACAGGATCATGGACACAATGGAAGCTCGTTTCGGCCACATGCGTCAGCGTGACACCAGTGTGGACATGCTGCGGGTGAAGATGTCTCGCAGACGGTCGCAGTCCCAGAAGGAGAACCGAGACAAGGCCCTGAACAGCCGCAGACAGCTTGACAAACTCCCCGAACTGGAATGCTCTCAACTGGACATGTCTGTTGCAGAACATGTGTCAGTAATTCAGGAAAAAGCACCGAATGCAAAACATGTGAAAAGTGAGTTTGTGTGCTTTTGATGTGCATTCGTGGATCACTTATTTAGCTACCTAACACTATTCTCTAGGTAACATTACTGTAGTCAGGTTAGCTGGCTTGAATATTTTCTTCTCTGAAACTGTGGTGTCAAAAAAAAAATGTGCCTGAGCCAACTTCGCCCTCATGCCTCTTCATCCTCCACGCCCACTAATATTATGTAATCCCACACTGATCTATTTTCTCTCCAACTCCCTCATTCTATTTCTCAGACACTGCAGTGGAGGAGCGAATTAAAAAGCTTGCACGCTACAAAGAGAAGAAGGAGCTTGTGAAGGAGAAAGAGAAGAGGGCAAGGGAGAAGAAGGGGGTGTTTAAAGTTGGGCTATACCGGCCCCAGCCCCTGGCCCCTCTACCTCAGGCCCCAGCTGCCACGACCAAAGCCATGGTGAGGGGGCACAGCTTAACACGGAGTCTGTATACTGCTGACATATCTATAGATAGTATATCCATCGTCCTTGGGAGTCATCGTTCAATCGTTGAGTTGATGAAGATGTACTTGACTCATCACCAGAGGGTGAACTTGATGTGCTCAAAACTCATAGGGATATAAGACAGTGGCGGTCGGTGCCGTTTTAAGTTGAGGGAGGACAACATGTTTTTTTATATACTTGGCCTTATTTCTATTACATCATATTTGCTGATTGTCGTTCATCTTCCATTCACCCAGCTCAATGTAAAATTGCTAGGTTTAGGCTACAACCTGATAATACAATTTTCCATATACCCATCATGAGATTGCTACAGCAGGTCGGGAGAAAATTTAGTAATCCAGGCAGTGACACATTCTATACCTCCTTGCACATGTGCCTGTATCTAGCTGATTTGGGGTGTAATCATTAGTCCAACAGTTGCAAACGAGTTTCTATTGGACAAATTCAGGTATGTTTATCCCTGTTTTGTTCTGTTTGTTTCCTTTAAGAAACGTTTTCGAGCAGAATTGGCGCAATGAATACACTCCTGATCACAGTTCACTTTCATAGCAGCCACATACAAAAACAGCATAATAATTTGCTCATTGTCAATTTTTTTGGCAGCTATACGCTCTCCTCTCACCTTTTCCCTTTGCTTGTGGACTTCAGTGCACAATACAACAGCTGCCTATGACCAGGTCGAAAAAACCTTTCCATACCATAAACGCTAACTGCTACACACAGCTTACATCGTTGTCCCCTAATGTCAGTCAACATAGTTATTAACTACTAGAACTAACGCGTTAATAAACCTGCTACATTCGTGCACTTAAGCAGTTACACCGGCAGGCCACGATGGCAGTAAATTAATAAAACCAAAAGCTTACGTTGACTTGAAAGAGTTTGTGTTGGATAGCCAGCCCGTAAACATAGCATCCATCTCTGTTTGAGTAGCTGCATTTGCAAGCTAGGTAACATTTGCTAGCTCGGTAAGTGAAAGTGAAGAAAAAAACGCAATTACTTATATTAGTGCCTTCAAAAGTATTCACCCCCCTTGGCGTTTTTTGTATTTTGTTGCATTACAACCTGTAATATAAATAGTTTTGGGGGGGGGTTATGTAATGGACATGCACAAAATAGTCAAATTTAGTGACATTTTAAAAATTACTTGTTTAAAAAAATAATGTAAACTGAAAAGTGGTGGGTGCATTTGTATTCACCCCCTTTGCTATGAAGCCCCTAAATAAGATCTGGTGCAACCAATTATCTTCAGAAGTCACATAATTAGTTAAATGCCACCTGTGTGCAATCTGTGTCACATGATCTCAGTATGTGTGTGTATATGTGTCCATTCTGAAAGGCCCCTGAGTCTGCAACACCACTGAGCAAGGGGCACTATGAAGACCATGGAGCTCTCCAAACAGGTCAGGGACAAAGTTGTGGAGTACAGATCAGGGTTGGGTTATAAAAGAAAAACATTCAACAGCCCACGGAGCACCATTAAATCCATTATTAAAAAATGGAAAGAATATGGCACCACAACAAACCTGCCAAGAGAGGGCCTGCCCACAAGAGGCGCAACAAAGATAACCCTGAAGGAGTTGCAAAACTCTAATCTCCGCTGTGGAGCATCTGTCCATAGGACCACTTTAAGCTGTACACTCCACAGAGCTGGGCTTTACGGAAGTGTGAAAAAAGCCATTGCTTAAAGAAGAAAAATGCGAACACGTTTGGTGTTCGCCAAAGGCATGTGGGAGACTCCCCAAACATATGGAAGAAGGTACTCTGGTCAGATGAGACTAAAATTGAGCTTTTTGGCCATTAAGGAAAACACTGTCTGGCACAAACCCAACACCTTGCATCACCCCGAGAACACCATCTCCACAGTGAAGCATGGTGGTGGCAGCATCATCCAAGATGGCGTAGCAGTCGGATGTGTGTTTTGTCTTGTACCATCCTGTCCCGTGTAAATATCGTATTCCCTCCTGGTATATATTTTAATCTCACTTTCCATCTACGGACTGAATATACTCTCCTGCAACCCGCTTCACCATATTATGCCTAAGAACCGGTACCCCAATCAGAAGCTAGCCAGCTAAATAGCTGGTAGTCAGTCAGCCACTGTTAGCGGTCTTTGCCGTTAACTCGGACACCAGCCAGCCTCAGCTTGGTCAATACCTGCCAGTCCGCCGATCCATCACGACTGGTCTGCCGATGTAATCGTCCGAGGTGTTTTCAACAGGCCCTTTCGTTGCGACGACGCCAAAGGCCCATCTGCTAGCCCCGACCCGCTAGCTGTCTGAATTTCTGTGTCTCCAGCTCACCTAGCGTAGTAGCGACTACTGAATCGGCTCCCTGACTTACCTATTGCTACTCGCTGGACCCTATGATCACTTGGCTACACATGCCTCTCCCTAATGTCAATATGCCTTGTCTATTGCTGTTTTGGTTAGTGATTGTCTTTTTCACTATAGAGCCTCCAGCCCTGCCCAATATGCCTTAGATATCCCTTTTGTCACGCCTCTCACATATGCGGTGACCTCATCTGGCTTAACTGTTGCCTCCAGAGACAAAACCTCTCATCGTCACAATGCCTAGGTTTACCTCCACTGTACTCACATCCTTCCATACCCTTGTCTGTACGTTATGCCTTGAATCTATTCTTCCGCGCCCAGAAACCTGCTCCATTTACTCTGTTCCGAACGCACTAGACGGCCAGTTCTTATAGCCTTTACCCGTACCCTTAGCCTACTCCTCCTCTGGTGATGTAGAGGTTAATTTGTTGACTTTCGTAACCGTAAAAGCTGTGGTTTCATGCATGGCCTCCTCCCTAAGTTTATTTTATTCACTGCGTTAGCACACTTCGCCAACCCTGATGTCCTAGCCGTGTCTGAATCCTGGCTTAGGAAGGCCACCAAAAATCCAGAAATGTCCAACTACAACATTTTCTGACAAGATAGAACTGCCAAAGTAGGCGGGGTTAGCCTGCAGAGTTCTGTCATACTGACCAGGTCTGTGCCCAAACAATTCAAGTTTCTACTTTAAAAATCCCCCTTTCCAGAAACAAGTCTCTCACCATTGCCGCCTGTTATAGACCCCCCTCAGCCCCCAGCTGTGCCCTGGACACCATATGTGAATTGATTGCCCCCATCTATTTTCAGAGCTCGTACTGTTGGGTGACCTAAACTGGGATATGCTTAACACCCCGGCCGTCCAACCATCTAAACTAGATGCCCTCAATCTCACAAATTATCAAGGAACCTACCAGGTACAACCCTAAATCTGTAACCATGGGCACCCTCTTAGATATCATCCTGACCAATTTGCCCTCTAAATACACCTCTGCTGTCTTCAACCAGGATCTCAGCGATCACTGCCTCATTACCTGCGTCCTTAATGGGTCCGCGGTCAAACGTCCACCCCTCATCACAGTCAAACGCTCCCTAAAACACTTCAGCAAGCAGGCCTTTCTAATCGACCTGGCCCGGGTATCCTGGAAGAATATTGACCTCATCCCGTCAGTAGAGGATGCCTGGTTGTGCTTTTAAAAGGGCTTTCCTCATCTTAAATAAGCATGCCCTGTTCAAAAAATGTAGAACTAAGAACAGATATCGCCCTTGGTTCACCCCAGACTTGACTGCCCTTGACCTGCACAAAAACATACTGTGGCTTTCTGCATTAGCATCGAGTAGCCCAAGCGATATGCTACTTTTCAGGGAAGTTAGGAACTAATATACATAGTCAATTAGGAAAGCTAAGGCTAGCTTTTTCAAACAAAAATTTGCATCCTGTATAACAAACTCCAAAAAGTTGTGGGACACTGTAAAGTCCATGGAGAATAAGAGCACCATCTCTCAGATGCCCACTGCACTGAGGCTAGGAAACAATGTCACCACGATAATTGATTATTTCAATAAGCATTTTTCTACAGATGGCCATGCTTTCCACCTGGCTACCCCTAGCCCGACCAACAGCTTTGCACCCCCTCGCTTCTCCTTCACCCAAATCCAGACAGCTGATGTTCTGAAAGCGCTGCAAAATCTGGACCCTACAAATCAGCTGGGCTAGACAATCTGGACCATCTCCTTCTAAAATGATCTGCCGCAATTTTTGCAACCCCTATTACTAGCCTGTTCAACCTCTTTCGTATCGTCTGAGATCCCCAAAGATAGGAAAGCTGCCACGGTCATCCCCCTCTTCAAAGGGGGAGACACTCTAGACTCACACTGTTACAGACCAATATCTATCCTACACTGCCTTTCTAAGGTCTTACAAGCCAAGTTAACAAACAGATCATCGACCATTTTGAATCCCACCGTACTTTCTCCACTTTTCAATCTGGTGTCCAAGTTGGTCAGCCACACTCAAGGTCCTAAACGATATCATAACCGCCATCGATAAAAGACAATACTGTGCAGCCATCTTCATCGACCTGGCCAAGGCTTTCGACTCTGTCAATCACCGCATTCTTATCGGCAGACTCAATATCCTTGGTTTCCTCAAATGACTGCTTCGCCTGGTTCACCAACTACTTCTCAGAGTTAAGTGTGTCAAATCGGAGGGCCTGTTGTCCGGACCTCTGGCAGTCTCTATGGGGGTGCCACAGGGTTCAATTCTCGGGCTGACTCTTTTCTCTGTATATTGCAATGATGTCGCTCTTGCTGCTGGTGATTCTCTGATCCACCTCTACGCAGACAACACCATTCTGTATACATCTGGCACTTTGGACACTGTGTTAACTAACCTCTATACGAGCTTCAATGCCCCTCACTTCATATTCGTCGCCAAACCCACTGGCTCCAGGTCATCTATAAGTCTTTGCTAGGTAAAGCCCCACCTATCTCAGCTCACTGGTCACCATAACAGCACCCACCAGTAGCACGTGCTCCAGCAGGTATATTTCACTGGCTGCCTTTCCTTCCAGTTCTCTGCTGCCCATGACTGGAACGAATTGCAAAAATCATTTAAGCTGGAGACTTATATCTCCCTCTCTAACTTTAAGCATCAGCTGTCAGAGCAGTTTACCGATCACTGTACCTGTAAATGGCACAACCAACTACATCCCCATATTGTTATTTATCTTCTTGCTCTTTTTCACCCCAGTATCTCTACTTGCACATATCACTCCAGTGTTAATGCAAAATTGTAATTATTTCACCTCTGTGGCCTATTTATTGCCGTAACTCCCTAATCTTCTACATTTGCACACATTGTACATTGTAAGAGGTTTTCTATTGTCTTATAGCCTGTACGTTTGTTTATGTGTAACTCTGTTGTTTTTGTCGCACTGCTTTGCTTTATGAGAACTTGTTCTCAACTGGCCTACCTGCTTAAATAAAGGCGCAAATTCAAAAATGTTTTGAAGATTGCTGTACACCGGCGGAACCCATTCAACTTCAAGGATCTGGAGCAGTTTTGCATAACTCCCAGTGGCTAGATGTGCCACGCTTACAGAGACATACCCCAAGAGACTTGCAGCTGTAATTGCTGCAAAAGGTTGCTCTACAAAGTTTTGACCCTGGGGGGATGAATAGTTATGCATGCTCAAGGTTCCTGTTTTTTGTGTTTAACAAGAAAAGTAGGCATGTCTTGTAAATCAAACGATACAGCCCCCCCCCAAAAACCAAATATATTTTAATTCCAGGTTGTAAGGCAACAAAATAGTAAAAATGCCAAGGAGGTGAATACTTTCGCATGCCTCTGTAGCTAGCACTCTTTCTCTCTCTCAGGCAACTATTCACCACATTTTATGCACTGCAGTACTAGCTAGCTATAGTTTATGCTTTCAGTAGTAGATTCATTCTTTGATTGCGTCGACATATCAGTTCATACTGCAAGAGCTCTGATAGGTTGGAGGACGTCCTCCGGAAGTTGTCATAATTACTGTGGAAGGTCTGTGGTAGGGGGTGAGAACCATGAGCCTCCTAGGTTTTGTATTGAAGTCAATGTAACCAGAGGAGGACGGAAACTAACTGTCCTCCGGCTACACCATGGTGTTAAGGCTGCTGTAGACCTTTGTTGCAAAACTGTGTGTTTTAATCAATTATTTGGTGACGTGACTATATTTAGTATAGTTTTATCTAAAAAAACAGGATCATTTTTTTGTTTCACTATTTTTATGAAAGTCCCCTGTCTCCTCTGAGGAGCCGCCACTGATATAAGAACAGAACGGGTGTTCTTAAGCCACGTTTATACCTGGTGCTAACATGCGTCCTTTGTCCCGATTGTGTCCACATCCTGATAGTGCCCATATTTGTAGACTGGTGTAGACTATAAAAAGACAGTGGTTTGATTTTGATCAGATCTTCCTGACCACCACTGGAGGTAGTCGGGCACGCATTGTCTGTGTATCTCTCAAGTGTAGACTAATCTGGACAGTGACACCATTTTTAAATCCTCATTATCCTACCTTCAATCATTGACAGCTGGCACAATTGACTTATGACAGCAATATGTTTTAAAATAAATATTATTTTTGAAAGAATATCTGTCACGTTTGCATACAGGGAGGGACCAGGAAATCTGGTCGCAATGTGGACACAGTGGCTGGATGAGACATTTTACTACCATGTGTAAACACATTTGAAAATGTGGTAACAATCCGATTGTGGACAAGACCAGGACAAAGGATGCCAGTTAGCACCAGGTATAAGCAAGGATTTAGTGGTGTTACGTTGTCATAACGTGGCCTTGCCTTTTCCTCCTACCAGGCAACAACGACAGTGGTCCTGCCCCAATCCACTAGAGTGACGCGCTCAACCATGAGGCAGCAGGCCCCCAAGGTGATAAAACATAATAATAATTGCCCTACCAAGTCTGCATTTTGTTCTGCACACATCTTTTATATAATATGTTTTATTAGATTATTTAGTCAATAACTATAATAGCAGCTTTTTGGAATAACCATATAATTGACAAAATGCTGTATTTTCTCTGTTCCATTGACCTAGGCACCACAGACTATTGACACTGTCCCTGCTTCAAGAAAAGGTTGGTGTTTTTTGTTGTTTGAAAAACAATTTTCCACCCTGTATAATCATTGAATGGTGTGCTTAGTTCAACACCTGTATGTACTGACTGCTAACCCCTTAACTTGACCTGGTTCTGTCTTAGTTGAACCAGCTGTGGTCAGGTCAACCAGGAGAACCAAGATCACTTTAGGTAACACTCGTAACCATGACAAAAATATTGTCAGCTGTTCTATACATTATGCCTCAACCTTTTTGTTTAGCCAATTATTTAACCCCAATAAACATATCCTTGACTTGTAATGTAACTGTTCTTTTTCCACTTTCCTGCAGGTGAACCAGTCGTCAGAGCCCCATCCACAAGGTCAGCTAACAGGCCTCTGGTCTCTGTGGCCCCGGTGGCAAAGGACAAACCTGCTGCAGCTCCCAAGACCAGATCAAATGCCAAGCAGTCTGCATCACCACCTGTTGGCAGAGGGAGGAACACCAGGGGTGAGCTTTGGCAGCTGACATTCCACGCTTCATATGCATTATTCCTCTACAGCATTTTATGTGGTTTCCCCCATTTTTATTTCTGCATAAAAAAAAAAGAAAGAAAAAGCTACATTTTGAAATTCTCTTTAGGAAATACTGAAAGCAATAAGCAAGCTGCTGTAAAAGTGAAAAAGCCAGTGGAGGAGCCCAGGGCTGCCAGCCCGCCACCCCCCAGTGTAAAGGAGGAGAAGATGGTAGAAGACCCTTCCCCTGCTGATCCAGAACCTGTCCCAGCCCAGGTCTCCTCCCTCCCCCCTCCAGCCCCTACCCCGTCCTCCTTCGCTCCTCAGGGCTTTGTGTTCCAGGCCCCAGCAGGCCTGTCCAACTTCAAGCCCACCCCTCTCACCCCCCGCTCTGCAGACTCCTTCTTCAAACCCAGGTAACACATTGTGGGTTTCTGATCAGTCTGTATCCCTCTGACATATTTTAGATTCCCTTGTAATATTTATTAGGTGCATTACAGATGCATTTTTTTCTGCTGGGGTATGAAAATCTGGTTGATATACTGTTACTGCTTATTAAAATATGACTGGCTGTCATTTCTTACTGAAAACATATTGTCATTTTATTTGTTTTAAATCTTCATCCTCCTCTCTGCAGTGTCCCTGCCTTTGTACTACCACCTGTGCCACTCTGGCTCTCTGACTTGGTGCCCAAAATGGAGCTCAGTGCTCCCTCTCCTGCCAAGTCCCCTGTACAATCCCCACCTTCTCCTACTCTGGCCCCTCAGTGTCCCCAAGAACCAGAGCATGATGTGCCCTACTTTAGGTGAGGGTTACATTTTAGCTGACAAACTTATCATGCATATTATATGAAACCAAGTCAACAGCGAAGTTCCTGACCTAGACAAGTGTTGTGTCATGTGATATGTGAATGTCTGTCTGTGTGTCTGTCAGGTTGGTGGTGGTCAGTGAGACCGAGAGACTGACAGCATTTTGTCAGCAGTGGGAGCCCAGGGTGGATGATGCCTCTATCCCTGAAGAGAGTGAGTGACTTGACGTGTTTTAACCATCTTAAGTGGTCGATTTGGATTTCTGTTAGCGAAATGCATCCTACAACATTTCCTCAATGTTTATATCCATCCCTTTGTGAAGTGCGGGACCGTATGCGTACTGCAGTGGGGCAGGCCAGGCTGCTGATGAAGGAGAGGTTTGGTCAGTTCTCTGGCCTGGTGGATGACTGTGAGCTTGGCAGAGGAGAGAAGATCACCACATGCACTGACTTGCAAGGCTTCTGGGACATGGTCTACTACCAGGTGGGTCAGTGACTAGGAGGACATGGTTTACTGCCAGGTGGATTAGTGACTAGGAGGACATGGTTTACTGCCAGGTGGATTAGTGAGTAGGAGGACATGGTCTACTACCAGGTGGATTAGTGAGTAGGAGGACATAATTTACTGCCAGGTGAGTTAGTGACTAGGAGGACATGGTTTACTGCCAGGTGGGTTAGTGACTAGGAGGACATGGTTTACTACCAGGTGGATTAGTGACTAGGAGGACATGGTCTACTACCAGGTGGGTTAGTGACTAGGAGGACATGGTCTACTGCCAGGTGGGTTAGTGACTAGGAGGACATGGTCTACTACCAGGTGGGTTAGTGACTAGGAGGACATGGTCTACTACTAGGTGGATTAGTGACTAGGAGGACATGGTTTACTACCAGGTGGGTTAGTGACTAGGAGGACATGGTTTACTGCCAGGTGGATTAGTGAGTAGGAGGACATGGTCTACTACCAGGTGGATTAGTGAGTAGGAGGACATCATTTACTGCCAGGTGAGTTAGTGACTAGGAGGACATGGTTTACTGCCAGGTGGGTTAGTGACTAGGAGGACATGGTTTACTACCAGGTGGATTAGTGACTAGGAGGACATGGTCTACTACCAGGTGGGTTAGTGACTAGGAGGACATGGTCTACTGCCAGGTGGGTTAGTGACTAGGAGGACATGGTCTACTACCAGGTGGGTTAGTGACTAGGAGGACATGGTCTACTACCAGGTGGATTAGTGACTAGGAGGACATGGTTTACTACCAGGTGGGTTAGTGAGTAGGAGGACATGGTTTACTGCCAGGTGGGTTAGTGACTAGGAGGACATGGTCTACTACCAGGTGGGTTAGTGACTAGGAGGACATGGTCTACTACCAGGTGGATTAGTGACTAGGAGGACATGGTCTACTGCCAGGTGGGTTAGTGACTAGGAGGACGTGGTCTACTACCAGGTGGATTAGTGACTAGGAGGACGTGGTCTACTACCAGGTGGATTAGTGACTAGGAGGACGTGGTCTACTGCCAGGTGGATTAGTGACTAGGAGGACATGGTCTACTGCCAGGTGGATTAGTGACTAGGAGGACATGGTCTACTGCCAGGTGGGTTAGTGACTAGGAGGACATGGTCTACTACCAGGTGGGTTAGTGACTAGGAGGACATGGTTTACTACCAGGTGGATTAGTGACTAGGAGGACATGGTCTACTACCAGGTGGGTTAGTGACTAGGAGGACATGGTCTACTACCAGGTGGATTAGTGACTAGGAGGACATGGTCTACTACCAGGTGGATTAGTGACTAGGAGGACATGGTCTACTACCAGGTGGGTTAGTGACTAGGAGGACATGGTGTACTACCAGGTGGATTAGTGACTAGGAGGACATGGTTTACTACCAGGTGGATTAGTGACTAGGAGGACATGGTTTACTACCAGGTGGATTAGTGACTAGGAGGACATGGTCTACTACCAGGTGGGTTAGTGACTAGGAGGACATGGTCTACTACCAGGTGGGTTAGTGACTAGGAGGACATGGTCTACTACCAGGTGCGTTAGTGACTAGGAGGACATGGTTTACTACCAGGTGGGTTAGTGACTAGGAGGACATGGTTTACTACCAGGTGGGTTAGTGAGTAGGAGGACATGGTCTACTACCAGGTGGGTTAGTGAGTAGGAGGACATGGTTTACTGCCAGGTGGATTGGTGACTAGGAGGACATGGTTTACTGCCAGGTGGATTAGTGACTAGGAGGACATGGTTTACTGCCAGGTGGGTTAGTGACTAGGAGGACATGGTCTACTACCAGGTGGGTTAGTGACTAGGAGGACATGGTCTACTACCAGGTGGGTTAGTGACTAGGAGGACATGGTCTACTACCAGGTGGGTTAGTGACTAGGAGGACATGGTCTACTACCAGGTGGGTTAGTGCCTAGGAGGACATGGTCTACTACCAGGTGGGTTAGTGACTAGGAGGACATGGTCTACTACCAGGTGGGTTAGTGACTAGGAGGACATGGTCTACTACCAGGTGGGTTAGTGACTAGGAGGACATGGTCTACTACCAGGTGGGTTAGTGACTAGGAGGACATGGTCTACTACCAGGTGGGTTAGTGACTAGGAGGACATGGTCTACTACCAGGTGGGTTAGTGACTAGGAGGACATGGTCTACTACTGTGTGTGTGACAGTTTGTGTAGAATTAGATGAACAGACACGGGTGTTTAGTCTGTTTATGCTTGACTGTTAACACTAAATGTAAGCTATACTAGCTACCTCTAGGAAGAATTACCACCTAGATTGGTACAGCATTCTAAAAGGTTGAAAATTTGGAAATGTGTCAAGCTTTCTAAAAAGGCATCCCCTCTTTCCTCACTTACCTTGTTCAACGCTTCCTTTTTCAGGTAGAAGACGTGAACAATAAGTTTGGTGCTCTGAAGGAAGCAGAGTCTAAGGGTTGGCAGGAGGAGAGAAAGCCCCCACCACGACAGAGGAAGGTGGTCAAGAAGCCGGCCTCTGCTCCGGTGGCAAAGCCTGTTGGTGGAGCTGCCGCCAAGTCTCGTCTGGCTGCCATCAAGGCTGCTATTAAGGTCAAGCAGCAGGCTGCAGAGGCAGAGAAGGCAGTCCAGGCTGCAGGGCCAGGCAGTGCTGTGGACGACCCTGCTCCAGCTCCTCAGGACCCCCAGGCAGAGATCTTGGCCCCAGAGTCACCGGTGGTGGTGTTCCAGGGAGGCTTCTTCCAGGTGGAGAGTCCCGCCAAACTCACAGGTGAGAGTCATACCTCGGCTGTTCTTCTCCCATGCCTCCCCTCAACTGCTGTGATGCACAGAGATATGGATGGAGTCAGAGGAAGATGCATAGAATGGCAGGCTGAAAGGACAGAGGGTTTGCGCGGGCCTGGAAGAAAGCTGACATCTCCCTCTGTCTGTTAGAGTTGTGAATTGACTGACTGCTGTGTTGTCTCTGTCTTTCTAGGCTCTGTGAGGAGATCAACCCGTGTAGCTGCCAGGCCGCCTCAGGCATCTCCCTGCTCTGTCACCAAGTTCTCCACCCCCGTCAGAACCCGCCACTCCAACGCTGCTGCAGCTGCACAACCCTCTACTCTCCCCTGCCTCACCCCTGCTCGCTCCACCCTCACCCCTGCTCGCTCCACCCTCACCCCTGCTCGCTCCACCCTCACCCCTGCTTGTCTGTCTGATGCCACCCCACTCTGCACCCTGGCCCCCGCCCAGAATAGCCCCACCAGAGTCTCTCTCTGCTTCTCACCAGTCAAAGAAGCTTTGATAGACGCCCAGTCAGGGGAAGGCCCCTGTTACCAACCAGAGCTAGTCTCGGTCCAGAATGAAGTCACTCCTGACAAACCAGAGCCCGAGAGCATGCAGGAAGCTTGTGACCAATCGGAGGTTGTCACAGAGCCCACTGTTTGCCATGAAGAGCACATTGAGAGCTCTGAGTCTGAGAAAATGAGCCAATCGCCATCCAACACGCAACAGCTGACCAATGACGAAATGACCCAAGAAGTCTTCAGCCAATCGGTGTTGGCCGCAGAGGAGCCCAACCAATCGGCGCTCCTGGCCATGCCTGAAGTGAGCAGCACTTTGGCTACCCAGTCAATCCTATCCTCTACCTCACTCCAGGACAGAGAAGAAGATTTAGAGGACTACGATATCAGCCTACCCATCTCACCAAGGCTTCCCCTCTCTTCTTCACTGCCCCACACTCCCACCTATGGAGCAGAGTTCTCCCCAGTCAGGAGCCCTGCCTTCAGCTTCACCCTCTCCTCCAATCCAGCCAGGCCAAAACCTACCGAGGACAGCATATCTCCCCTCTCCTCACCCTGCCTGGTGCCCTCCTCTCCTACTGTCCAGGTCTCCCTCAGCGTCTCAGCTAATGCCGATGTGACAGTGACTCCAAACAGTTATATCACTGAGGTAAGTTTTTTTTGGCAAAGGAGATGTGTGTGTGTGTGTGTGTGTGTGTGTGTGTGTGTGTATATAAACTCAGCAAAAAAAGAAATGTCCTTTCACTGTCAACTGCGTTTATTTTCAGCGAACTTAACATGTAAAAATATTTGTATGAACATAAGATTCAACAACAGACAAACTGAACAAGTTCAACAGACATGTGACTAACAGAAATGGAATAATGTGTCCCTGAACAAAGGGGGGGTCAAAAGTAACAGTCAGTATCTGGTGTGGCCACCAGCTGCATTAAGTACTGCAGTGCATCTCCTTCTCATGATTTGCCAGTACTTGCTGTGAGATGTTACCCCACTCTTCCACCAAGGCACCTGCAAGTTCCTGAACATTTCTGGGGGGGAATGGCCCTATCCCTCACCCTCCGATCCAACAGGTCCCAGACGTGCTCAATGGGATTGAGATTTGGGCTCTTCGCTGGCCATGGAAAAAACACTGACATTCCTGTCTTGCAGGAAATCACACACAGAACGAGCAGTATGGCTGGTGGCATTGTCATGCTGGAGGGTCATGTCAGGACGAGCCTGCAGGAAGGGTACCACATGAAGGAGGAGGATGTCTTCCCTGTAATGCACAGCATTGAGATTGCCTGCAATGACGACAAGCTCAGTCTGATGATGCTGTGACACACCGCCCTAGACCATGACGGATCCTCCACCTCCAAATCGTTCCTGCTCCAGAGTACAGGCCTCCGTGTAGAGCTCATTCCGTTGACGATAAACGCGAATCCGACCATCACCCCTGGTGAGACAACTGCGACTCGTCAGTGAAGAGCACTTTTTGCCAGTCCTGTGTCTGGTCCAGCAACAGTGGGTTTGTGCCCATGGGTGACATTTATTGCCATGGTCACATCTGCAGTCCTCATTTCTCCTTGCAGCATGCCTAAGGCACATTCACGCAGATGAGCAGGGACCCTGGGCATCTTTCTTTTGGTGTTTTTCAGAGTTTGTAGAAAGGCCTCTTTAGTGTCCTAAGTTTTCTTAACTGTGACCTTTATTGCCTACCGTCTGTAAGCTGTCAGTGTCTTAAGTGCCTTATGGTTCATTCAACAAGCATGGGAAACAGTAATTAAACCCTTCACAATGAAGATCTGTGAAGTTATTTGGATTTTTATGAATTGTCTTTGAAAGGCAGGATCCTGAAGAAGGGACGTTTATATATGTATGTATATGTGTGTGTACACCCCTTCAAATGAGTGGATTCCGCTATTTCAGCCACAGCTGTTGCTGACCAGAGTATAACATTTATCAAACAGCCATGGAGAATCTCCATAGACAAATATTGGCAGTAGAGCTGAGTGACTTTCAACGTGGCATCGTCATAGGATGCCACCTTTCCAAGTCAGTTCGTCAAATTTCTGCCCTATTAGAGCTGCCCTGGTCAACTTTAAGTGCTGTTATTGGGAAGTTGAAATGTCTAGGAGCAACAACAGCTCAACTGCAGTGCTAGGCCACACAAGCTCACAGAACGGGACCACTGAGTGCTGAAGAACGTAATAATAGTCTGTCCTCAGTTGCAACACTCTCTACCGAGTTCGGAACTGCCTCTGGAAGCAACGTCAGCACAAGGAACTGTTCATCGGGAGCGTCATGAAATGGGTTTCCGTGGCCGAGCAGTCGCACAGAAGACTGATCATTTTGTGAAATACCAAGAGTGGTGTAAAGCTTGCCGCTGTTGGACTCTGGGGAAGTGGAAATGCCTTCACTGGAGTGATGAATCACGTTTCACCAACTGGCAGTCCGACAGAAGAATCTCGGTTTGGTGGATGCTTGGAGAAAACTACCTGCCCCAATTTTATATTGGCAACTTTGAAGTTTGGTGTAGGAGGAATAATGTTCTAGGGCTGTTCTTCATGGTTCAGGTTAGGCCCCATAGTTCTAGTGAAGGGAAATCTTAACGCTGAAGCTTACAACGACATTCTAGATTCTGTGCTGCCAACTTTGTTGAAAACCTTTTGGATTAATTGGAACGCAGACTGCGAGCCAGGCCTAATCGCCCAACATCAGTGCCAGACCTTACTCATGCTCTTGTGGCTGAATGGAAGCAAGTCCCCGCAGCAATGCTCCAAAACCAGTGGAAAGCCTTCCCTGGAGGCTGTTACAGCAGTGTAGGGGGGAACAACTCCATATTAATGCCCATAATTAAGGAATGAGATGTTTGAGCAGGTGTCCACATACTTTTGGTCATGTAGTTGAGCTGATCTTAATGAATGACTGTCAAGAGGTAATTGTTTTCTCTAAATACACTAGAGTCTTCTGGGGTTGGAGTTTGAGCGCTACCTCCAACCTGTAGCAAGCTGCAGCTTGTCGCCACGGGAGTTGGCTGTTGCTGAGGAGATGCTGTCGCCCATGGCGATAGACGTAGAAATGGAGAGTCCGATGGCTCAGTCTGGAGAGCCCACTTGGGAGGAAGCGTCGTCTCCCACAGGTAGGTGGTGTGTGTGTGTGTACACCTGGGTTTTGGTGCATGGATAGGCTTTGACCTGGATATTTGTATTCCTTATGGTGGATTTGTTTTCTTTTTCAATCAAGTCATTTTTGTATTCCCTCCTCACTCCCATCACAGCGTTTCCCAGTTTGGCACAAATGTTCACCCCACGGACCACAAAGGTTAACTTCCTTGTTTTACCCCCTTCTTTCTCACATATATAAAGTGTGATTTCATTTGGTGTTGGATCACTTTTCACTATGGTGTTCTAAAATATGTAATTTTACTATTAGGCATGCATTCTTCTCAATTCATCAACTGACCCATGCTGTCCCCACTTCATTCTCCTAAATCTCTTCTCTCTCCTCCAGCCAGTTGAGTCGGACATGTTGCTGTTCACCCCTGATCAGATGGACAGAGTGAGACAGTCAATGTGCCCCAGTGACCTCATGTCATTCACACCTCCATCTAATAGAACGAACAACTGATGAGACCGATTTGCTTAACTGCTGTTTTTTTCCCTCCATTTCGCTCTAGAGACTAGTTTTTATTGTCTCAGGAAAATAATTAGTTTATATGCATTGTTACTTTTTTCTAAACTCCTCTAATTGTCAGAAAAGTGTTTTTATGTAACTTCAACAGATTTTCAAGGAGTTTACTTAAATTCTTTGTCATGTCTACTACACCTTTTTTATTGAAATACCAAAAAGGCTCCAGGTAGTTTCCTAATTGTTAAGCACATTTTCTATGGTGCCCAGGTGTGTGCAGTAAAAAAAAAAAATTGAACCAAGAGTTTATAAATACCGGTAGCCTAAATTCTTCTATGTTGAATATGCATTCTGAAAAACCTTTTGGTTTGTGTAAATAAAATGTTGATTCTTCTAATTGGTCTTCAACAGACTTCTTTTTTTAAAGGGTTCCTCTCATTCAAACACTATTGAAGCAACGCTGCAACGTGTTATATTTTACAGTGAAGGCTGCAGCAGGAACTAACTGGTTTGTCAGTGCCTCTTTCTACAACTAGAGCATCTATACCAAACAATGACTGAATCATGAAACAGTATTTTATTATCAGAAGAATTGTGTGAAATGCATGTTAATGTAGAGGACTTATGATTTGATAGACCATGATCTGAAAATGTCTGTTTTTAATCTGGCACTAGCATACGGGTCTTACAGTCCTATCTCTCCCAAACCCCAGGGTGATCTGGGTAGTCTATTTCCTCTTAGCCGCTGCAGGCAGGTGACTGTTTGGTGATGACCACAGAGGTGGTGGAGGCCACAGTTATCTCAGCCACTGGAGACGGGTTAAGGTCACTCTCTGGCCCTTTGCCTTGCTCCTCCCTCCATCTCTCCTTTTATAATTGATTTATTTGTTGTGGAGTTACCATGAAGAGCTTGTGTTGGACCAGAGTTTGACATCAGCATTCATTGTGCACACCAAGGCCAGATTTCCTAGACTAAAAATCACTTCAAAAGGGTTCTCTGGGTTTTAATCTTGGGACATTTGACTGTCCCTTAGGGTGTGGTTAGGATTCAAACTGGATGAAGGGGCCTCTTCATAATGTCTCTCAGTACCTGGCGTCTTCCTTGGCCTTAGCCAGAGTGATGCAGTGCTAGTGCAGTCTGCGTCAGCCTCTCGTCCTGCACCTCCCTTCTCAGCTCCAGGCTGTACACTGGTGAGTCCCCTCTGGGTCCAGCTCAGTGTCCGCAGGACAGGAATTCTTCCCTGCTCCTTCAGCTCCTCCTGCTCCATTGCTCTTAAACAGGCTCGGGTTAGGATACACAGCAGGAGTGAGATTGGGATGAGCACACCATAGAAAAATGTTATAATTAGAAGATACATCTGTATGAAATGGTATTTCTGAGGCTGAATTCCAAATCACCCTCGCCCCTACATTTGGCATTCACCATTTGCACATGTGTCCCAAAGCTGAGGGAGTGAAAATTGAGGGTGTAGGAGCAAATTAGACATGTCAGCAAGGCTGCAGGCTCCAGAGCGACGTGGTATCCCAACAAGCATAGTGATAGGTTTGAAGTTTGCGCAATTTCATACAGAAGAATGGAGGTATGCCTAATTTATATGCCACGTGCATTTAATTAAAAAAGATATACACACAACAAATGGAATGCCGCCCAAATTAAATGTTTAACTGTTAGATGTTTATCTTGTAAAATGACGGGGAATTTGAATTTCATGTTATTATTTGAATGTGGAACAAATTGCATAACTCAAGGCATGAGTCCTGAAGTTGATGTGTTTATTGATTTTCCCCCCCACTGACAGTTTCATCAACACATGACGAGGGCCCTCGGAGCGAGTTGCTATGGGTGAAGGGGTGGTTGGGGATGAACCGTGATTTTCAGAGGTCATCAAATTAGTTGTGTAATATACAGTGCCTTGCGAAAGTATTCGGCCCCCTTGAACTTTGTGACCTTTTGCCACATTTCAGGCTTCAAACAAAAGATATAAAACTGTATTTTTTTGTGAAAAATCAACAAGTGGGACACAATCATGAAGTGGAACGACATTTATTGGATATTTCAAACTTTTAACAAATCAAAAACTGAAAAATTGGGCGTGCAAAATTATTCAGACCCCTTAAGTTAATACTTTGTAGAGCCACCTTTTGCTGCGATTACATCTGTACGTCGCTTGGGGTATGTCTCTATCAGTTTTGCACATCGAGAGACTGACATTTTTTCCCATTCCTCCTTGCAAAACAGCTCGAGCTCAGTGAGGTTGGATGGAGAGCATTTGTGAACAGCAGTTTTCAGTTCTTTCCACAGATTCTCGATTGGATTCAGGTCTGGACTTTGACTTGGCCATTCTAACACCTGGATATGTTTATTTTTGAACCATTCCATTGTAGATTTTGTTTTATGTTTTGGATGATTGTCTTGTTGGAAGACAAATCTCCGTCCCAGTCTCAGGTTTTTTGCAGACTCCATCAGGTTTTCTTCCAGAATGGTCCTGTATTTGGCTCCATCCATCTTCCCATCAATTTTAACCATCTTCCCTGTCCCTGCTGAAGAAAAGCAGGCCCAAACCATGATGCTGCCACCACCATGTTTGACAGTGGGGATGATGTGTTCAGGGTGTTGCTTTTACACCAAACGTAACGTTTTGCATTGTTGCCAAAAAGTTCAATTTTGGTTTCATCTGACCAGAGCACCTTCTTCCACATGTTTGGTGTGTCTCCCAGGTGGCTTGTGGCAAACTTTAAACAACACTTTTTATGGATATCTTTAAGAAATGGCTTTCTTCTTGCCACTCTTCCATAAAGGCCAGATTTGTGCAATATACGACTGATTGTTGTCCTATGGACAGAGTCTCCCACCTCAGCTGTAGATCTCTGCAGTTCATCCAGAGTGATCATGGGCCTCTTGGCTGCATCTCTGATCAGTCTTCTCCTTGTATGAGCTGAAAGTTTAGAGGGACGGCCAAGTCTTGGTAGATTTGCAGTGGTCTGATACTCCTTCCATTTCAATATTATCGCTTGCACAGTGCTCCTTGGGATGTTTAAAGCTTGGGAAATGTTTTTGTATCCAAATCCGGCTTTAAACTTCTTCACAACAGTATCTCGGACCTGCCTGGTGTGTTCCTTGTTCTTCATGATGCTCTCTGCGCTTTTAACGGACCTGAGACTATCACAGTGCAGGTGCATTTATACGGAGACTTGATTACACACAGGTGGATTGTATTTATCATCATTAGTCATTTAGGTCAACATTGGATCATTCAGAGATCTGCACTGAAAGTAAAGGGGCTGAATAATTTTGCACGGCAACTTTTTCAGTTTTTGATTTGTTAAAAAAGTTTGAAATATCCAATAAATGTCGTTCCACTTCATGATTGTGTCCCACTTGTTGTTGATTCTTCACAAAAAAATACAGTTTTATATCTTTATGTTTGAAGCCTGAAATGTTGCAAAATGTTGGGTTTATGTACTGAAATTATGTCAGAGCATTTGTGTTTGGATTATTTTATTGAATGCGTACTAAAATAATAAAATTTGTAGAAATATAAAACAAATATGGAGGCTGAACATGAACATGCTGTGTCAAATTGATGAAATGTTAAGATTGAAAAAAAAAAAAAAACTAACAGCGCTTGGTTTTACATAATGAGTTAGTCAATGTTTTGGGGGTGAAAAGCAACCTAGTGTCTATTCAGATAAGAGCAGGCCAACACTGTTTAGAGAGGTATTCAGTGTATCTGTTTGTGCTGGTCCAGCTGAGTTGAGAAACCAATGTAAACTTCAGTCTTCTGAGATGATGTTCAAGTTTGCAAGGTGTCTCATAGTGGGTCTGCCATGTGGACAGTTCCAAGGCTGCTCTATCTCCCCCATATGAACCACAAGCTTCTTCATCTCACTGGTGCTCAGAGCAGTACCGATCATCACCTTATGTGGGAGACAGAGTACATAGCATCATTGGACCAGGGCACAAATTAAAATTGTGTCATTGGAAAACTAGCGCAAAAGTATGTTTAAAATACCAAACAAACTTTTACACTTTCAATCACTGCATAACATACATTATAACTGGTGTATTTGTACTAATAATTCTTATTTAGTGGTTAAATCATAGAGCTCATTAAATCACAAGTCAATCACATTAATACATCACAAAAACATATACAGTTGAAGTCGGAAGTTTACATATACTTCGGTTGGAGTCATTAAAACTTGTTTTTCAACCACTCCACCAATTTCTTGTTAACAAACTATAGTTTTGGCAAGTCGGGTAGGACATCTACTTTGTGCATGACACAACTCATTTTTTCCAACAATTGTTTACAGACAGATTATTTCACTATAATTCACTGTATCACAATTCCAGTGTGTCAGAAGTTTACACTAAGTTGACTGTGCCTTTAAACAGCTTGGAAAATCCCATAAAATGATGTCATGGCTTTAGAAGCTACTGATAGGCTAATTGACATAATTTGAGTCAATTGGAGGTGTACCTGTAGATGTATTTCAAGGCCTACCTTCAAACTCACTGCCTCTTTGCTTGACATCATGGGAAAATCAAAAAAGAAATCAGCCAAGACCTCAGAAAAACAATTGTAGACCTCCACAAGTCTGGTTCCTCCTTGGGAGCAATTTCCAAATGCCTGAAGGTACCACGTTCATCTGTACAAACAATAGTACGCAAGTATAAACACCATGGGACCATGCAGCCATCATACCGCTCAGGAATTAGACGCGTTCTGTCTCCTACAGATGAATGTTCTTTGGTGCAAAAAGCGCAAATCAATCCCAGAACAACAGCAAAGGACCTTGTGAAGATGCTGGAGGAAACAGGTACAAAATTATCTTTATCCACATAACCTGAAAGGCCGCTCAGCAAGGAAGAAGCCACTGCTCCAAACCGCCATTAAAAAGCCTGACTACGGTTTGCAACTGCACGTGGAGACAAAGACTGTACTTTTTGGAGAAATGTCCTCTGGTCTGATGAAACAAAAATAGGACTGTTTGGCCATAATGACCATTGTTATGTTTGGAGGAAAAAGGGGAGGCTTGCAAGCTGAAGAGCACCATCCCAACCGGGAAGCACAGGGGTGGCAGCATCATGTTGTGGGGGTGCTTTGCTGCAGGAGGGACTGGTGCACGTCACAAAATAGATGGGAGGGAGGACAATTTGGTGGATATATTGAAGCAACATCTCAAGACATCAGTCAGGAAGTTAAATCTTGGTCGCAAATGGGTCTTCCAAATGGACAATGACCCCAAGCATACTTCCAAAGGTGTGGCAAAATGGCTTAAGGACAACAAAGTCAAGGTATTGGAGTGGCCATCACAAAGCCCTGACCTCAATCCCATAGAAAATTTGTGGGCAGAACTGAAAAAGCGTGTGCGAGCAAGGCTTACAAACCTGACAAACCTTACACCAGCTCTGTCAGGAGGAATGGGCCAAAATTCACCCAACTCATTGTGGGAAGCTTGTGGAAGGCTACCCGAAACATTGGACCCAAGTTAAACAATTTAAAGGCAATGCTACCAAATACTAATTGAGTGCATGTAAACTTCTGACCCACTGGCAATGTGATGAAAGAAATAAAAGCTGAAATTAATTATTCTCTCTACTATTATTCTGACATTTCAAATTCTTAAAATAAAGTGGTGATCCTAACTGACTTAAGACAGAGAATCTTTACTAGGATTAAATGTCAGGAATTGTGAAAAACAGTGTTAAATGTATTTGGCTAAGGTGTATGTAAACATCCGACTTCAACTGTAACAGACACTTACCGACTTCCTGCAGGCCCTGGAGGCGAACATCTGCCTGACACGAGACGGCCGACACATGACCCCTGGGCTGTCACTCAACATAAAGATGAGCTCCTCGATGTCCCCCGGACCAAATGTCCAGTTCTTACTGGTTGGCAGGGACACCAGCTTCACCCGCTCCATCACCTGGGCTGGAACACAGAGCACAATGGAATTCAGAATCAGAAAACAGACAGGCGCCATACCCATGCATGCTAGTTTGAAATCTACCTTTTGGAGAGTGTTATTGTAATTTCTTATGGCTAGGTATATTTTACCCCACTAAATATAGGAGTGAGTGAGCGTGTTGTTTTACATTTTTCTTACCCTCCTCATCTATGAGAAAATCAAAACCATTCTTTCTGAAGATCTCAAGGTTCTCCACGAGAACGTTCTCGCTGACTGCTGTGAGGTGGAGATTCTGTGGACTGAGAACACCATAAAAACAAATAAGTTTAACACAAAAGGAGTTAAGTTAGCTATATAAAGTGGTGGTGAATGTCAGTGATTCCTTACACAATGAGTCTCTGTCCTTGCAGTGCAGTGTGTTGTTGAAGCATTTCAAAGTTGTACTTCTCGTCGGTGGCATGCTGGTCTATCATGAAGATGTCAGAGTTGAGCTTAGTTATGATGAAGCCCAGGTTAAACTGCCCGATTATCTCCATGTCCTTAAAACTGTCTTTGCTATGGGGATTACAGATGGGAACATTTCAACAGATTTAAGTATAATAACTCGATAATAATCATATTGATATGTTATGTCGACCCTGACGAAGGCAACGTGCACCGAAAAATTGGTTCAGAAATGCAATAGAAAAAAATACGATTAAATTGTGCCACTTTCTTATATGGAGATAAAAGGTCAAATATAGTGGTCAGGAAAAACATATTGTCCTTACAATTAACCAACAATAACCAAAAATATCAGTTAAATTCCCACCATATCTCTTTCTTCAGCTCATCCTCAGCACTCTGATTCTCTCCAGGGCTGATTTTGGCTCTGAAGCGTCTGTAGCGCAGCCTGTCTTCAGCCTTCTCTCTACGCTGTTCCTGAAGCCTTCTCACCCTCCCAAACAGCTCCTGTACAGAGAACTGCAGTGGCACTGTCCTCTTCTGTACACAGACTGGTGCGTCCACATTAGACCCAGAGGATCCTTCAGAACCGGCTGAATGTGTGGTCTTGTACTCTAAGGAGAACTGACCATCCTCTAGTTTGGCCTTCTTGGCGTTGGGACTGAAGCTCATTTCCTCAGACATCTCTGAAAGTGGTTCAATCGGCCGGTCAAAGTGCTTAGCAACTGTGCGTTCCTCGTTGAAAGGTTCATTGAGTGCCTCGCTTTTTATAATGGGTTCGTCATCTACTGTGATGTCTGGTGAGTTGAACTCTGACCCTATAGTAGCATAGAGACTCTCTGGGGTGGCTGTGGGGGAGCTGTGCTCCGACAGGACGCTCTCTCTGCCAGAGTCTACGTCGCTCTCCGTCGTCCTTCCATACCTGAACCCCTCCAGCACAGACCTCCTCACAGGGGAACATTTCACTGCACCTCGACTGGTTTTCAAAGGAGATTGTAAACTTGGCCCGTGTGTGTTCTGACTCTTGTCAGAGCCTCCGAAGAAAGACTGCAGTTTCTTCTGGGTTGGACCAGTGTTAGCAGCTTTAGCAGTGCTCGACTTGGACCCACTGCCTGGGCTGTTGTGCATGGAGAAAGCAGCCTTCAATCCAGCCAAGTTGAGAGAAGACTGGGGGCTTGGTATAACAGATTCTGAATCATCTCCAGCTTCAGGAGCCGTCTCAGATGATGGAACCTGGCATCCTTCCATATCCGATGGAGGCTCTGCTGGTCTGTAGGTATCTTGTAAAGTGTGTTTACTGGTGGTGGAGAAGGACATGTGGTTGAGGCTGATCTTGTTGACCCCAGTCTCGTACATGGCGATGAGAGAGCTCTTCATGATGGCTAGCAGGAGTTTCTCCTCCTGGAGGAAGATCTGACGCTTGTCTGGCGTGACGTTCACATCCACACACTCTGAGGCAACAGTGATGTTCAATGCAACAAACGGATACTGATGTCTGTTAAAGGTGTGATACACTTCATTCACAACCTTGGAGACCTTAGAAGGATCACACGGGCGGTTGTTGATGTAAAAGAACTGTCTGTCTGTGGCACTTCTCCCGACACCATGATCCCCTCGCGACACAAAACCGGAGATTGCGAAGAGGTCTTTGGGTAGGTCTGCATTACTCAGTCCATAATCCTCCTTGATGTTGTCTGTTGGCGAGAGCTGCTGGAATAGAAGCAGACTCTGCAACTGTTTGGGGCCAAATATGGCTCCAATGTTGTCTCTCATGCTCTGCCTGCCGCTGGTGCAGAGGACCGGGGTGCGTTTGCCCTGTCCCGTCTGGTTGGTGCAGGTGATACGAACCCCTGTTGAGACGATGCAGTAGGACTGGAGGATGTGAATCATCTTGGTGTATTCCTGCACACATACAACGTGGGAGCATAATACTTTATACATTCCCTAAACCAGTTCTGAAGAAAATACAAACAGTAGAATAAAACCAGTCAAAGTAGTGTTGACATTCCTTTTAAAGGAGTGCTGTTATTTTAGTCAATTGTGTTGTGTTGTGGTTGAGTAATGTACTGTCCAACCACAGCATGACACACCACTCAGTGTAGATCCAAACGAATATGACTGACTAGTGACTAATAACCTCCAGTATTTATGCTGCAGTAGTTTATGTGTCAGGGGGCTAGGGTCAGTCTGTTATATCTGGAGTTTTTCTCCTGTCTTATCCGGTGTGTCCTGTGTGAATTTAAGTATGCTCTCTCTTATTCTCTCTCTCGCTTTCTCTCTCTCGGAGGACCTGAGCCCTAGGACCATGCCTCAGGACTACCTGGCATGATGACTCCTTGCTGTCCCCAGTCCACCTGGCTGTGCTGCTGCTCCAGTTTCAACTGTTGTGCCTGTGGCTATGGAACCCTAACCTGTTCACCGGATGTGTTACCTGTCCCAGACCTGTTTTCAACTCTCTAGAGACATCAGGAGCAGTAGAGATACTCTGAATGATCAGCTATGAAAAGCCAACTGACATTTACTCCTGAGGTGCTGACCTATTGCACCCTCGACAACCACTGTGATTATTATTATTTGACCCTGCTGGTCATCTATGAACATTTGAACATCTTGGCCATGTTCTGTTATAATGTCCACCCGGCACAGCCAGAAGAGGACTGGCCACCCCTCATAGCTTGGTTCCTCTCTAGGTTTCTTTCTAGGTTCTGGCTTTTCTAGGGAGTTTTTCCTAGCCACCATGCTTCTACAGCTGCATTGCTTGCTGTTTGGGGTTTTAGGCTGGGTTTCTGTACAGCACTTTGAGATATCAGCTGATGTAAGAAGGGCTTTATAAATAAATTGGATAATAACTGACCTTTTTAATGTTACGTTGGAACTCCTTGTGTCGGACAGGCAGGGTGTAGAAGAGCTGCGACAGGCTGACCGTGGTGCCCTGCTGCCTGGGGTGGGGCAACTGTTGGGTCAGGTGACCGTTGTGGTCAAACACCAGCTTGGTGCCCACCTGTGCAGCCTCATGACAGGTCACAACACTGAGGTCACTGGGGAGAGAAGAGAGGAGGTCAGCTGATAATACTGCAGAGGAGAGTAGGGAACTTGTATCTGACTCTTAGAGTAAGTACAACTACGTTATACTCTCCATCCATCCAGGATATATATAGAGATAGAACACAGCTTTACCTGAGGGCACAAAGAGAGCTGAGGGCTTCCCCTCGGAAGCCAAATGTTTCCACGTGGATAAGGTCAGAGAAATCCTTCAGCTTCGATGTGTGGTGCTTCAAGGCTGTGGTCAGGAGGATAAAATCAAGGGCCTGAGTACAGTGTCCTATAAAAACAGTATACTACAGTATGCAATATACAAACATTCAATTGGCAGATAAATGGTGTTACTCACTTAGTCCTTCAAAATTAGCCTCTTCCACTCCTTTGCCGTTGTCAGACACTTCCACAAGCTCTGTTCCGCTGTCCTTCAATTTAATGTCTACAGATATGAGGTGGAAACAACTCTCCATAATTTGGATTTGTGCAACAACAACGCATTTCCAAAACAGAAACCATACTACATCCACAGTCGATTTACAGTACAGTATTTGCAATAGAGGTCGACCGATTAATCGGAAATTAGGGCCGATTTTAAGTTTTCATAACAATCGGAAATCTGTATTTTTGGGAGTCGATTTGCCGATTTTTAAATGTATTTTTACACCTTTATTTAACCAGGCAAGTCAGTTAAGAACACTTTCTTATTTTCAATGACGGCCTAGGAACGGTGGGTTAACTTAACTGCCTTGTTAAGGGGCAGAACGACAGATTTTCACCTTGTCAGCTCGGGGGATCCAATCGTGCAACCTTACAGTTAACTCGTCCAACGCAATAACGACCTGCCTCTCTCGTTGCACTCCACAAGGAGACTGCCTGTTACGCGAATGCAGTAAGCCAAGGTAAGTTGCTAGCTAGCATTAAACTTATCTCATAAAAAACAATCAATCATAATCACTAGTTAACTACACATGGTTGATGATATTACTAGATATTATCTAGCGTGTCCTGCATTGCCTATAATCTGACTGAGCATACAAATATCTAAGTATCTGACTGAGCGGTGGTAGGCAGAAGCAGGCACGTAAACATTCATTCAAACAGCACTTTTGTGCGTTTTGCCAGCAGCTCTTCGTTGTGCGTCAAGCATTGCGCTGTTTATGACTTCAAGCCTATCAACTCCCGAGATGAGGCTGGTGTTACCGAAGTGAAATGGCTAGCTAGTTAGCGCGCGCTAATTGTTGTTGTGTTGCTGGTTCGAGCCCAGGGAGAAGCGAGGAGAGGGACGGAAGCTATACTGTTTCACTGGCAATACTAAAGTGCCTATAAGAACATCCAATAGTCAAAGGTTAATGAAATACAAATGGTAGAGGGAAATAGTCCTATAATAACTACAACCTAAAACGTCTTACCTGGGAATATTGAAGACTCATGTTAAAAGGAACCACCAGCTTTCATATGTTCTCATGTTCTGAGCAAGGAACTTCAGCTTTCTTACATAGCACATATTACACTTTCACTTTCTTCTCCAACACTTTGTTTTTGCATTATTTAAACCAAATTGAACATGTTTCATTGTTTACTTGAGGCTAAATTGATTTTATTGATGTATTATATTAAGTTAAAGTAAGTGTTCATTCAGTATTGTTGCGATTGTCATTATTACAAATAAATAAATAAAAATCGGCCGATCAATCGGTATCGGCTTTTTTGGTCATCCAATAATCTGCGTTGAAAAATCATAGTCGGTCGACCTCTAATTTGCAAAGCACTTACCAACATTGGTGGCCCCTGCATCAATACTGTTTTCAACCAGTTCCTTGACAGCTGTAGCCAGGGTCAACACAACTTGTCCAGAGCAGATCTGATGCACAGAGTGCCTGTCAATGGCCTTGATTATTCCAGCTGGTTCAGAGCTGTTATGAAATATAATCATCATGACACAAATGGCTTTGGTACATGTATGCAGGTGTTTTCATTCTACACAATTATGGTTCCTTGCAGTTGAGTGTAACATCAATGAACAAGGAAACATGTAGATGGGTACTCTTCTCACCTTGCATCCGTCATCTCGACTGTTTGAAGAAAACACCCTAGCTGGTGCACTGTCTGTCGTATAAGGTCTATATTCTGTTTGTTGATTCTGTTTTCTCTGGTAGCACCATTTCATCAAATCAAATTCCGGCTACAACTAGATGGCTAGCGTCTGACAAACCAGCTAGCTAGCTGTCATACATGTTGTCAGCAAGTAAGAATACTAACGTTCAGTTCACAGAATTCAGTTATCGCAACAACAAAAATCAGTAAACCGTGATTTAGAAGGAAGTGGCTGCAATGAAAACAAAGGTAGACCTCTTCCTCCTCATGTTGACATCCATCTATCCGCGCGCTTGTTTTGGATTAATCACCATAGATTCTGCGCAGAGAACACGAGCAGAGCTCTTGCTCTTCCTCCTCCTCTTCTTCGTCGGGGTTGGTTAAGCGGATCGCATCCAACTTTAATGTGCATACATTGCCACCTACTGTACTGGAGTGTGGGGCCAGTCACGGCCTGTCTATTTCACTCCTCTTACATTAGTCCTGTAAGAGGAGTGAAATAGACACCACTCCCCCCCACTACACCACCCTCTCTAGACCGCTGCGCCACTCGGGAGGCCCCGCAAATAGATTTTAACAAACAATTAGTCCCCCCAAAAATGCGGCCCTCCGTTGAATTTCAAAATCCCGCTGTGGTGCTCGAGCCAAAAAGTTTGCCCACCCCTGCGCTAGTGCCTACATTATATTCAATACTCTTAGACAGTTTGTGTGCCTGTGTTATGACGTTCTCTTACTATTAGTTGTTGGTGCGCAATGCGCATGAACAGTTATCTCGGTTTCGCAGGGTCCAAGCAGGGTCATGGCTAGAAAGGATTTAAATGTTGTCAAATCAACGTCAAAAGTTGTTTGACAAAAGCAGTAACCTTTTGAACTATTGAACATGTCAGTACTTGTAGTTTTCTTTTGAGGCCATCTCTAAAATGTGTATTTTTTTCTAATTAATAGTATTTTAAATACATGTATGTCACCAATAAAGATCATCCTTGCCAGGATCAGGGACGAAATGAGATGCTGCAGGGAATGTCTGACTTGTAGCGCAATAATAAAACGAACAAAATCGCGGCAATGGATTACATGAATGGATAGGGTTACTGTTTAAAAGTGATACAATCTCATCAATATATAATGATACAAATGAAGTCAGACTTGATTCATAATTTCTCCTCAAAGTGGACGTGAATTGATTAAACTGAACGTAATGTTCAGCTCAGGTTGTTTTAAGACCCCCCCCCCCTCTCTTTCCTGTGTGTGTTGTTCGAAATGGATGACATTTGACGGTATGGGACTCTTCTGGCGAGCTTTTGTAAATATTATTTGATAATAACGTCTACCTAAAGTAGTTACCGTTCATGCGAAATGGAAAATATTAAAGCCTAAGTATTCTTACAGTTGGACATGGATTTATGCCAGTTAAATGGCCGACGTCAATATGTTTAGCTCTCTGAACGGGCTCAGAGAGGAAAGTTCGAGTAAGCAGCAGCATGATCAACCCCTTGATTCGCCGAAATCTAACCACAACGACCAGACATGAGGGGAGTGTGTTTAATTTGACCAACAGTGAAGATGAGACACCCGAAATTGATTCTACAAATATGGCTGTGCTAACTAGCCTCAATCTAACTAGCTAGCCAGAATTGAGAATGTATGTATGTATGTAATGGTACTGTGGGCAGAGTCATCCTGCTGCCAGCCAGCCTAACCACTGAATGTACCTGCAATAGGGTCCAGTTGCGACGTCATCTCTCAGAGCAGTCATTCCTATGCTGCCATCTACTGAAATGTCATCTTTCAATGCATTTCATCTTTCAGAAAAAGTGGGATATCGAAAGAGTGGGCGTTTCGAAAGGAACCATATAAGGAGAAGTGGGGATTTCGAAAGGAGTCTTAACACTAGACGCGCTGGAATTCCATAAATACTAGAACCGCCATGACTTGATATTTTCTATTATTATTTCAAATATTTAATAAAATACATTGTAAAATCAATGCTTTTTATAAGAAGGTAGCTAACATTTACGAAAAACGTAAAGTTACATACATGGCAACGGGTAGGTAAAGTTCAAACACAAAGCTCACAGTGAGTGAATATACATTTTTCTTGGCTACAACTGAAATTCCTTACTGTCATCTCTGCAGACCATGACTAAAGTCCGATAACACAAAGGACATCTTGAGTGGCGCTTTTTGAAAACCCCACTTCTCCTGATATGGTTCCTTTCGAAACCCCCACTTTTCCTGAGAGATGCACTGCATTGAGTGATTACATATCAGTAGGCGGTAGCATAGAGACCCTGAGGGATGACTGCTCTGAGAGACGATATCGGAGCTGGACCCCTTTCCCTACCTGGTCCGGTTTCCCAAAAGCTAATGCCGCGTTCAAAACAACTGGGACATTTTTGACTCCAGTGCGTTCAAAACAACTGGGAACCCAGGAGAAAAAATGAGCTCCGACTGGGAAAAATGTATTTCAAAAGTCATCCAACTCGGTCCTCTTTCTAGAGAACCGACCTGAAGATCGTCATAATTTTACGTCGTATTATTCAGAGATCCCAGTTGTTGTGAACGCGGCATGAATTCGTCGTTAACACCTTCGTAAGAACATCGTTACATCTCCGAGTTGTTTTCCAAAACCAATGCATTTGAAAACGCCTGTAGTCTTACGCCTGCCTCAGACCACTTGTAGAACAGCTAAGGGCATCGTCCGATTATTTTTTTGCACACTTGCGTCACTTTATACACAGAAGAGATCCGCTAAACATGGTTTATCCGTCTTTCTGTGTCCACTGATAGCGTCAGAACAAAGTTTGTAAATTGCTTCCAGTGTGTCAGAATACGCTCTTGACAACTTTTGTCTCCAAAATATTGGCCGCTTCGTGGGCGTAGGTGTGAAACTAATCAAGTTAGTAAAAAAATAAGTTACGAACAAAATAGCACAATTGATTACGGGCATGTAAAACGTCATCCATCCTCTTCGGCGCCATCATCTAGATATGTTAGTGCCACTGAATTCATTTAAAATATTGATGGGAGACTGTTACGGAGAATTGTAAATGCTTTTTATAGGCTGAACCATGTTGTTGTATTTTTAAATTCTGTAATGTATTGATTGTTGCTGCCGCGTCGGTCAGGTCTCACTTGAAAAAGAGACTCTGGGTCTCAATTGGCTTTTCCTGGTTCAATAAAAAAACTAACTTGCCTATATAAAGGTAAAATATATATATTTATACAGTTGAAGTCGGAAGTTTACATATACTTAGGTTGGAGTCATTAAAACTCGTTTTTCAAACACTCCACAAATTTCTTGTTAACAAACTATAGTTTTGGCAAGTCGGTTAGGACATCTACTTCGTGCATGACAGAGGAATTTTTCCCTCAATTGTTTACAGACAGATTATTTGACTTATAATTCACTGTATCACAATTCCAGTGGGTCAGAAGTTGTTTACTGTGCCTTTAAACAGCTTACAGACGATAGGCAATTAAGGTCACAGTTATGAAAACGTAGGACACTAAAGAGGCCTTTCTACTGACTCTGAAAAACACCAAAAGAAAGATGTCCAGGGTCCCTGCTAATCTGTGAACGTGCCTTATGCATGCTGCAAGGAGGCATGAGGAGTGCTGATTTGGCCAGGGCAATAAATTGCAATGTCCTTACTGTAAGACGCCTAAGACAGCGCTACAGGGAGACAGGATGGACAGCTGATCGTCCCCGCAGTGGCAGACCATGAGTAACAACACCTGCACAGGATTGATACATCCAAACATTTCACCTGTGGGACAGGTACAGGATGGCAACAACAACTGCCCGAATTACATCAGGAATGCACAATCCCCCCATCAGTGCTCAGACTGTCCGCAATAGGCTGAGATAGGCTGGACTGAGGGCTTGTAGGCCTGTTGTAAGGCAGGTCCTCACCAGACATCACCAGCAACAATGTCGCCTATGGGCACAAACTCACCGTCGCTGGATCAGACAGGACTGGCAAAAAGTGATTTTTTGTCTCACCAGGGGTGATGGTAGGATTCACGTTTATCGTCAAAGGAATGAGCGTTACACCGAGGCCTGTACACTGGAGCGGGATCGATTTGGAAGTGTAGGGTCCGTCATGGTCTGGGGCGGTGTGTCACAGCATCATCGGACTGAGCTTGTTGTCGTTGCCTGCAATCTCAACGCTGTGTGTTACAGGGAAGACATCCTCCTCCCTCATGTGGTACCCTTCCTGCAGGCTCATCCTGACATGACCCCCAGCATGACAATGCCACCAGCCATACTGCTCGTTCTGTGCGTGATTTCCTGCAAGACAGGAATGTCAGTGTTCTGCCATGGCCAGCGAAGAGCCCGGATCTCAATCCCATTGAGAACATCTGGGACCTGTTAGATCGGAGGGTGAGGGCTAGGGCCATTCCCCCCAGAAATGTCCGGGAACTTGCAGGTGCCTTGGTGGAAGAGTGGGGTACATCTCACAGCAAGAACTGGCAAATCTGGTGCAGTCCATGAGGAAGAGATGCACTGCAGTACTTAATGCAGCTGGTGGCCACACCAGATACTGACTGTTACTTTTGATTTTGACCCCCCCCTTTTTTTCAGGGACACATTATTACATTTCTGTTAGTCACGTGTCTATGGAACTTGTTCAGTTTACGTCTCAGTTGTTGAATCTTATGTTCATACAAATATTTACACATGTTAAGTTTGCTGAAAATAAACGCAGTTGACAGTGAGAGGATGTTTCTTTTTTTGCTGAGTTTGAAATATACAGTGGGGCAAAAAAGTATTTAGTCAGCCACCAATTGTGCAAGTTCTCCCACTTAAAAAGATGAGACAGGCCTGTAATTTTCATCATAGGTACACTTCAACTATGACAGACAAAATGAGAAAAAAAGCCATAAAATCACATTGTGGGATTTTTAATGAATTTATTTGCAAATTATGGAGGAAAATAAGTATTTGGTCAATAACAAAAGTTTATCTCAATACTTTGTTATATACCCTTTGTTGGCAATGACAGAGGTCAAACGTTTTCTGTAAGTCTTCACAAGGTTTTCACACACTGTTGCTGGTATTTTGGCCCATTCCTCCATGCAGATCTTCTCTAGAGCAGTGATGTTTTGGGGCTGTTGCTGGGCAACACGGACTTTCAACTCCCTCCAAAGAGTTTCTATGGGGTTGAGATCTGGAGACTGGCTAGGCCACTCCAGGACCTTGAAATGCTTCTTACGAAGCCACTCCTTCGTTGCCCGGGCGGTGTGTTTGGGATCATTGTCATGCTGAAAGACCCAGCCACGTTTCATCTTCAATGCCCTTGCTGATGGAAGGAGGTTTTCACTCAAAATCTCACAATACATGGCCCCATTCATTCTTTCCTTTACACGGATCAGTCTTCCTGGTCCCTTTGCAGAAAAACAGCCCCAAAACATGATGTTTCCACCCCCATGCTTCACAGTAGGTATGGTGTTCTTTGGATGCAACTCAGCATTCTTTGTCCTCCAAACACGATGAGTTGAGTTTTTACCAAAAAGTTATATTTTGGTTTCATCTGGCCATATGACATTCTCCCAATCTTCTTCTGGATCATCCAAATGCTCTCTAGCAAACTTCAGACGGGCCTGGACATGTACTGGCTTAAGCAGGGGGACACGTCTGGCACTGCAGGATTTGAGTCTCTGGTGGCGTAGTGTGTTACTGATGGTAGGCTTTGTTACTTTGGTCCCAGCTCTCTGCAGGTCATTCACTAGGTCCCTCCGTGTGGTTCTGGGATTTTTGCTCACCGTTCTTGTGATAATTTTGACCCCACGGGGTGAGATCTTGCGTGGAGCCCCAGATCGAGGGAGATTATCAGTGGTCTTGTATGTCTTCCATTTCCTAATATTTGCTCCCACAGTTGATTTCTTCAAACCAATCTGCTTACCTATTGCGGATTCAGTCTTCCCAGCCTGGTGCAGGTCTACAGTTTTGTTTCTGGTGTCCTTTGACAGCTCTTTGGTCTTGGCCATAGTGGAGTTTGGAGTGTGACTGTTTGAGGTTGTGGATAGGTGTCTTTTATACTGATAACAAGTTCAAACAGGTGCCATTAATACAGGTAACGAGTGGAGGACAGAGGAGCCTCTTAAAGAAGAAGTTACAGGTCTGTGAGAGCCAGAAAACTTGCTTGTTTGTAGGTGACCAAATTCTTATTTTCCATCATTTGCAAATAAATTCATTAAAAATCCTACAATGTGATTTTCTGGCTTTTATTTCCTCATTTTGTCTGTCATAGTTGAAGTGTACCTATGATGAAAATTACAGGCCTCTCTCATCTTTTTAAGTGGGAGAACTTGCACAATTGGTGGCTGACTAAATACTTTTTTGCCCCACTGTATATTCGGAAGTGACTTTATGCAGCAGGTTAGGAGGGTTAGGGTTGGGTTAGGGTTAGCTAAGATGCTCTCCGAACTTGCTACAAAAAGTAACTTCCGGTCATATCAATACTTTATTTAGTCCCAACCAAATTTGAGGGCTGCTTTTGCTCCACACCCCCATCATCAGTACCATGGGGCAGATACAATATATACTGTGGCTACATCCTTCCCCCTTACATTTTTACAAAAAACTAATTTCGCTATAAAGGGGTATTAAAGTTTTTTTTTTAAATTGTTTACCTTATGTTGGGCATCATCTCCTAGCTACAAGGAAGTTTTGGAGGGTACTGTTGAAACACACATTTGCTATTATCCAATCTATTACATTATCTATAATCTTGTTACAAAATCTTACCAGGCTCTCCTCTGTCCTGTTTCTCATCCTCTATGTAAACACAGCGTCAGACTACGATAAGAACTGAGGTTCTGATGGCAGGCAAACAGTACCCATCCATCCAGAAGTTTGCCTCATCCATCACCAACCAGCTGCTGCTGGGCTCCCTGCTGGAACACCTGTGCTTTGTCTATGAGAGGGACCCGACCCGCTCACATATGCTGTTCAAAGGTAAAGAGGATCGACTAAACTCCCATCTCTCTGTTAGTAAAACATGAACATTCTCTGGTTGTTGTGTAGAGAGAGGTTAGAATAGGATTATTTTCAACTAAGTAACTCAGTAAACTCTGTTTTTGTCTGTGTTTTTGCCACCATTTTGCATCGCTGACTTCAGGAAATATATATTTTTTGTGTAAAAAGTCAAAAAAAAGAACTTGTGAACAATAACAACACAGTGAATGACTTCCTTGTCTTTGCTGTCCTCTCCAGCCATTGGTCAGCATTTAGCAGCGAAGAACGTCCTCTCCCTATTAGCCATCAGTGAGGAGTTCAGCACAATCAGACTTCAATACAACAGAGGCTTCACTGAACTACTGCATTCTGTCAGCACCTCCATTTTTCCACAGGTAACACTTGATATGTCCATTTAGTGATAATGTAATGCGGGACATGCCTGGTCAGATTTCTTGTTTATCATTGATGTTCACTCACTGACCAGTTTTCTTTGCTGCTATTTCAGTGTCAAATGTTATTGAATACAGACACCCAGAGCCTTACGTTAAGGTAAGCTTAGTAACTTTGTTGAGGGAACAGGAGGCTGCTAAGGGGAGGACAGCTCATAATAATAGCTGGAGCAGATTGAATGGCATCAAACACATGGAAACCATGTGTTGGATGTACAGTACCAGTCAAAAGTTTAGACACAACTACTCATTCAAGGGTTTTTCTTTATTTTTACTATTTTCTACAATGTAGAATAATAGTGAAGACATCAAAACTATGAAATAACACATATGGAATCATGTAGTCACCAAAAAAGTGTTAAACAAATCCAAATATATTTTAGATTCTTCAAAGTAGCCACCCTTTGCCTTAATGACAGCTTTGCACACTCTTGGCATTCTCTCAACTAGCTTCACCTGGAATGATTTTCCAACAGTCTAGAAGGAGTTCCCACATATGCTCAGCAATTGTTGGCTGCTTTTCCTTCACTCTGCTGTCCAACTCATCCCAAACCATCTCAGTTGGGTTGAGGTCGGGTGATTGTGGAGGCCAGGTCATCTGATGCAGCACTCCATCACTCTCCTTCTTGGTCAAATAGCCCTTACACAGCCCACAGCCTGGAGGTGTGTTGGGTCATTGTCCTGTTGGGAAAATAAATGATAGTCCCACTAAGCGCAAACCAGATGGGATGTGTCATGTATTGTCATGTTGTGTCCTGTTCCTGTTTCTCTTCACCCTGTCTCCCTCTGCTGGTCGTACTAGGTTACCGTTTCTGTCCCTCTTTCCCCCAGCTGTTCCTTGTCTTCTCTGACTACCTCATTCACCCCTTTTCCCACCTGTTCCCTTTTTCCCTCTGATTAGGTCCCTATATCTCTCTCTGTTTCTGCTCCTGTCTTTGTCGGATTCTTGTTTGTTGTGTTTCATGCCTGAACCAGACTATCGTCATGTTTGCTGTAACCTTGTCCTGTCCTGTCGGAATCTGCCGGTCCATCTGAGCCTACCTATGTTTGGTTATTAAAGAAGCTCTGTTTAAGTTAATTCGCTTTTGGGTCCTCATTCACGCACCGTAACAGAAGAATCCGACCAAGAATGGACCCAGCGACTTCGGATCCTCTCTACTCAGCCGTCGAGATCCAGGGAGCGATGCTAGGCAGACACGAGCAGGAATTGTCTGCTGCTCGACATGCCGTTGAGACCCTGGCCACCCAAGTCTCCAACCTCACAGAACAGGTTCACCATCTCCGCCTCGATCCACCGGCCACTTCCAGGGCTTTCGAATCTCCGGAGCCCAGAATCAATAACCCGCCGTGTTACTCTGGGGAGCCCACTGAATGCCGCTCGTTCCTCACCCAGTGTGATATTGTGTTTTCTCTCCAGCCCAACACTTACTCCAGGAGCACTGCTCGTGTCGCCTACGTCATATCTCTCCTTATTGGACGGGCTCGTGAGTGGGGCACGGCAATCTGGGAGGCAAGGGCTGAGTGTACTAACCAGTATCAGGACTTTAAGGAGGAGATGATACGGGTTTTTGATCGATCTGTTTTTGGGGAGGAGGCTTCCAGGGTCCTGTCTTCCCTATGTCAAGGTAATCGATCCATAACAGACTACTCTATTGAGTTTCGCACTCTTGCTGCCTCCAGTGGCTGGAACGAGCCGGCTTTGCTCGCTCGTTTTCTGGAGGGTCTCCGCGCAGAGGTAAAGGATGAGATTCTCTCCCGGGAGGTTCCTTCCAGCGTGGATTCCTTGATTGAACTCGCTATTCGCATTGAGCGACGGGTTGATCTTCGTCACCGAGCTCGTGGAAAGGAGCTCGCGTTCTCCGTTGCCCCCCTCTCCGCATCACTACCATCTTCCTCTGCCGGCTCGGGTGCTGAGCCTATGCAGCTGGGAGGTATCCGCATCTCGACTAAGGAGAGGGAACGGAGAATCACCAACCGCCTCTGTCTCTATTGCGGTTCTGCTGGTCATTTTGTCACTTCATGTCCAGTAAAAGCCAGAGCTCATCAGTAAGCGGAGGGCTACTGGTGAGCGCTACTACTCCTGTCTCTCCTTCAAGATCCTGCACTACCTTGTCGGTCCATCTACGCTGGACCGGTTCGTCAGCTTCCTGCAGTGCCTTAATAGACTCTGGGGCGGAGGGCTGTTTTATGGACGAGACCTGGGCTCGGGAACATGACATTCCTCTCAGACAGTTAAGGGAATCCACGGCCTTGTTCGCCCTGGATGGTAGTTCTCTCCCCAGGATTCAGCGTGAGACGCTACCTTTAACCCTCACTGTTTCTGGTAATCATAGCGAAACCATTTCTTTTTTCATTTTTCGTTCACCTTTTACACCTGTTGTTTTGGGCCATCCCTGGCTAGTTTGTCATAATCCTTCCATTAATTGGTCTAGTAATTCTATCCTCTCCTGGAACGTCTCTTGTCATGTGAAATGTTTAATGTCTGCTATCCCTCCTGTTTCCTCTGTCTCTTCTTCACAGGAGGAGCCTGGTGATTTGACAGGGGTGCCGGAGGAATATCACGATCTGCGCACGGTGTTCAGTCGGTCCAGGGCCACCTCTCTTCCTCCACACCGGTCGTATGATTGTAGTATTGATCTCCTTCCGGGAACCACTCCCCCCCGGGGTAGACTATACTCTCTGTCGGCTCCCGAACGTAAGGCTCTAGAAGATTATTTGTCTGTAGCTCTTGACGCCGGTACCATAGTCCCCTCCTCCTCTCCTGCCGGAGCGGGGGGTTTTTTTGTCAAGAAGAAGGACGGGTCTCTGCGCCCCTGCATAGATTATCGAGGGCTGAATGACATAACAGTGAAGAATCCTTATCCGCTCCCTCTTATGTCTTCAGCCTTCGAGATCCTGCAGGGAGCCAGGTTTTTCACTAAGTTGGACCTGCGTAACGCTTACCATCTCGTGCGCATCAGGGAGGGGGACGAGTGGAAGACGGCGTTTAACACTCCGTTAGGGCACTTTGAATACCGGGTTCTTCCTTTCGGCCTCGCTAACGCTCCAGCTGTCTTTCAGGCATTAGTCAATGATGTCCTGAGAGACATGCTGAACATCTTTGTTTTCGTTTACCTTGACGATATCCTGATTTTTTCACCGTCACTCCAGATTCATGTTCAGCACGTTCGACGTGTCCTCCAGCGCCTTTTAGAGAATTGTCTTTTTGTGAAGGCTGAGAAGTGCACTTTTCATGCCTCCTCCGTCACATTTCTCGGTTCTGTTATTTCCGCTGAAGGCATTAAGATGGATCCCGCTAAGGTCCAAGCTGTCATTGATTGGCCCGTCCCTAAGTCACGCGTCGAGCTGCAGCGCTTTCTCGGCTTCGCGAACTTCTATCGTCGTTTCATCCGTAATTTCGGTCAGGTGGCAGCTCCTCTCACAGCCCTTACTTCTGTCAAGACGTGCTTTAAGTGGTCCGTTTCCGCCCAGGGAGCTTTTGATCTCCTCAAGAATCGTTTTACATCCGCTCCTATCCTTGTTACACCTGACGTCTCTAGACAGTTCGTTGTCGAGGTTGACGCGTCAGAGGTGGGCGTGGGAGCCATTCTTTCTCAGCGCTCCCTCTCTGACGACAAGGTCCACCCATGCGCGTATTTTTCTCATCGCCTGTCGCCGTCGGAACGTAACTATGATGTGGGAAACCGCGAACTGCTCGCCATCCGGTTAGCCCTAGGCGAATGGCGACAGTGGTTGGAGGGGGCGACCGTTCCTTTTGTCGTTTGGACTGACCATAGGAACCTTGAGTACATCCGTTCTGCCAAACGACTTAATGCGCGTCAGGCGCGTTGGGCGCTGTTTTTCGCTCGTTTCGAGTTCGTGATTTCTTATCGTCCGGGCTCTAAGAACACCAAGCCTGATGCTTTATCTCGTCTCTTCAGTTCTTCAGTAGCCTCCACTGACCCCGAGGGGATTCTCCCTGAGGGGCGTGTTGTCGGGTTGACTGTCTGGGGAATTGAGAGGCAGGTAAAGCAAGCGCTCACTCACACTCCGTCGCCGCGCGCTTGTCCTAGGAACCTTCTTTTCGTTCCCGTTCCTACTCGTCTGGCCGTTCTTCAGTGGGCTCACTCTGCCAAGTTAGCCGGCCACCCTGGCGTTCGGGGTACGCTTGCTTCCATTCGCCAGCGTTTTTGGTGGCCCACCCGGGAGCATGACACGCGTCGTTTCGTGGCTGCTTGTTCGGTCTGCGCGCAGACTAAGTCCGGTAACTCCCCTCCTGCCGGCCGTCTCAGGCCGCTTCCCATTCCCTCTCGACCGTGGTCTCACATCGCCTTAGATTTTGTCACCGGACTGCCTTCGTCAGCGGGGAAGACTGTTATTCTTACGGTTGTCGATAGGTTCTCTAAGGCGGCTCATTTCATTCCCCTTGCTAAGCTTCCTTCTGCTAAAGAGACGGCACAAATCATCATCGAGAATGTTTTCAGAAATCATGGCCTTCCGTCAGACGTCGTTTCGGACAGAGGTCCGCAATTCACGTCTCAATTTTGGAGGGAGTTTTGCCGTTTGATTGGGGCTTCCGTCAGTCTCTCTTCCGGCTTTCACCCCCAGTCTAACGGTCAAGCAGAACGGGCCAATCAGACTATTGGTCGCATCTTACGCAGTCTTTCTTTTCGCAACCCTGCGTCTTGGTCAGAACAGCTCCCCTGGGCAGAATACGCCCACAACTCGCTTCCTTCGTCTGCGACCGGGCTATCTCCTTTTCAGAGTAGCCTCGGGTACCAGCCTCCGCTGTTCTCATCTCAGTTCGCCGAGTCCAGCGTCCCCTCCGCTCAGGCTTTTGTCAAACGTTGCGAGCGCACCTGGAAGAGGGTCAGGTCTGCACTTTGCCGTTATAGGACGCAGACTGTGAGGGCTGCTAATAAGCGTAGAACTAAGAGTCCTAGATATTGTCGCGGTCAGAGAGTTTGGCTCTCCACTCAGAACCTTCCCCTTAAGACGGCTTCTCGCAAGTTGACCCCGCGGTTCATTGGTCCGTTCCGTATTTCTCGGGTCATTAATCCTGTCGCAGTTCGACTTCTTCTTCCGCGATACCTTCGTCGCGTCCACCCGGTCTTCCATGTCTCCTGTATCAAGCCCGTTCTTCGCGCCCCCGCTCGTCTCCCCCCCCCCCCCCCCCCCCCCCCATCCTTGTCGAGGGCGCACCCATCTACAGGGTCCGTAGGATTTTGGACATGCGTCCTCGGGGCCGTGGTCACCAGTACCTTGTAGATTGGGAGGGGTACGGTCCTGAGGAGAGGAGTTGGGTTCCCTCTCGGGACGTGCTGGACCGTGCGCTGATCGAGGATTTCCTCCGTTGCCGCCAGGTTTCCTCCTCGAGTGCGCCAGGAGGCGCTCGGTGAGTGGGGGGGTACTGTCATGTATTGTCATGTTGTGTCCTGTTCCTGTTTCTCTTCACCCTGTCTCCCTCTGCTGGTCGTACTAGGTTACCGTTTCTGTCCCTCTTTCCCCCAGCTGTTCCTTGTCTTCTCTGACTACCTCATTCACCCCTTTTCCCACCTGTTCCCTTTTTCCCTCTGATTAGGTCCCTATATCTCTCTCTGTTTCTGCTCCTGTCTTTGTCGGATTCTTGTTTGTTGTGTTTCATGCCTGAACCAGACTATCGTCATGTTTGCTGTAACCTTGTCCTGTCCTGTCGGAATCTGCCGGTCCATCTGAGCCTACCTATGTTTGGTTATTAAAGAAGCTCTGTTTAAGTTAATTCGCTTTTGGGTCCTCATTCACGCACCGTAACAGGATGGCTTATCGCTGCAGAATGCTGTGGTAGCCATGCTGGTTAAGTGTGCCTTGAATTCAAAATAAATCACAGTGTCACCAGCAAAGCACCCCCACACCATCACACTTCCTCCTCCATGCTTCATGGTGGGAACCACACATGCAGAGCATCCGTTCACCTACTCTGCGTCTCACAAAGACACAGTGGTTGGAATTAAAAATGTGGACTTTTCACTGGTCTAATGTCCATTGCTCGTGTTTCTTGGCCCAATCAAGTCTCTTCTTCTTTTTGGTGACCTTTAGTATTGGTTTCTTTGCAGCATTTCAACAATGAAGGCAGTCTCCTTTGAACAGTTGATGTTGAGACGTCTCTTAATTGAACTCTGTGAAGCATTTATTTGGGCTGAAATCACTGAGGTGCAGTTAACTCTAATGAACTTATTCTCTGCAGCAGAGGTAACTCTGGGTCTTCATTTCCTGTGGCGGTCCTCATGAGAGCCAGTTTCCTCATGGCGCTTGATGGTTTTTGCAACTGCCTCATGAAGCTGGTTGAGAGAATGCCAAGAGTGTGCAAAGATGTCATCAAGGCAAAGGGTGGCTACTTTGAAGAATCTCAAATATATAATATATTTTGATTTGTTTAACACTGTTTTGGTTACTACATGATTCCATATGTGTTATTTCATAGTTTGATTGTCTTCACTATTATTCTACAATGTAGAAAAAAGTACAAATAAAGAAAAACCCTTGAATGAGTAGGTGTGTCCAAACTTTTGACTGGTACTGTATTTGATACCGTTCCACTCCAGCCATTATCACGAGCTCGTCCTCCCCAATGAAGTTGCCACCAACCTCCTGCGGATAAGGGAAAATGTACCTAACACGATTGTGTTGTCTCACCTAGCTATCTTCAGACGAATGCATTAATTGTAAGTCGCTCTGGATAAGAGGGTCAGCTAAATGGCTGAAATATAAATAAACGTACTGCTGTGTACTTCGTGTTGTGAGAGGAATTTGAGGAGCTGTTTCTTTACTCGTTTTCTTCATCTCACCGTAGACCAAAAGAGGGTCTGTTCCAGGCACAGACGTCTCGCTACCTCTGTGAGTTTGAAGAGCTCTCTATACTTGGAAAAGGATCCTATGGCAAAGTCTTCAAGGTACGGAACTGTCGTGTCAAAATACAAAATCACACGTTAATAAAACCAACAGTGGAATAAATTCCCCCTTTTTAATGTTTTGTCATAGGTTAAAAACAAGCTGGATGGACAGAAGTATGCTGTGAAGAAAATTCTCATCAACAATGTTTCAAGGGAAGACTACATGAAGGTATTTCAAATGTATTGAGTTTTAATGTTCCAAAAATGCAGTATTCTTCAGTGAAGTATTAATGGACACAAGTGAATTTATCAGTCATTTAGTATTTTCCTGTATTTGTTTCAGGTTCTCAGAGGTGAAAGTGTTATCCAGTCTTGAGCACATCAATGTAGTAGGCTACCACACTGCCTGGATGGAGCATATCACACATGCTTTTACTAGTGAGTTCCGTTACGTCTTTCCTCTGGCATGTTCTAGTATAGAAATTCAAGTGATTTAGTTTATTCATAGCCAACCTCTCTTGTTTTTTCACATTTTACATTTGGTACAATTTATTTATTTCAGAGCCTGCATCAATACTCTCTGCACTGGAAATGCATGTGCTGCCAGAACGGTACAATTATTATCTCATATAACTGAATTACAAGGCCAATTATTATTCAGTATCATATTAGAAACCTAAACTTGTTTTCCCCCAATCTCACAGCAGTGAGGAGAGTACAGAGTAGCAGCGGCTCCTCAAAAGTCTTCACGAGCCCAGATCAGTCAAAGGAGCCAGTGGCCATAGCTAAAGCACCAGTGAGCCTCCCAGTGAAAGAGGAGAAGAGCACGCAGGTGGTGGGTCCTAAAACCATGCGCCACGCCCGTTTCCCAGATGACCGTTTCCCAGATGACCATTTCCCCAATGTGTTGCTGGGACAGTGTGGCCAGACGAGGGACGGCTGCACTGGTGTCAGCTGGGATAGCTCGGCCCTGTCGGAGGATGACTTAGGAACCAGAAATGGGATAGATCTGAAAAACCACTCCTACATTGACATGGGGAGCGAGCAGTGGGACACGAAATTCCCCGCCAAGGAGGTATTGATACTGTGTAACCTATGTGTATATAATGGAGCTCCGTAGGAGCAGCACCTCTTATCCTGCTGTTTTAACAAAATCCTCTTCCAACTCTGAACGTCTACAAATGTCCCGTGTATATATAGATCATGGGCAACTGGCGGGCCGCATTATTATGTCAGTCACTGATAGTCAGTCAATTAGCCCATGTCAGCAAAACATTTTTAGATTACCAAATTAGTTTAGCGGCCAGCTATCTAAACTTGTTATCATTGTTGAATTACCATCCGGGGGGCCCCCTATTGATTTTGTTAGTCAGTCTCACTCCGATATCATATTACAAACTGCAAACCCCTTTCTCCACCCTATGTCAACGTGTAGAAATTTGCTATAAAATTGCTAAATCTTCTCTCCGCCCTATGGCAAAATGTGTACAAATGCACGAAATTACTCAGAAATTATTTTTTATTTAAAATGTTTAAAAAAATCTCTGCTGTCGAGGGGGGCCACTAAGACGTTTGCTCACAATGTGGGGGGGTATGGATGTGGGTACGCAGAACCGAGAGCAACTTCAGCCCCTCATGATGAGTTACGATTGTTTTGTGGCCCCCACCCCCATAAAAGTTGCCTGATATAGATGATTATTTTACAGATTTTTGGTTAAATTCTGATTGCACTGGACACTATTCTATGGCTTCCTCAGGTGCAGTTCCATTTCATGCTATATATCCAGATGCAGCTATGTGAACGCTCGCTCAAAGACTGGATTTTAGAGAGAACCAACAAACACACATCACAAAGTGAGCATACATGAACAGTACCAGTCAAAAGTTTGGACACACCTACTCATTCAAGGGTTTTTCTTTATTTTTACTATTTTCTACATTGTAGAATAATAGTGAAGACATCAAAACTATGAAATAACACATGGAATCATGTAGTAACTGAAAAAGTGTTAAACAAATCTAAATATATTTGAGATTCTTCAAAGTAGCCACCCAGCTTTGCAAACTCTTGGCATTCTCTCAACCATCTTCAACTGGAATGCTTTTCCAAAAGTTTTGAAGGAGTTCCCACATATGCTGAGCACTTGTTGGCTGCTTTTCCTTAACTCTGCGGTCCAACTCATCCCAAACCATCTCAATTGGGTTGAGGTCGGGTGGAGGCCAGGTCATCTGATGCAGCACTCCATTACTCTCCTTCTTGGTCAAATAGCCCTTACAGCCTGGAGGTGTGTTGGGTCATTGTCCTGTTGAAAAACAAATGATAGTCCGACTAAGCGCAAACCAGATGGGATGGTGTATCACTGCAGAATGCTGTGGTAGTCATGCTGGCTAAATGTACCTTGAATTCTAAATAAATCACAGACAGTGTCACCAGCAAAGCACCACCAAACCTGGAATACAAAGCACCCACAGGCCACCACCATGCTTCACCTTGGGAACCACACATGCGGAGATCATCCATTCACCTACCATGCGTCTCACAAAGACATGGCGGTTGGAACCAAAAATCGCAAATTTGGAATCATCAGACAAAAGGACAGATTTCCACTGGTCTAATGTCCATTTCTCGTGTTTCTTGGCCCAAGCAAGTGTCTTCTTATTGGTGTCCTTTAGTAGTGGTTTCTTTGCAGCAATTCGACCATGAAGGCCTGATTCACACAGTCCCATCTGAACAGTTGATGTTGAGATGTCTGTTACTTGAAATCTGTGAAGCATTTATTTGGGCTGCAATTTCTGAGGCTGGTAACTCTAATGAACTTATCCTCTGCAGCAGAGGTAACTCTAGGTCTTCCTTTCCTGTGGCGCTCCTCATGAGAGCCAGTTTCATCATAGTGCTTTTAGCGACTGCATTTGAAGAAACTTTCAAAGTACTTGACATTTCCCAGATTGACTGACCTTCATGTCTTAAAGTAATGATGGACTGTTGTTTCTCTTTGCTTATTTGAGCTGTTCTTGACATAATATGGACTTGGTCTTTTACCAAATAGGGCTATCTTCTGTATAACACCCCTCCATACCTTGTCACAACACAAGTGATTGGCTCAAATGCATTAAGATAGAAATAAATTCCACAAATTCACTTTTAACAAGGCACACCTGTTAATTGAAATTCCTTCCAGGTGACTTTATGAAGCTGGTTGAGAGAATGCCAAGAGTGTGCAAAGATGTCATCAAGGCAAAGGTTGGCCACTTTGAAGAATCTCAAATATAGAATATATTTTGATTTGTTTAACACTTTTTTGGTTACCACATTAATCTATATGTGCTATTTCATAGTTTTGATGTCTTCACTATTATTCTACAATGTAGAAAATAGTAAAAATAATGAAAAACCCTGTAATGAATAGATGTGTCCAAACTTTTCACTGGTACTGTAGGTAACTTGCACAATGAGATGCACCTCTTTGTGGCTTTGGTTTTTCATGCAACATTTATCACTGTTTTGATTAGGTTTACATTATGCAGAATTTGTTAATGAGTATGTTTTGTCTTTTGTTTTTCAGATCCTTATGGGGCTGTGGACACGAAACAAACCCTCAGCATTCTACATAAAATACTTAAAGGTGTAGAGTACATTCACTCTAGAGGAATCATGCATAGAGACCTGAAGGTATGTTCTTTGCAAGTGTATATTATTTAAATTCATAAGAAAAAGAAGTGCACCATCAAATAATAACAAAGGAGGTTTTGCCGCTCTCTGATGAGGTTGATCCCTTGTGAACCTCTCCATATCTCTGGAAGTTCATGGAATATGTTGAAGTAATGTGTGTTAAAATGTTAAAGTAACATGCTGTAGCCTTCATCTCCTTGGACAGGAGGAGTTAGACTCCTTGAGGCATGGTGAAGTCCTCCATATTGGGAAAGCGGGGGAACCGAGGTGGGATGTCATCACCCTCCTTAACAAACATGACATCACATGCGTTTTCCCAATGGTTAAACACAAAGTCATGCACCCTGTCTGGCAGAACCTGCTTCAGGCATTCTCTACCATGACTCTTCCAATAGCGTTGGTAGATGTGGATCTTACATATGTCCATGAGGCTCCTAGGCTGCTGGCACAGGTTCAGTAGCTGGTCCCGCTGGTCAAAGTACTCTGGGAGCATTAAAGAGCTGGGCAGGTGGCCATCTCTGTTGCTGATGGTCAGGGGGTAGGTCATGGTGAGGAGCTTCCACAGCAGAGAGGTGTGCCTCAGGTTGAGCTTCTGATCCAGGTACAGGAAGAGGCAGTTTTCCCCTGCGGTGGTCAGCTGGTTGATGTCCGCTCCATACTTCAGGAGGAGCGCCACCACGGCCTCGTGGCCCCCGTTACAGGCCTCGTGCAGGGCCGTCCTCCCGGCATGGTTCACTGTGTTCGGGTCAGCCCCCTGATCCAGCAGCTCAATGATACAGCCCAGGTCCACTCCCAGGGCCTTCACTGGCTTGTTGGCCGCCGCCAGGGCAGCCAGGTGGAGGGGGCTGTTACCCGACTTACTCATCACCTTCAAAGCAAACTATATTTAAAATGTGCACTTCTAAACATCAGTATGCTTTCACCAGAAACATTCCTCAAAGCTTGACAGCAGGAGTTGAAAATGGGTTACGTAAAACACAAATAACAAAGAAACTAAAAACCTTGTTGACGTCGGCCCCAAGCTTGATCAGGCTGGCTGTCATCTCTGTATTGAGGATCCCGGCAGCCATATGCAGTGGCATCATCCCAAAGTGGTCGATGGTGTTGATTTTGGCACCGTGGCTCGCCAGGATGCTGATAGCGGGCAGGGCTCCGTAGCGAACGGCCAGGTGAAGCGCGGTGTGGCGGCCGTCACTGTCCACCTAGAATTTTGTATTTGTATTTACTATGGATCCCCACTAGCTCTTCCTGGGGTCCGACAAAATTAAGGCAGCTATACAATTTTAAAAAACATTACAAAACATTCATTACAGAATTCACAACACTAAGTGTGTGCCCTCAGCCCCATACTCCTCTACCACATATCGTGTGTGTGTGTGTGTGTGTGTGTGTGTGTGTGTGTGTGTGTGTATGCATGTGTCTGTGCCTATGTTTATGTTGCTTCCCATTCTCCACTCTTCCATAAGGTGTATTTTTTTTATCTGTTTAAAAAAAAAATCTGATTCTACTGCTTGCATCAGTTACCTGATGTGGAATACAGTTCCATGTAGTCATGGCTCTATGTAGTAATGTGCGCTTCCCATAGTCTGTTCTGGATTTGGGACTGTGAAGAGACCCCTGGTGGAATGTCTTGTGGGGTATGCATGGGTGTCTGAGCTGTGTGCTAATAGTTTAAACAGACAGCTCGTGCATTCAGCATGTCAATACCTCTCACAAATACCAGTAGAGATGAAGTAAATCTCTCCTCCACTTTGAGTTAGGAGAGATTGACATGCATATTATTAATGTTTTCTCTCTGTGTACATCCAAGGGCCAGCTGTGCTGCCCTGTTCTGAGCCAATTGTCATTTTCCTAAATCCCTCTTTGTGGCACCTGACCACACAACTGAACAGTAGTCAAGATGTGACAAAACTAGAGCCTATAGGACCTGTCTTGTTCATAGTGGTGTTAAGAAGGTAGAACAGTGCTTTATTATGGACAGACTTCTTCCCATTTTAGCTACTGTTGTATCAATGTTTTGATCACGACCGTTTATAATCCAGGGTTAATCCAAGCAGTTTAGTCACCTCAACTTGCTCAATTTCCACATTATTTATTACAAGATGTAGTTGAGGTTTAGGGTTTAGTGAATGATTTATCCCAAATACAATGCTTTTTGTTTTTGAAATATTTAAGACTAATTTATTCCTTGCCACCCATTCTGAAACTGCAGCTCTTTGTTAAGTGTTGCAGTCATTTCAGTTGCTGTAGTAGCTGACGTGTATAGTGTTGAGTCATCAGTATACATAGACACACTGGCTTTACTCAAAGCCAGTGGCATGTCATTTAGTAAAGATTGAAAAAAGTAAGGGGCCTAGACAGCTGTCCTGGGGAATTCCTAACAGAAATGCAATAATGTGTCCTTGAACAAAGGGGGGTCAAAATCAAAAGTAACAGTCAGTATCTGGTGTGGCCACCAGCTGCATTAAGTACCGCAGTGCATCTCCTCTTCATAGACTGCACCAGATTTGCCAGTTCTTGCTATTAGATGTTACCAAACTCTTCCACCAAGGCACCTGCAAGTTCCCGGACATTTCTGGGGGGAATGGCCCTATCCCTCACCCTCCGATCCAACAGGTTCCAGATGTGCTCAATGGGATTGAGATCCGAGCTCTTCGCTGGCCATGGCAGAACACTGACATTCCTGTCTTGCCGGAAATCACGCACAGAACGAGCAGTATGGCTGGTGGCATTGTCATGCTGGAGGGTCATGTCAGGATGAGCCTGCAGGAAGGGTACCACATGAGGGAGGAGGATGTCTTCCCTGTAATACACAGCGTAGAGATTGCCTGCAATGACAACAAGCTCAGTCCGATGATGCTGTGACACACCGCCCCAGACCATGACGGACCCTCCACCTCCAAATCGTTCTCACTCCAGAGTACAGACCTCGGTGTAACGCTCATTCCTTCGATGATAAACGCGAATCCGACCATCACCCTTGGTGAGACAAAATCGTGACTCGTCAGTGAAGAGCACTTTTTGCCTGTCCTGTCTGGTCCAGAGACGGTGGGTTTGCGCCCATGAGCGACGTTGTGGCCGGTGATGTCTTGTGAGGACCTGCCTTACAACAGGCCTACAAGCCCTCAGTCCAGCCTCTCTTAGCCAATTGCAGACAGTCTGAGCACTGATGGAGGGATTGTGTGTTCCTGGTATAACTCGGGCAGTTGTTGTTGCCATCACACCTGCGGGAAGGGTACAGGAGGTTCAGATGTACCGATCCTGTGCAGGTGTTTGTTGCACGTGGTCTGCCACTGCGAGGACGATCAGCTGTCCGTCCTGTCTCCCTGTAGCACAGTCTTAGGCGTCTCACAGTACGGACATTGCAATTTATTTTCCTGGCCACATCTGCAGGTCTCATGCCTCCTTGCAGCATGCCTAAGGCACACTCACACAGATGAGCAGGTACCCTGGGCATCTTTCTTTTGCTGTTTTTCAGTTAGTAGAATGGCCTCTTTTTTTGTCCTAGGTTTTCATAACTGTGACCTTAATTACTACCGTCTGTAAGCTGTTAGTGTCTTAACGATCGTTCCACAGGTGCTTGGTCATTAATTGTTTATGCTTCATTGATCAAGCATGGGAAACAGTGTTTAAACCCTTTACAATGAAGATCTGTGAAGTTATTTAGATTTTTACGAATTATCTTTGAAAGACAGTGTCCTGAAAAAGGGACGTTTCTTTTTTTGCGGAGTTTATTTGGCAATATCAGTCGTTTTTGTAATGAATGAGCCATCTGATTCAATGAATGATGAAGCTGAGTTTGCCATTTTTTCCAAAATTTCATTTAAGGTGCTCCAAAGCTTGGATCAAAATGTGGCTTAGGTGGTGGGTGTGGCAAGGGTGTGGCCATGGCCAATGATGAGGTCGCCAGCCGGAAATTTAGGAGGCCCTCCGGTTGACCGCAGTGACACAATTTTTCTGTTTTAAAGCTATTTTCCTGCAATTCTACACATTTGGCCATGGCTTATGGGCATTTCCATCTAAAAGGACCCATTGGGTGTCAAATGGGTGTCAAATGATAGCTGAGTCTATATAGTTTTGGGAAATGGAAAAACATTCTTCAACCATTTTCCATCTTAAACATTTTCCATTTTCCATCTTAAAAATTAGGCATAATTAAAAGCTTTGATTTCTGGATAAACAGATGGAAAATGGATCTTAGAAAACATCTACCAGAAAAAGCCTTGAAAGTTATCAAAAATACATCAAAATACAAAAATGTTGTCCTAAAGAAGACCCCTGACAACTAATATCAACATTTTATATTTAGTCTTGGAGAAATTGTTTACCTTCTGTAAGTTTAAGAAATATTGCCTTGCAATTCCGTTACCAAAAACCCACATATCTTTAGGATATTTTCTCATTTCTCTCCCTCATGAGGGAGGATAATGTAAACAAAAGTAACAAGGAATGGTAGACCTACCAATTAGTTAAAGTGATTTTACTGAAACCAATTTTGTTTATGAATTATTAAGTGATCCACACTCGTAATTCCATTACGTAATTGGTAATGGACATACCCCAAAAATCTGTAACGGATTAACTGCAACTGAATTGGCTACAATGGGAAATCATAACAGTCACAAACCACAGTTGGGTCACATGCTATAGTCCTCCCTTTCAGTGGCATACTGTTATGTTCAGCGCACTACTCTTTTCTTTGTCTTTCTGTTGGTATAACCAAGAATGTTCAAACAGTCTGTCTGGACAACCCCTCTCTTCTCTCTCTCTCTGCTTATCTCTCACTGTCCAGTTAATGTCACCTGTCCCAGCTCTTACTGACACCTACTCATGAGCCCCCTCTCTTTCTGTAATTATGTTACTGTAATTCCGTTTCCGGGTGTAAATCCACTTCACTTAGTGTAGTTAAATAACCAAAATACATTTTTTTCAAACTGTCATAGCTGACACCCTATTCTTTCAGCAGACATCTTTGAATCTTAATTCAGGGCAGATATTTAAGAATTTTTGGAAAATGAAAATGTTGTTGCTTGAATACTTGAAGGCGATTTTAAAGTAATTCTGCACAGTTATTCCACCAATTTAGTTTTTGTGAACTAAGTGCATAGAGTCAAAGCGTAATTCTGTTACAGTGGAATTGCCCTTATGCTATCTGAGTGATTCAAACATTATAACAAAATCAATGGGGGCCCTATGCCATGACAAAAATACTCCTTAATGTATAATTTTTTTAAATTTGAGATTCTTCCCGACTGTCTAGCTATTATTTGGGTGATTGTTAGTTCTCAAAGGATATCTTATTAAAAATATGTAGGTACATTACCGTTACCTCTACATACTTCATCTGGTTTTAGTAATTTTAAGTTTACACTGAAAAACGTTTTTCAGTTTTTCCATCCCCAAAAACATTTTTTCTTTACTTCCTTAAACTTTTCTATGCAGAAAAACCCCTGTTCATGACTTCTGGTTTAATTCCAATCGGCTGCGTTTAGGCAGCCCAATTCTGATATACTTTTTTACTAACTAACTGGTATTTTGACAAATCTGAATAAAATCTGATGTGAAAAGATCTAATGTGATTGGTCAAAAGACCCCTTAGTGGAAACAAATATCAGAATTGGGCTGCTTGTGTAAACGCAGCCCTTTAGGCACAGACCTTGGCTCAGCTTAAACCCTTGGGTGGAAATACAAAACGGACAATAAGATCAGCATCTCTACAGGAAACTTTATCATGCTTTGTGTTTACCCTTGATAATTGGGTTAGTATATGCATACATTTTTCAACATAGGGATGGAACAATTTTAGATGAAATTTTCAATTAACCAATCAATCAATTACCTCTGCATTGATGTTGACTCCGTGGTTGCAGAGCACCCTGAGGCAGGCCTCGGCCCGGTGCTGCATGGACATCATGGACATCTCAAACTTGGTGCGTGGCTTGGGCCAGGAGGCCAGGATGGTGGGCCAGTGGGTGATCACCAGGTGCAGGGCGTTGCGCCCTCGCTGGTCCCTGAAGGTCGCAAGGAGGACATGGGAGAAATGGTCTTGTCAGAATGGTTTTGTTTTGCTGGTGGTGATTTTTTTTTCTCACATAAAGGAGATTATGGAGACTTGTGATGCCACTTCCAAATACTGGCATTACTCATAGGGCTTTTTTCATGTTTTAGGACATTTTGAATGGTTATGCTGAAGTTTAGGGGTGTAACTCAATAATCTAATGTTGCTTAGTTATACAGAGCAGCATTATCATTTGAAAGCTCTAATATGGTCTTCCCTTTTCAGTGTATGACCCAAACCAGTGGAACCTGTTCATATAGGGATACCTGATCTCCGGGTCTGCCCCGGCAGAGAGAAGGCTCTCAAGGCTCTTCACTCTCCTGTAAGATGCAGCCAGGTGGAGGGGGAGAATTGCTAAGCCCTGTAGGCAATGAGCGAGAGAGAACTTGTTTAAAGACTTAGAAAAACATGTTAGGAATGCTAAATGTTTGTTACCGAATGGGCTGGGGGACACCTGGAGGTCAGAGCCCCCAGATAGCATATTAACACGTCATACGCATAGCAAAATGTGTAGAATTGCAGAAAATTAGCTTTAAAACTACACAATTTTCTCTCCGCCTCATGGCAAAATGTGTACAATTACAGGAAATTTGCTTAAAAACTGAACAATTTTCTCTCATTGTCATGGCAAAATGTGAAAAATAGCACGAGATAAGCTATAAAACAGCACATTTCTATCTCTGTCCCATGGAAAAATGTGTACAATTGCAGAAAATGTGCTTTTAAAACAGCAAAAGTATCTCTCAGCTTCATGCAAAAATTTGTAGAATTGCATAAACCGTAAAATGTTTCTCTCCGCCTCATAGTAAAATGTGTTGGATTGCATGAAGTTTGCTGTTCCCTAACTTATGTATTATATTTTATGTATATTGTATGCAAAATAGATTTTTGCGATGGATATTTGAACGAGAGGAATAGCTGGGCCCCAAATCTGTATTCTCCAGCAGGTGGCTGTTTTTTTTTGTACTTTTTTTTTTTTTTTTTCTCACAAAGCGAGGAGTTTTTGTATGGAGGTCAATGAGTGTCGAATTTGGTTAACAAAAAATTGCCAGGATGGCTTATTTGATCGAATATAAATTTCGTAATGCGTAACTTGTTACGAGTGTAGAGATAGATAGATATAAGTAGGCCACTTGACATCCTGGCAACATTTAGAAAACACTTTATGTCGGTGTTGTGCCTGAGATACACGCGTATCTGCCCTCTCATTGGCTAGAATGGCCCCACTTGAGTATTTAGTCAGTATAATGGATCATCTGTGAGTAAACTAAATAACATGGCTATTACGCATGCTCAATAGTTTTGGAGGTCTGGGAGTTTTTGGTTAATAACTCCAGATTGCATGAACTCTTTTGTACCATACCGTTAGAGAATACCATGTCTGAAGTTTTTATTGTGGGTTTTACCTTTGAAAGGATTTCATGAAGAAGTCCCGTTGTTCTTAAATCGATGTAAAAGTTGGACCCCCGTTTTGGGGTAAAATCGTTAATACGCGCCAGGTCTTCTATCAAGATCGCATCATATAATTCAGCATCTGAAAAGTTGACGTTCGTATCCATACCCCATAGCTAGAAGATCAAGGTCCTACTCAAGTGTACGGTCGCTTTGCTCTACATTATTGAAAACTTACACGTTTTAAGGCTCTTTGTAAATGTCAGTTATCGTGAAATGCTGGTTATCAGCCTCAACATTAGCCTCTGATCAAACAGTAAATTACAGCGCTGTACTCTGTCAGTGCTCTGATGTTTTTTCTCAAAAAGGCAGTAATAAGCACGTTTGGAAACGTCATCATTCTGCATCGCTGGTGACAGCTGTCGATATGATGTTGGTGCCTCACCTATGGCTGATTCCACTGACGAAAATAACCTGTATGTAATATTACGCGTAGGCATATCCTACCTGAGCTATTTCATGATAATAATAATAAGGACTCTATTTGTAAAAAAACAACAAAAACAACGCATAGACGCTCCATGTATTCTTACTCCAACTGATAGTTATTCCCTGTGAACGATTTATAACTTTTTGAGGGGCCTATATATTTAGGCTAGCGAAAATTGCATGTTTTTCAACACTTAACGTTACCTGTCTTTGAAGTGTAGAAAAAACAGTACAGTATTTCCAAATCTGAACAGGCTCATTGACAGGGTGAGATCTTAAAAGCTTGATAATACTAGACACATCTCCTTTGACTATTGCTTCGTGAATTTTAAACTGCAAATGATCAAATTCACCGGGGACTCCATCGCTGAATCTGATTTTCTTATTAAGCTGTAGTTTATAATGCATGCAATAGGGACTAAGGCATGGTTTGTTACTAATATTACCCATTTTAAATAAAAAAAATTCAAGTTAAAAAATATACTAAAGCAATAACGTGGCCTATAGGTAATGACAAAATAGAATTACGCATTGTATAAAATAATCCCTGTTTTAGAATCTCCTGTAGCATTATGACCTCACAGACAACATAAAAATGGGATATTATGTGAATATTTTACATTTTGTATGATTTTGATTTACAGCCCAGGAATATTTTCCTGCGTGGACATAACTACCATGTGAGCATTGGAGACTTTGGACTGGCTTGCAGGGATAAAATGATGGATGACAAGGAAAAACCACCCTCCACCTCACAGAACACTGGTGAAAAACTGAATTAATCTATTTTTATTATCTGTCTCTATCACCACAAGCTCAATGGTTGTTACATTATATATGTAAACAGTTAACATCTCAGAGATGTATACAATGTATCAAAGTAGATCCATTGTACGCTTTTGTCCATGTGTAGTTCTTGAAATCACCAGAAGATGGTGCTATGGGTTTGTGTAACTAAATCCCTTTTACGGCATAGCACTGATCTTGACCCACACATTTCCCCTGGCTAGCTCTGGTCCTGTGCATGTTCTTGATATGCTTGTAATCTTTCTGCAGGTTCCTCTCACACCGCTGGAGTGGGGACATTTGTTTACGCAGCACCTGAACAACTGGAGGGTTCCCACTATGATTCAAATGTGAGTCATCTCCATAATGTCAGAAGTATATACACTACTGTTCAAAAGTTTGGGGTCACTTAGAAATGTCCTTGTTTTTGAAAGGCAAGCTATTTTTTTGTCCATTAAAATAACATAAATTGATCAGAAATGTAGTGTAGACATTGTTAATATTGTAAATGACTATTGTAGCAGGAAACGGCTGATTTTTAATGGAATATCTACATAGGCGTACAGAGGCCCATTATCAGCAACCATCACTCCTGTGTTCCAATGGCACGTTGTGTTAGCTAATCCAAGTTTATAATTTTAAAAGGCTAATTGATGATTAGAAAAACCTTTTGCAATTATGTTAGCACAGCTGAAAACTGTTGTTCTGACTAAAGACTCACTAAACTGGCCTTTAGACTAGTTGAGTATCTGGAGCATCAGCATTTGCTGGTTCGATTACAGGCTCAGAATAGCCAGAAACAAAGACCTTTCTATTGAAACTCGTCAGTCTACTCTTGTTCTGAGAAATGAAGGCTATTCCATGCGAGAAATTGCCAAGAAACTGAAGATCTCATACAACACTGTGTACTACTCCCTTCACAGAACAGCACAAACTTGCTCTAACCAGAATAGAAAGAGGAGCGTGAGGCCCCCGGTGCACAACTGAGCAAGAGGACAAGTACAGTGGGGCAAAAAGGTATTTAGTCAGCCACCGATTGTGCAAGTTCTAAACAAAATTAGGAAAAAAAATACATAAAATCACATTGTAGGAGTTTTAATGAATTTATTTGCAAATTATGGTGGAAAATAAGTATTTGGTCAATAACAAAAGTTTATCTCAATACTTTGTTATATACCCTTTGTTGGCCCTTTGTTGGCAATGACAGAGGTCAAACGTTTTCTGTAAGTCTTCACAACGTTTTCACACACTGTTGCTGGTATTTTGGCCCATTCCTCCATGCAGATCTCCTCTAGAGCAGTGATGTTTTGGGGCTGTTGCTGGGCAACACGGACTTTCAACTCCCTCCAAAGATTTTCTATGGGGCTGAGATCTGGAGACTGGCTAGGCCACTCCAGGACCTAGAAATGCTTCTTACGAAGCCACTCCTTCGTTGCCCGGGCGGTGTGTTTGGGATCATTGTCATAATGAAAGACCCAGCCACGTTTCATCTTCAATGCCCTTGCTGATGGTAGGCTTTGTTACTTTGGTCCCAGCTCTCTGCAGGTCATTCACTAGGTCCCCCCGTGTGGTTCTGGGATTTTTGCTCATCGTTCTTGTGATCATTTTGACCCCACGGGGTGAGATCTTGCGTGGAGCCCCAGATCGAGGGAGATTATCAGTGGTCTTGTATGTCTTCCATTTCCTAATAATTGCTCCCACAGTTGATTTCTTCAAACCAAGCTGCTAACCTATTGCTGATTCAGTCTTAACCAGCCTGGTGCAGGTCTACAATTTTGTGTCTGGTGTCCTTTGACTGCTCTTTGGTCTTGGCCATAGTGGAGTTTGGAGTGTGACTGTTTGAGGTTGTGGACAGGTGTCTTTTATACTGATAACAAGTTCAAACAGGTTCCATTAATACAGGTAACAAGTGGAGGACAAAGGTGCCTCTTAAAGAAGAAGTTACAGGTCTGTGAGAGTCAGAAATCTTGCTTGTTTGTAGGTGACCAAATACTTATTTTCCACCATAATTTGCAAATAAATTCATAAAAAATCCTACAATGTGATTTTCTGGATTTCTTTCTCTCATTTTGTCTGTCATAGTTGAAGTGTACCTATGATGACAATTACAGGCCTCTCTCATCTTTTTAAGTGGGGGAACTTGCACAATTGGTGTCTGACTAAATACTTTTTTGCCCCACTGTACATTAGAGTGTCTAGTTTGAGAAACAGATGCCTCACAAGTCCTCAACTGGTAGCTTCATTAAATAGTACCCACAAAACACCAGTCTCAACGTCAACCGTTAAGAGGCAACTCCGGGATGCTGGCCACCAGCTGCATTAAGTACTGCAGTGCATCTCCTCCTCATGGACTGCACCAGATTTGCCAGTTATTGCTGTGAGATGTACCCCACTCTTCCACCAAGGCACCTGCAAGTTCCCTGACATTTCTGGGGGGAATGGCCCTAGCCCTCACCCTCCGATCCAACAGGACCCAGATGTGTTCAATGGGATTGAGATCCGGGCTCTTCACTGGCCATGGCAGAACACTGACATTCCTTGAGGGAAATCAGTCTTGCAGGAAATCACACACAGAACGAGCAAGCGATGCGAGCAGTATGGCTGGTGGCATTGTCATGCTGGACGGTCATGTCAGGATGAGCCTGCAGGAAGGGTCTTCCCTGTAATGCACAGCGTTGAGATTGCCTGCAATGACAACAAGCTCAGTCCGATGATGCTGTGACACACCACCCCAGACCATGACGGACCCTCCACCTCGAAATCAATCCCACTCCAGAGTACAGGCCTCGGTGTAACGCGCATTCCTTCGACGATAAACACAAATCCGACCATCACCCCTGGTGAGACAAAACCGCAACTCATCAGTGAAGAGCACTTTTTGCCAGTCCTGTCTGGTCCAGCGACGGTGGGTTTGACGTTGTTGCCGGTGATGGCTTGTGAGGACCTGCCTTACAACAGGCCTACAGCCCTCAGTCCAGCCACTCTCAGCCTAGTGCGGACAGTCTGAGCACTGATAGAGGGATTGTGCGTTCCTGGTGTAACTCGGGCAGTTGTTGTTACCATCCTGTACCTGTCCCGCAGGTGTGATGTTCGGATGTACCGATCCAGTGCAGGTGTTGTTACATGTGGTCTGCCACTGCGAGGAAGATTAGTTGTCCGTCCTGTCTCCCTGTAGCTCTGTCTTAGGCGTCTCACAGTACGGACATTGCAATTTATTGCCCTGGCCACATCTGCAGTCCTCATGTCTCCTTGAAGCATGCCTAAGGCACATTCACGCAGATGAGCAGGGACCCTGGGCATCTTTCTTTTGGTGTTTTTCAGAGTCAGTAGAAAGGCCTCTTTAGTGTCCTTTGTTTTCATAACTGTGACCTTAATTGCCTACCGTCTGTAAGCTGTTAGTGTCTTAACGACCGTTCCACAGGTGCATGTTCATTAATTGTTTATGCTTCATTGAACAAGCATGGAAAACAGTGTTTAAACCCTTTACTATGTGGTTTCTACTGTAAAAGGGACGTTTCTTTTTTTGCTGAGTTTATATACAGTGCCTTGCGAAAGTATTCGCCCCCCTTGAACTTTGCGACCTTTTGCCACATTTCAGGCTTCAAACATAAAGATATAAAACTGTATTTTTTTGTGAAGAATCAACAACAAGTGGGACACAATCATGAAGTGGAACGACATTTATTGGATATTTCAAACTTTTTTAACAAATCAAAAACTGAAAAATTGGGCGTGCAAAATTATTCAGCCCCTTTACTTTCAGTGCAGCAAACTCTCTCCAGAAGTTCAGTGAGGATCTCTGAATGATCCAATGTTGACCTAAATGACTAATGATGATAAATACAATCCACCTGTGTGTAATCAAGTCTCCGTATAAATGCACCTGCACTGTGATAGTCTCAGAGGTCTAAAGCCGGATTTGGATACAAAAATATTTCCCAAGCTTTAAACATCCCAAGGAGCACTGTGCAAGCGATAATATTGAAATGGAAGGAGTATCAGACCACTGCAAATCTACCAAGACTTGGCCGTCCCTCTAAACTTTCAGCTCATACAAGGAGAAGACTGATCAGAGATGCAGCCAAGAGGCCCATGATCACTCTGGATGAACTGCAGAGATCTACAGCTGAGGTGGGAGACTCTGTCCATAGGACAACAATCAGTCGTATATTGCACAAATCTGGCCTTTATGGAAGAGTGGCAAGAAGAAAGCCATTTCTTAAAGATATCAATAAAAAGTGTTGTTTAAAGTTTGCCACAAGCCACCTGGGTGACACACCAAACATGTGGAAGAGGGTGCTCTGGTCAGATGAAACCAAAATTGAACTTTTTGGCAACAATGCAAAACGTTATGTTTGGCGTAAAAGCAACACAGCTCATCACCCTGAACACACCATCCCCACTGTCAAACATGGTGGTGGCAGCATCATGGTTTGGGCCTGCTTTTTTTCAGCAGGGACAGGGAAGATGGTTAAAATTGATGGGAAGATGGATGGAGCCAAATACAGGACCATTCTGGAAGAAGACCTGATGGAGTCTGCAAAAGACCTGAGACTGGGACGGAGATTTGTCTTCCAACAAGACAATGATCCAAAACATAAAGCAAAATCTACAATGGAATGGTTCAAAAATAAACATATCCAGGTGTTAGAATGGCCAAGTCAAAGTCCAGACCTGAATCCAATCGAGAATCTGTGGAAAGAACTGAAAACTGCTGTTTTGGATCGATGTGCAAAACTGATAGAGACATACCCCAAGCGACTTACAGCTGTAATCGCATCAAAGTATTAACTTAAGGGGGCTGAATAATTTTGCACGCCCAATTTTTCAGTTTTTGATTTGTTAAAAAAATTTGAAATATCCAATAAATGTCATTCCACTTCATGATTGTGTCCTACTTGTTGTCGATTCTTCACAAAAAAATACAGTTTTATATCTTTATGTTTGAAGCCTGAAATGTGGCAAAATGTCGCAAAGTTCAAGGGGGCCGAATACTTTCGCAAGGCACTGTATATATATATATTTCTTATTATTATGATATTGATATTTATATTTTGTCATGTTATTTTTTGTATTTAACTAGACAAGTCAGTTAAGAACAAATTATTATTTACAATGATGGCCTACCCTGGCCAAACCCGGACAACGCTGGTCCATTTGTGCGCCGCACTATGGGACTCCCAATCATGGCCAGATGGAATACAGCCTGGATTCCAACCAGGGTCTGTAGTGATGCCTTTAGCACTGAGATGCAGTGCCTTAGACCGCTGCGATACTCGGGAGCCCTAAAGATAACAGCACACAGGGCAAGACGGTATTGACAACAATGCATCACGCGAAGTAGCCACAACTGTCAGTGTCCATGATTGAGTCTTTGAATGAAGAGATAAAACGGTCCAGTTTGAGTGTTTTTTTGCAGCTCGTTCCAGTCGCTAGCTGCAGAGACCTTTTAACAGAATGTGACTGGCAGAACAGGTGTTGTATGAGGAGGATGAGGGCTGCATTAGATATCTCAGATAGAGGGGAGTATAAATAAGCATCAACCAGTGGGTCTTGCGACGGGTATACAGAGATGACCCGTTTACAGAGGAGTATAGAGTACAGTGATGTGTCCTGCAAGGAGCATTGGTGGCAAATCTGATGGCCGAATGATAAAGACCATCTAGCCGCTCGAGAGACACACAAAAATGACTGGGCACAATCAGTGTGACTTTTCTACATAAAACAAACTTTTATTGAATTGTAATGATGATAATATAACATTTTTATTTATAAAGTAATTGATACACAGTAAATCTAAATATTTGTATCACTATGTATTTTCTTCTCCAATGCAGTCAGACATGTACAGTATAGGAGTGGTGGCCCAGGAGCTGTTCCAGCCCTTTGGGACAGAGATGGAGCGTGTTGAGACACTAGGGGACCTCCGTGAGGGGAAGGTCCCAGACTCCTTCTCCCAGCACTGGCCTGTCCTGGCCAAGTACATCACACTGCTGACCAGCAGAGACCCCGCTCTAAGACCCAGCGCCACACAGCTGCTGCAGAGCGAGCTGTTCAGCAGCAAAGACATGGTATGGATGACTAGGCTGGCTGGGAATGAGACTGATTGTTTAAAGTTTTATTAGTCGTATGTACAGGATACACATAGTATACACCGTTGAATGAAATGGTTACTTGCAGGTTCCTTCTCAAAATGCAACAACAATAAGAAATAATAAAAGATAAGAATACAAACATCAAGTAAACGGCTCAGTAGAATAGAATAAACATTTTAGCATAAGTACTGAACAACAATATGTGAGAATTTAAAATATTTTTCTGAGTTACAGTTCATATAAGGAAATCAGTCAATTGAAATAGTTTTATTTGGCCTGGGCCTGCCTGAGAGGGCATAGGCCCATCCACTTGGGAGCCAGTCCCAGCCAATCAGAATACGTTTTTCCCACAAAACAGCTTTACTACAGAGAGAAATACTCATCCGCAAAAGATGAGATGGCATTGGGTTGAGCTGATTGCCATTCCAGAATGACTGCAGTGGCTACTGCTAGCTAGCATGAGGACGAAAGGGACAGTTTTCTGGGAAAACTAGCAGTGTTTCAATCTTCTCAATGTATCAGTTTGGATTAAGGTAAAATTTGGAGTACAGTGGCATTTTCCGACCAATATCTCGAGCCGGCTCCACTGTGTCTTAATCTAACAATGATGGAGTTCAGATCCTGGTGTAACTCAGTGTAAAAAAAGCATGATGGTCATTTGGAATCTTGTGGCTAAGATGTAAACTTTCTCTGAGACGGTTGGTAGCAGTCCTCATGCCCCAATACTGTCTGCCCAACCGTTAGGGATTGAACAGCTCATGACTGGGGTGTATGTGTTTGATGTACTTGTTGAATTTCTGCTTGCCATAATATTTTACACTGCTATTGTAAAAGCTCAAACACATATGATCCAAATGCTAGTAGCATCGCTTGGCTATAATGGTTTGACCTGTGTCACTTTCAGCCACATGTTTAATCTGGTGCCACCTACTGACAGTAAATATCAGAAGAAGAGTGTTACACATTGGAGATGTTTGATCTGTGATACCAATGTCCCTCTTCTCCTTACAGGTTATCCATGGCTTGCAGACAAGGGTTAAAGAGCAGGAATATGAGATAGTTCAACTCAGGAGACAGATCAGTCAGCTACAAACTCAGAGCATGTAGCAAGCATCCCATTCCACGGACAGGACCTGACGTCAACCATCTCTGCCCTTCTTCAAACCTGTTATATTCGACCCCTTTACCTTGCAAATGGTTGAATGTGTGTGGTCTCTCTGCCTGGATGTAACAATGTGACTATAAGTTAAAATTGTAGAATAAATCATTTAATTTACACTTATCTGAGAGTCTGCAGACATAGTCAAGATTCATTTACATATTTTGTGGTTGTGATTAACATACTCATATGATGAAGGTAATCAAGCCAATAAGACTGGGTTGTTTGTTTGACCACCCTTTAATTTGAGGTAATTAAGACACTCACTCCTGTTAATTATTGTTATGCATGCCTCATTCATGAATCATCTGGGAGTAGTTGTAGAAGCTTTGCTTTCGAAGTAAACAGGCATAGCACACACACCTACGGATTGAAAACGAACCAAATATAATGTATGTATACAAACTCCCCATCAGCTGTGTTTAAAAATATATAGTATAAAGACAAGTCGAGCACGGTATTCACGACACAAAGGTCAGACGTGTACGTGCTTTCTACGACTCATATGAACACGTTCCACACGGAGCCTAAGCGAATCAAGAGTTGCCTTTCTTCGGTAGTACCCGGATTTGCCCGTGGGGAAAATAGCTACGTCATTGTTCACCGACGGACTACCCCGCTTGAAATAAGAAATGGACCTACACGAATAATACATTTGTGAAAAATTACAGGTAAGGGTATTTCTGTTGTATTAAATACTGAACATTTTAGTTATATATTCGAAGAATTCTAAACAATTTAACCTATTGGGTTTTGCTGTAGTTGGCTTACACCGGGCGGCTCACTGAGTGTCATGTCGGAGGCAAGCGTTCAACCACCAGTGAATTTTAAATCTCGAGCCCCTCCTTTTAGAACGTAGTTAGCTTAGCAGCTACATTGCTAGCCATATTTCCCGTTTAGCTAAACCTGTGAAGGCTAAAATGTTTCGGCGTTCTTGTCTCCAGGTTAATCACGGAACCGTATATAAACACCACATGTATTGTTTTACAACTGAAAAGGCCAGCTAGCTAGCATTGTAACTAGTCACTAGCACAATGCTCATCGCCGTAGCATGTTTCGGCAGTATTAACTACGTTTCACCGTTACCATGGCGTTTGTGGTTACCATGCACTCACACCTCCGATTTAGACGGTCTTTGCTTGTTAATAAGAAATACATTGTTTACTTTCCGAACACTTGTTTACAAAAACACGGTAAGAAAGTTTAAAATTATTTTCGGATCTCCTTTTGAATTGCGTGTTAGAGGCCTATCTCGTTAAAGCCTCAACCAGCCAGACTGCCAGGCAGAGGTGGGAGGGAACAGTTGTCGTAAACGTGCGTGTGTAAAAAGTCATTCCTTTAATGGCTGGTTAGCTAGGTAACATTATTTGTTTGAAACTGCCACTTAAATCCAACGAATACTACTTTTATTTAAGTGTTTAATCGATAATGTGTTTTTGTGTGATTTTAATAATCTGGGGAATTTGCGTCTCTAATTGGTAGTACTATTTTAGCTAGCTATTAGCTTTCTATGTGGTAATGTTAGTTAGCTTCTTGCACAGGCAGCTGGCTATGCGGATGGTGATGCTTGAAATGCTGGTTGAATCATAGGGACCTCCAGAGAAAGCCAATGTATTAGCTAATTGGATAGCTAAGTCTCCGCTCTTCTGATTTGGTTGACGTTAGTGGGATCCTTGGGATGTACTCCAAACCTTAACCGTAAAGCTGCATTATATAACTTTTGGGTCTACTCCACCAAATGTACATAGAAGTGTTAGTAATAGCTCTGTCATTCTCATTGAAAACAAGTTTAAGAAGCGGTTCGATCTTTTCTGTGCGCTATTTCTATGCTTCCCTTAAGTTTCGTTTTTGCCTCTTTTACTTTTGTACACAAGTTTCAGCAGAAAATATTTCTACGCTGTTTAAATAGTACAATTATTCTCGACACCCCTCAAACAGAACTCTGGACCTCAAAGCTTTTCAGTTGTTGCCCTCTAATCAGGGACTGATTTAGACCTGGAACACCAGGTGTGTGCAGTTCATTTAAAGGTAGAACAGAACCAGCAGGCTCTGGACCTCGTAGGGTAAGAGTTGAATACCCCTGCTCTACATTGCCTCATTTCAGTTTGTGTTAAAACAAGCAAACTTGCAACCAGGAATTGGCTGTGCGTTTCTGCACATTGCAGCTTTAAGCCGTATCCCAATAATGGACTAAAGGAGCCTAAAATACTCCTTGGCTTTCAAGGACCTTACTGGTGGACTAAACTCCACTCCGTGGTAAAGGAAGTTTATGATGAACTTCACCAATTGCGTGGAGATGAGACCAGGGCCCGTATTCACAAAGCATCTCCGAAAAGGTCCTAGGAAGCCTGTTAAAAGCTATTTTTCAACACAAAAAAAAAACTCCCAGCTCAGAGGAGGTTTTAGGATCATGTTAAGACACTGCCCAGACAGTCTGTGATCCTGGCATAAAAATCAACTCATGAAAGTTTCTCGGCTGGTAATCACAACAGTTTGAGGTACCGCAAAGGAAAAATAGTTATGACGCTCATTGACATTGTTGAAAATAATGGGGAATAACAAATCGTGAATGCATTGCTAGCTGTGCATGCTTCAGACAACCACAGTGAATGTGGATGTCAAATGTTGCAATGGTAAAATATTTGATATCATTTTCACCTGACATGATCACTTTGCCTACTGTTAAAAATCACTCCTCCGTTTCTTGGTTGCTAAAATTCTAATAGTTAGCCTAATTTCAGTTTGTGACAAAACAAGCAAGTATAGTTTAGAGAAACAATGTACCATCTAAACAGCTGTGAAATATATTTTGCATAACCAAAAATATTGTGTTTGGAGCTGGTGTACAAAAGGGAAATATTTAAACAACATGGAAGCACAGAAACCGCGCACATAGAACACATCTACCACTTCTTAGACTAGCTTTCAATGAGAATGACAGATTTATACCACATTTTTATATGAATTTGGTCCGGTCACCCAAAATGTTACAGCTTTAATTCTTTGATAATACGTTGGCATGCATAATAATTGGAAGGAAAAAAAGTGATTACGTGAGTTTGTGGTTAGAAGTATTTAAGCATTTCTGAAATCATTTTCAAAAGCATGTAGGTGTCAATTGCACGTGGTGCAGGAACCACTGACCTACTTTTTCTATTATCAAGACACCGGCTGGTAACTCTGCCCTGAACAGGCAGATAACCCACTCTTCCTAGGCCGTCATTGAAAATAAGAATTTGTTCTTAACTGACTTGCCTAGTTAAATAAAGGTTAAAAAAAATACATATAAAAATACAGCCCTAGGCTTTGTGGACTCTTGCTCTGACTACATCAATTTGCCTAACGTCAATATTTTAAAAATAACATATATATATTTGTTTCTATCTCACACACGATCAAAAAATTTAGAACACCTACTCATTCATTATTTGTACTATTTTCTACATTGTAGAATAATAGTGAAGACATCAAAACTATGAAATAACACATGAAATCATCTAGTAACCAAAAAAGTGTTCAAGAAATAAAAATAAATGTTATATTTGATGACAGCTTTGCACACTCTTGGCATTCTCTCGGCCAGCTTCACCTGGAATGCTCTTCCAACAGTCTTGAAGGAGTTCCCACATGCTGAGCACTTGTTGGCTGCTTTTCCTTCACTTTGAGGTCCAACTCATCCTAAACCATCTCAATTGGTTGTGGTTGGGTGATTGTGGAGGCCAGGTCATCTGATGCAGCACTACATCACTATCCTGGGTAAAATAGCCCTTACACAGCCTGGAGGTGTGTTTTGGGTCATTGTCCTGTTGAAAAATAAATGATAGTCCCACTAAGCGCATACTAGATGGGATGGCGTATCGCTGCAGAATGCTGTGGTAGCCATGCTGCTTAAGTCTGCCTTTAATTCGAAATAAATTACTGACAGTGTCACCAGCAAAGCACCATCACACTTCTTCCTCCATGCTTCACGGTGGGACCCACACATGCATAGATCATCCGTTCACCTACTCTGCATCTCACAAAAACACGGCAGGTGGATCCAAAATCCAATTTGGACTCATCAGAACAAAGGACAGATTTCCACTGGTCTGATGTCCATTGCTTGTGTTTCTTGGCCCAAGCAAGCCTCTTCTTCTTATTGGTGACCTTTCGTAGTGCTTTCTTTGCAGCAATTCGACCATGAAGGCCTGATTCACGCTGTCTCCCCTGAACAGTTGATGTTGATGTCTGTTACTTGAACTCTGAAGTATTTATTTGGGCTGCAATTTCTGAGGCTGGTAACAAAAATGAACTTATTCTCTGCAGCAGAGGTAACTCTGGGTCTTCCTTTCCTTTGGCGGTCCTCATGAGAGCCAGTCATCATAGCACTTGAAAAAACTTAAAGTTCTTGGATTGTTCTGTATTGACTGACCTTCATGTCTTAAAGTAATGATGGACTGTCGTTTCTCTTTGCTTATTTGAGCTGCCATAATATGGACTTGGTCTTTTCCCAAATAGGGCTATCTTCTGTATACGACCCCCTACCTTGTCACAACACAACTGATTGGCTCAAATGCATTAAAAAGGAAAGAAATTCCACATTCACTTTTAACAAGGCACACCTGTTAATTGAAATGCATTCCAGGTGACTACCTCATGAAGACTGTGCAAAGATGTCATCAAGGCAAAGAGTAAAAAATAAAGAAAAACCCTGGAATGAGTAGGTGTCAACTTTTGACTGGTACTGTGTCAATATATACACTACTGTTCAAAAGTTTGGGTGTCACTTAGAAATCTCCTTGTTTTTCTATGAAAACATACATGAAATTTGTTGCAAAATGAATAGGCAATATAGTCAAGATTTTGACAAGGTTATAAATAATGAATTTTAATTGAAATAATTGTGTCCTTCAAACTTTGCTTTCGTCAAAGAATCCTCCATTTGCAGTAATTACAGTCTTGCAGACCTTTGGCACTCTAGTTGTCAATTTGTTGATGTAATCGGAAGAGATTTCACCTCTCGCGTGTTGGATTGGCTTGATGGGCACTTCTTACGTACCATGTGGTCAAGCTGCTCCCACAACCGCGTAATAGGGTTGAGATCAGGTGACTGTGCTGGCCACTCCCATTATAGACAGAATATCATCTGACTGCTTCTTCCCTAAATAGTTCTTACATAGTTTGGAGCTGTGCTTTGGGTCATTGTCCTGTTATAGGAGGAAATTGGCTCCAATTAAGCGCCATCCACAGGTTATGGTCTTCATGATCCCTTTTACCCTGTACAAATCTCACACTTTACCACTACCAAAGCACCCCCCAGGACCGCCACATTGCCTCCACCATGCTTGACAGATGGTGTCAAGTACTCCTCCAGCATTTCATTTTTTATTTCTTTGTGATCTGAACACCTCAAACTTAGATTTGTCTGTCCATTACACTTTTTTCCAATCTTCCTCTGTCCAGTGTCTTCTTTTGCCCATCTTAATCTTTTATTTTTATTGTCCAGTCTGAGATGGCTTTTTCTTTGCAACTCTGCCTAGAAGGCCAGCATCCCGGAGTCGCCTCATCACTGTTGATGTTGAGACTGGTGTTTTGCAAGCACTATTTATTAAAGCTGCCAGTTGAGGTGTCTGTTTCTCAAACTAGACACTCTAATGTACTTGTCCTCTTGCTCAGTTGTGCACCGGGGCCTCCCACTCTTTCTATTCTGGTTAGAGACCGTTTGCGTTGTTCTGTGAAGGGAGTAGTACACCGCGTTGTATGAGATCTTCAATTTCTTGGCAACTTCTCGCATGGAATAGCCTTCATTTCTCAGAACGAGAATAGACTGACGAGTTAAAAAAAAAAAAGGTATTTGTTTCTGGACATTTTGAACCTGTAATCGAACCCATAAATGTGTCTTCCACATTTAACTCATCCCCTCTGAATCAGAGAGGTGCGGGGGGCTGCCTTGTGGGTCAACTGCCTTGCTCAGGGGCAGAACTACAGATTTTTACCTTGTCAGCTCGGGGATTTGATCCAGCAACTTTTCGATTGCTGTCACAAAGCTCTAACCGCTAGGCTACCTGCCTAGTTCACTCAAGAAAAATCTTCAAACTGTAAGCAGTGCCTTCAACCTGGTTTAGGTTATCAGTCAACCCTACCAGGGTATTTAGAAATAGCACAGGAATGAAATCGCTTGACATATTTAAGAAATTGCTTATTCCAGTTACTAATAAGCAAGCACCCATTTAAGAAAATGACTAAAAATGGTTGATGAGGAATTGAAAAATTTTTACGGTTGAGAGGGGGTCGAGGCAAAAGGAATTACAAATAAGTCTGGCTGCACAGATGACTGGCAAACGTGTACTGTATATTGAGAAGTCGTGATTAAACTAAACATACAAAAATAAATTCTAGAAAGAATGATGGTTTTGGAGTTCCTTAAATGAAATTTTGTGTAAAATGGTGAACTCGGCTCCATCCGTCATTGAATCAGATGGCTCATTCATCACAAAACCCATTGATATTGCCAAACTACTTTAATGATTTTTTTCATTGGCAGGATTAGCAAACTTTGGCATGACATGCCAACAACAAACTCTGAATCTACACATTAGAGGTCGACCGATTAATCGGCTTGGCCAATTTTTAATTGGGGACGATTTCAAGTCTTTAATCAACATTTTTGAATGCCCGATTACATTGCATTCCACGAGGAACTGCGTGGCAGGCTGACCACCTGTTACGCGAGTGCAGCAAGGAGCCAAGGTAAGTTGCTAGCTAACATTAATCTTATCTTATAAAAAACAATCTTAACAATCACTAGTTAACTACACATGGTTGTTGATATTTCTAGGTTAACTAGCTTGTCCTGCGTTGCATATAATACATGTGGTGCCTGTTAATTTATCATCAAATCACAGCCTACTTCACCAAACGGGGGATGATTGAAAATAAAAAAAGGTCATTTGTGAAAAAAGGACAATCGTTGCATGAATGTACCTAACCATAAACATAAACATAAGCCTTTCTTAAGGTTGCCGCCCGTTAGATAAAATACGGAACAGTTCCGTATTTTAGTGAAAGAATAAACATTTCTGTTTTTGAAATGATAGTTTCCGGATTTTACCATATTAATGACCAACGGCTTGTATTTCTGTTGTGTTTATTATAATTAAGTCTATGGTTTTATGGAGCAGTCCGACTGAGCGGTGGTAGGTGTAACGGATGTGAAACGGCTAGCTTAGTTAGCGGTGCGCTAAATAGCGTTTCAATCAGTGACGTCACTTGCTCTGAGACCTTGAAGTAGTAGTTCCCCTTGCTCTGCAAGGTGGAGCGATGGGTAACGATGCTTCGAGGGTGACTGTTGATGTGTGTGCAGAGGGTCTCTGCACATCAACAGTCACCCTCGAAGCATCGTTACCCATCACTCCACCTTGCAGAGCCTGGTTCGCGCCCGGGTATGGGCGAGGGGACCGTTTAAAGTTACATAGGCATCAGCAGGCTCGTTCATTCAAACTTTACTGCATTTGCCAGCAGCTTTTAGCAATGCTTGCTTCACAGCGTGGTTTATGACTTCAAGTTTATCAACTCCCGAGATTAGGCTGGCAATACTAAAGTGCCTATTAGAACATCCAATAGTCAAAGGTATATGAAATACAAATGGTATGGAGAGAAATAGTCGACGGATCATAATTCCTATAATAACTACAACCTAAAACTTCTTAACTGGGAATTTTGAAGAACTGGGAATATATATGTTCTGAGCAAGGAACTTCAACGTTAGCTTTTTTTACATGGCCCATATTGCACTTTTACTTTCTTCTCAAGCGCTGTGTTTTTGCATTATATAAACCAAATTGAGCATGTTTCATTATTTGAGACTAATTAGACTATGTATTATATTAAGTAAAAAAAGTGTTAATTGTTCATTCAGTATTGTTGTATTTGTCATTATTTTTTATATATATATATATATATATATATATATATATATATATATATATATATATATATATATATATATATATATATATATATGTGTTAAATAATGTTTATTTAATCGGTATCTGCTTCTTTTGGTCCTCCAATAATCGGTATCGGCGTTGAAAAATCATAATCGCTCAACCTCTACGACACATCCCTTTTAAAACGGACAGTTATGAAGGACAAGCTTTGTAATTTTGAATTCTGTAAATTGAGTGTGGAAGTGATGATGGCTTTACATCTTCTGCTATATCATGGAGCGAGTTACCTGTCTTAACAGAACACAGTGTGTTCTTAAACATTTTACCCTATTTTTCTTGCCAATTTCATGATCTTCGTTTGGTAGTTAGTCCTGTCCCATCGCTGCAACTCTGAATCGGGAGAGGCGAAGGTCGAGGCGACGTCCTCCGAAGCACGACAATGCCAAGCCGCACTGCTTCTTGACACTGCTCGAAAGCCAGCATCACTAATGTTTCGGAGGAAATACCGTACAACTGGCGATCGTGTCAGTGTGCATGTGCCCTGCCCGCCACAGGAGTCGCTAGAGCGTGATGGGATAAGGACATCCTGGCCGGTCAAACCCGGGTGTGTAGTGATGTCTCAAGCACTGTGATGCAGTTCCTTGGACCGCTGCGCCTCTCGGGAGGCCCCACAGAGGGTGTTCTGTGGGGCCTCGTCATTGTCTTGTCATGTCCCGTGTCTGTATCTTTTTTTTATTTTTCTTCGTATATATTTTAAACCTCAATTTCGACATACACTCCCGCCTCACCCAATGTGGTATAGATCTGCTATTTTCTATACTTTATAACCAGAACCCCCAACAGAAGCTAGCCAGATCGCTAGCAGTGGCTGTCATCAGCTAACCTCAGCCCGGTCAACTCCTGCCAGTCTGCACATCTGCCACATCTCCGGATTCCTACCAAAAGCTCTGAATCTTGTCACCTGGATTATCTCGGCTAGCTAGCTGCTATCCGAGTGGCTACTCTTGGCTAACGTCTCTGTCCTGAAGCAAGCACCAGTTAGCCTGGAGGCCCTGCTAGGCCCATCTCTCAGTTCGCTGAAGAGGTCCATCAGCCACTTATTGGGCTACAATACCTATTTTGCCAGTGGGCCTGGACCCCTTTTACTGCCAACACGGAGCCCTGTCGATCCATCACGACTGGTCTACTGACCTAATCCGCCCGAGGGGGTATCAACAGACTCCTCCGTCGCGACGTCCCCTGAAGGCCCATCTGCTAGCCCCGGCCTGCTAGCTGTCAATTGCCGTGTCTCCAGCTCGCCTAGCTACTCACTGGACCCTTTGATCACTCGGCTACACATGCCTCTTCCTAATGTCAATGTGCCTTGTCCATTGCTTTTTTGGTTAGTGATTGTCTTATTTAACTGTAGAGCCTCCAGCCCTGCTCAAAATGCCTTAGCTAGCTAGCCCTTTTGTTCCACCTCCCACACATGCGGTGACCTCACCTGGTTTAAATGGTGTCTCTAGAGACAGTACCTCATCGTCACTCAATGCCTAGGTTTACCTCCACTGTATTCACATCCTACCATACCCTTGTTTGTACATTATGCCTTGAATATATTCTTCCACGCACTGAAACCTGCTCCTTTTACTCTTTGTTCCGAACGCACTAGACAACCAGTTCTTATAGCCTATAGCTGTACCCTTATCCTACTCCTCTGTTCCTCTGGTGATGTAGAGGTTAATCCAGGCCCTGCCTGGCCTCGCTCCACTCCCATTCCCCAGGCGCTCTCATTTGTTGACTTCTGTAACCGTAAAAGCCTTGGTTTCATGCATGTTAACATTAGAAGCCTCCTCACTAAGTTTGTTTTATTCACTGTTTTAGCACACTCTGCCAACCCGGATGTTCTAGCCGTGTCTGAATCCTGGTTTAGGAAGGCCACCAATAATCCTGGAATTTCCATCCCTAACTATAACGTTTTCTGACAAGATAGAACTGCCAAAGGGTGTGGAGTTTCAATATACTGCAGAGATTGACAGAACTCTGCTGGCTTACTATCCAGGTCTGTGTCCAAACCAGTTGGTGCTTGTTATAGATCACCTTCAGCCCCCAGCTGTGCCCTGGACACCATATGTGAACTGATTGCCCCCCATCTATCTTCTGAGCTCGTGCTACTAGGTGACCTAAACCGGGACATGCTTAACACCCCGGCCATCCTACAAACTAAGCTTGATGCCCTCAATCTCACACAAGTTATCAATGAACCTACCAGGTACAACCCCCAAATCCGTAAACACGGGCACCCTCATAGATATCGTCCTGACCAATTTGCCCTCTAAATACACCTCTGCTGTCTTCAACCAGGATCTCAGTGATCACTGCCTCATTGCCTGTGTCCGTAATGGGTCTGCGGTCAAACGACCACCCCTCATCACTGTCAAATGCTCCCTAAAACACTTCAGCGAGCAGGCCTTTCTAATCGACCTGGCCCAGGTATCCTGGAAGGATATTGACCTCATTCCGTCAGTAGAGGATGCCTGGTTCTTCTTTTAAAAGTGCATTCCTCACCATTTTTAAATAAGCATGCCCCATTCAAAAACGTAGAACCAGGAACAGATATAGCCCTTGGTTCACTCCAGACCTGAATGCCCTTGACCAGCACAAAAACATCCTGTGGCGTACTGCATTAGCATCGAATAGCCGCCGTGATATGCAACTTTTCAGGGAAGTTAGGAACCAATATTCACAGGCAGTTAGGAAAGCAAAGGCTAGCTTTTTCAAACAGAAATTTGCATCCTGTAGCACGAACTCCAAAAAGTTGTGGGACGCTGTAAAGTCCATGGAGAATAAGAGTAGCACCTCCCAGCTGTCCACTGAGGCTAGGAAACACTGTCACCACCGATTTAAATCCACTATAATTGAGAATTTCAATAAGCATTTATATACGGCTGGCCATGCTTTTCACCTGGCTACCCCTACCCCGGTCAACAGCTCTGCACCCCCCCCACAGCAACTTGCCCAAGCCTCTCCATTTCTCCTTCACCCAAATCCAGATAGCTGATGTTCTGAAACCGCTGCGAGATCTGGACCCCTACAAGTCAGTTGGGCTAGACGATCGACCGATTATGATTTTCCAACGACGATACCGTTTTTTTGGGGGGGACAAAAAAAAAAGCCCATACCGATTTTTTTTATTTTTTTTATTTGTATGTGTAATAATGACAAAACAATACATCAATAAAATCATTTTAGCCTCAAATAAATAATCAAACATGTTCAATTTGGTTTAAATAATGCAAAAACAAAGTGTTGGAGAAGAAAGTAAAAGTGCAATATGTGCAATGTAAGAAAGCTGAAGTTCCTTGCTCAGAACATGAGAACATATGAAAGCTGGGGGTTCCTTTTAACATGAGTCTTCAATATTCCCAGGTAAGAAGTTTTGGGTTGTAGTTATAATAGGAATTATAGGACTATTTCTCCCTATACCATTTGTATTTCATATACCTTTGACTATTGAATGTTCTTATAGGCACTTTAGTATTGCCAGTGTAACAGTATAGCTTCCTTACCTCTCCTTGCTCCTAACTGGGCTCGAACCAGGAACACAACAACGACAGCCACCCTCGAAGCAGCGCTACCCATGCAGCGCAAGGGGAACAACTACTCCAAGTCTCAGAGCGAGTGGCGTTTGAAACGCTATTAGCGCGCACCCCGCTAACTAGCTAGTCATTTCACATCGCATCGTTACACCGGCTTAATCTCGGGAGTTGATAGGCTTGAAGTCATAAACAGCAGAGCTGCTGGCAAAATGCACGAAAGTGCTGTTTGAATGAATGCTTATGAGCCTGCTGGTGCCTATCATCACTCAGACTGCTCTATGAAGTCCTAGACTTAATTATAACATAATTACACACACAAATGCGAGCCTTAGGTCATTAATATGGTAGAATCCGGAAACTCACCTCGAAAACAAGACGTTTATTCTTTCAGTGAAATACGGGACCGTTACGTATTTTATCTAACGAGTGGCATCCATCAGTCTACATATTCCTGTTACATTGCACAACCTTCAATGTTATGTCATAATTACGTAAAATTCTGGCAAATTAGTTCGCAATGAGCCAGGCGGCCCAAACTGTTGCGTATACCCTGACTCTGCGTGCAATGAACGCAAGAGAATTGACGCAATTTCACCTGGTTAATATTGCCTGCTAACCTGGATTTCTTTTAGCTAAATATGCAGGTTTAAAAATATATACTTCTGTGTATTGATTTTAAGAAAGGCATTGGTGATTATGGTTAGGTACACGTTGGAGCAACGACAGTCCTTTTTCACGAATGAGCACTGCATCGATTATATGCAACGCAGGACGCGCTAGATAAACTAGTAATATCAACCATGTGTAGTTATAACTAGTGATTAAGTTTAATGCTAACTAGGAACTTACCTTGGCTTCTTACTGCATTCGCGTAACAGGCCGGCTCCTCGTGAGGCAGGTGGTTAGAGCATTGGACTAGTTAACCGTAAGGTTGCAAGATTGAATCCCTGACCTGACAAGGTAAAAATCTGTTCTCCCCCTGAACAAGGCAGTTAACCCACCGTTCCTAGGCCATCATTGAAAATAAGAATGTGTTCTTAACTGACTTGCCTCGTTAAATAAAGATTAAATAAATGTGTGTAAATTTTTTTTTTAAAAAGATTTAAAAAATCGGCAAAATCGGTGTCCAAAATTTCCAATTTCCGATTGTTATGAAAACTTGAAATTCGGCCCTAATTAATCGGCTATTCCGATTTAATAAGTCTACCTCTAATCTGGACGCTCTCTTTCTAAAATTATTGTTGCAACCCCTATTACTAGCCTGTTCAACCTCTTTCATATCGTCTGAGATCTCCAAAGATAGGAAAGATGCAGCGGTCATCCCCTTCTTCAAAGGGGGAGACACTCTAGACCCAAACTGTTACAGACCTATATCTATCCTACCCTGCCTTTCTAAGGTCTTCGAAAGCCAAGTTAACAAACAGATCACCGACCATTTCGAATCCCACCGTACTTTCTCCGCTATGCAATCTGGTTTCAGAGCTGGTCATGGGTGCACCTCAGCCACGCTCAAGGTCCTAAAAGTTATCTGCCATTGATAAAAAACAATACTGTGCAAGCTGTATTCATCGACATGGCCAAGGCTTTCGACTCTGTCAATCACCACATTCTTATTGGCAGACTCAACAGCCTAAATTTCTCAAATGACTGCATTGCCTGGTTCACCAACTACTTATCAGACAGAGTTCAGTGTGTCAAATCGGAGGGCCTGTTGTCTGGACCTCTGGCAGTCTCTATGGGGTGCCACAGGGTTCAATTCTCAGGCTGACTCTTTTCTCTGTATACATCAATGATGTCGCTTTTGCTGCTGGTGATTCTCTGATCCACCTCTATGCAGACGACACCATTCTGTATACTTCTGGCCCTTCTTTGGACACTGTGTTAACTAACCTCCAAACGAACTTCAATGCCATACAACTCTCCTTCCATGGCCTCCAACTGCTCTTAAATGCAGTAAAACTAAATGCATGCTCTTCAACCGATCGCTGTCCGCACCTGCCCGCCTGTCTAGCATCACTATTCTGGACGGTTCTGACTTAGAATATGTGGACAACTACAAATACCTAGGTGTTTGGTAAGACTGTAAACTCTCCTTCCAGACTCTCATTAAGCATCTCCAATCCAAAATTAAATCTAAAATCGGCTTCCTATTTCGTAACAAGGCATCCTTCATTCATGCTGCCAAACATACCCTCGTGAAACTGACTATCCTACCGATCCTTTACTTCGGTAATGTCATTTACAAAATAGCCTCCAACACTCTACTGAGAAGATTGGATGCGGTCTATCACAGTACCATCCGTTTTGTCACCAAAGCCCCATATACTCGCTCATATTCGTCGCCAAGCACACTGGCTCCAGGTCATCTATAAGTCTTTGCTAGGTAAAGCCCCGCCTTATCTCAGCTCACTGGTCACATAGCAGCACCCACTGGTCACATAGCAGCACCCACCTGTAGCACGCGCTCCAGCAGGTATATTAAACTGGTCACCCCCAAAGCCAATTCCTACTTTGGCCGCCTTTCCTTCCAGTTCTCTGCTGCCAATGACTGGAACGAATTGCAAAAATCACAGAAGCTGGAGACTCCTATCTCCCTCACTAACTTTAAGCATAAGTTGTCAGAGCAGCTTACAGATCTTTGCACCTGTACATAGCCCATCTGTAAATAGCCCATCCAACTACCTCATACCCATATTTTTGTTTTGCTCCTTTGCACCCCAGTATCCCTACTTGCACATTCATCTTCTGCACATCTATCACTCCAGTGTTTAATTGCTAAATTGTAATTACTTTACCGCTATGACCTATTTATTGCCTTACCTCCCTAATCTTAATTTGCACACACTGTATATAGACTTTTCTATTGTGTTATTGACTGTACGTTTTTTTTATTCCATGTGTAACTCTGTTTGTGTCACTTTGCTTTATCTCGGCCAGGTCGCAGTTGTAAATGAGAACTTGTTCTCAACTGGCCTACCTGGTTGGTTAAAGGTGAAATAAAAAAATTATATGGAAGCCTCCAACATAATCCAGGTAGTCGGGCAGTTGTCTAGGCCCCTTGCTTAACTTCTTATGGCTGCAGGGCCACTATTGAGTAGCTTGGATGAAAGGTGCCCAGAGTAAATGGCCTGCTCCTCATTCTCATTTGCTAATATATGCATATTAGATTATTATTATTATTATTATTATTATTATTATTATTATTATTAGTAGTAGCAGTAGTAGTAGTATTGGATAGAAAACACTCTGAAGTTTCTAAAACTGTTTGAATGATGTCTGTGAGTATAACAGAACTCATATGGCAGGCAAAAACCTGAGAAGGAATCCTAACAGGAAGTGAGAAATCTGAGGCTGGTATATTTTCAAACCATTCCATTTTGAAATCCCTGTTAGATATGAATGAAGATCCACTTCCTAGAGCTTCCACTAGATGTCAACCGTCTTTAGAAATTTGAATGAGGCTTCTGCTGTTATGTGGGGCTGAATAAGAACAGAATGCATCAGACTACTGGCAGAGTGCCAGTTCCAGGTCACACGCATACCGCATGATATCTTCCTGTATTCTGTTCCTCCTCTAGAGACAAAGGAATTATCCGGTTGGAACTTTATTGAAGCTATATGTTAAAAACATCCTAATGATTGATTCTGTAGTTAGTTTGAAATGTTTCTTCGACCTGTAATATAACTTTTTGAAGTTTTTGTCAGAAGAAACTGTCGACCAGCTCCAGCGTTTGGATAGGTGTACCTAACGCGTTAACAAAAGTAGCTAATTGGACATAAATAATGGACATTATCGAACAAATCAAGCATTTATTGTGGACCTGGGATTCCTGGGAGACTTTCTGATGAAGATCATCAAAGGTAAGGGAATATTTAGCATGTCATTTATGGTTATAGTTGACTCCAAAGTGGCGGCTATGTGACTTATTCTGAGCGCCGTCTCAGGTTATTGCATGGTTTTTATTTTTCCGTAAAGTTTTTTTTAAAATCTGACAGCGGTTGCATTAAGGAGAGGTATATCTATAGTTCCATGTGTATAACTTGTATTATCATCTACATTTATGATGAGTATTTCTGTTGAATCCATGTGGCTATGCAAAATCACTGGATGTTTTTGGAACTAGTGAATGTAACGCACCAATGTAAACTCAGATCTTAAAAATATAAATATGAACTTTTTCAAACACAACATATATGTATTGTGTAACATTAAGTCCTATGAGTGTCATCTGATGAAGATTATCAAAGGTTAGTGATTTAATTTTATCTCTCTCTGTGATTTTTTTTTTTCTCTCTCTCTCTCTTTGGCTGGAAAAATTGGCTGTGTGTTTCTGTGAGTTGTTGGTGACCTAACATAATCGTTTGTGGTGCTTTCCCCGTAAATCCTATTTGAAATCGGACACTGGGGCGGCAGGGTAGCCTAGTGGTTAGAGTGTTGGACTAGTAATCGGAAGGTTGTGAGTTCAAACCCCCGAGCTGACAAGGTACAAATCTGTCGTTCTGCCCCTGAACAGGCAGTTAACCCACTGTTCCCAGGCCGTCATTGAAAATAAGAATTTGTTCTTAACTGACTTGCCTGGTTAAATAAAGGTAAAATAAAAAATAAATAAAAATAAAACTGTGGTGGGATTAACAACAAGACTACCTTGAAAAAGATATGATACATGTATGTTTGAGGAATTTTAATTATGCGATTTCTGTTCTTTTGAATTTGGCGCCCTGTACTTTCACTGGTTGTTGTCATATCGCTCCCGTTAACGGGATTGCAGCCATAAGAAGTTTTTTATTTTTTATTCTCTAATGATCTGGCACTGCGTAAAGCCTGGGTATCTATTTATGCTGGTGACTCAACATTATATACACTACATGACCAAAAGTATGTGAACACCTGTTCATCAAACATCTCATTCTAAAATCATGGGCATTAATATGGGATTGGACCCATATCTGCTACTATAACAGTTTTACACTAGATGTTGGAACATTGCTGTGGGGACTTGCTTCCATTCAGCCACAAGCATTAGTGAGGTCGGGCACTGATGTTGGGCAATTAGGCATGGATCACAGTCATTGTTCCAATACATCCCAAAGGTGTTCGATGTGGTTTTGGTCAGGGCTCTGTGCAGAACAGTCAAGTTCTTCCATACTAAACTCGACAAACCATTTCTGTATGGTTAATGTACACAGAGTTAACATCAATGACATGCATATCAATCTCTCTTGGCTTAAAGTAGAGGAGTGACTTCATCACTATTTGTCTTTTGTGAGAGGTATTGAAATGTTGAAAGCACCGAGCTGTCTGTTCAAACGACTAGCACACAGGTCCGATGGCAACCCATGTATACCCCACAAGACATGCCACCAGGGGTCTCTTCACAGTTCCCAATTCCAGAACACACTCTGGGAAACGCACAGTACTACACAGAGCCATGATAACTACATGGAACTCTATTCCACATCAAGTAACTCATGCAAGCAGTAAAATCGAATTAACAAAACAACATAAAACTACACCTTATGGAACAACGCACACTGAAGAGAGACACATACTTATACTAGCACTCTATATACACACACACACACACACATTTTAAAATTGTTGTATGGTGGTATTATACATTTTGTGCTGTAATGATATATTATTTTGTTTAATTTGTAGTTTTTTTTGTGCCTTAATGTGTTTGCACCCCAGGAATAGTAGCTTCTGCCTTGGCAATTAGTTCTGTTTAGAGGCAAATTGTCTCTGTTTACACACAGGTGTTCGGAGACATATCTAATTAGCTCAGGCAATCGACTGTCTTCCTTCTGTTTTCATTAAAACAAGTGCTGTAACATGGCAGTGTGGGAACCATCAAGGTGTATAGTGATTTGTCCTTTTTACGATTTCTTGCAGATCTGAAAGATGTTCCTTTATGCTTCCAAAACCATACCGCAAGCGAAGCGCTGCATGTTGAGAGTAAGCATTGGGGCTCTTAGTGTCTTCTGACCGGGTGTGTTTTGCTATCGTCAATAGGTGATAAAGGTAGTTAGTGTCTGAATGTCTTACCATAACCCTTCCCGTAACATTTTTACATTTCCACGTCAATGAGGACATCCAGCTGACATCACCTAAGGATCTCAGATAGCAAGGACCCTTCTGATTTCAGGGAAAGATGGTGGATAAATTGTCTTACTCAGGCCGTTTACAATTGAAAAAAATTATAACAGTTCTGGTCTGCTTATGGGGTGGCTCTCCCGTAGGCACCAATACCAAAGATATTGTGCCATTACGATAGCAGCCGGATCTGGTTAGTTCATTGACTAACCAGAAAAAATGAGGGAGTGGGATGCCTAGCTTCCTCTTCAGTCTCTGGTTTCATTTTGGGGATTGTTCCTGTATGTCATTACTACTATCTACAATGTTGTTCATTTGACTTCAGTTTTAGCTAGCTAATAACATAATCAATCACTACTACTGACTGGTAGTGTAGTGATATCATTTTGTGTAATTTTAGTAAAGTTTTGTGTGTCAATGTATCTACTAGCTATACCAGTGTGTCCCAGATGCAACTCAAACGCTGACCCCTAGTCCCTACACCCTATACACTTGTGGTAGTTGTAAAGGTTCTAATTAGTTGCAATATGATGAAACTTCCACCTAACCTATCAGGACAAGGTGGAGCTATTTCAATATTGTTTGCACTTGTCAAATCTTCTCAGATCTCCACTGGAGCATAGGAGTCCATTTGGGATTTCGCCCTAGTCCCTGGAGCAAATGCAGTTAACTTTGTTGTAATAAAATATTACAACAAACTTGCAGTCAGTAAACGTATCACTAAATCTGACTTTAAAGGGAGCTCTGTGTCACATGTAAATTCAATGCAAACCATAAGCACAGCATGCCTTTGGGGCTACTCCACTGTCTGCAGAACTCCTCCTTTTCCCTCAGAGGCTACTTTTGCTTTTATATCCCACGGCCGTGGTGTTGTCTACATGACTTATGACCCATTTACACCACCAGACAGACCACCTGCTGGTAATTTAGTGGGTCAATCCTGTTAGATGCTCTGTGTGATTGGTGCTACCTACGCACTGAAATCCTGCCCGGCATATCTAACAATATCAGTTGATTTATTTAGGCACTGGAAACCTGTTAGTCACATTGTGACATGATGATATTACAGACAATCCGCTGTTGCTGTGCAGGTTCTTAGAATACGACAACATACAATTCCGTATAGTGCAGTGAATTCGGCACAATCTGCATCTTCAAGTAGGATGGTAGTACTGAACCATTAGATTGTCAGGAAATAATGTGAGTTTGAAATGGGATGCTTTTGGGTGGTTTAGGGGCTGTTTCTGTAAAAGTCTTTCATCCTCTAGCCACAGAGCTAGTCTTCAAGACCAATTTTTTTTCACAGTTCTCCCAACTCAGAATAGGTTAGCTGTAGTATCTAAAGAAACAGCATTATCTAACTTCCTCTGTCTTTATTTGTTTTTGTCTAACAGCAATGAACAATGACCATAGTTGACAGATCTTCAGAGAAATCTGACCACGAGTCAGTCGGGTGCAAGCGCTCCGGATCGCTGACCTTCCCCGGCGGCGACGGGAACGGGATGGACGGCGGGTGCTCCAGCTGGGGGGCGGGGGGTCCCTCATCCTCCGACACCCCCAGGGTGAAGACCGGGGGCTGCATGGGCCCAACCCCTGGAGCCACTGTCTACAGCAGCAGTGCTGCCATCACCGCAGACAGGCCCAAGGAGCAAGGTGAGGAGGGTTGATGTGCTCAATTCTGAAGTATTTTGACGCTAACAGATAGGGATGGGGCGTTTCCATCAAAGGACGCATGAGCACCAATGTGAAGTTCATAGCAGCATATCAAATTGAGTGTCAAATGAAGACCAAGTCTATATTTTTTTGGAAATGAAGGCATTGCTGCATCTTTCAACCATTTTCCACCTTAAAAGGCATAAGTAAAGGCTTTGATTTCTGGATAAACAGATGGAAAAGGGGTCTTTTAGTTTTTCTGGTAGATGTTTTCTATCATAAATCCATCAAAACACAATGTTGACATAAACTAATGTCAACAATTGTATTTAGTAATTTAAATTGTTTACCTTCTGTAAGTTTAAGAAATATTGCCTTGTGGGTTTTTGGAAACAGAATTACATCTTTAAAGGTGCTACACATGAGATTTTTAATTGTTGCATTGTAATTTCAGAAAATTTCCATAATTAATAAATAAATATATATATATATATATATATATATAGATATAGATATAGATATAGCACTAATAGTGGAATGCTAGTGTTTCACAGTATTACTTACCCACCAGTTTTGTGATTGGCTGGGATATCCGCCTATTGATTTCTCCCGCCAGAGTGGCATCTGTTGTCAAACTGGGAAAGTTGTTTTAGTGTTTGCAGAGGTTGCATGGCCTGTATCCAGTGCGCGCTTTATGCACATGTACAAAACATTAGGAATACCTTCTTAATATTGAGTTTAGAGGTCGACCGATTAATCGGAGTGGCCGATTTAATTAGGGCCGGTTTTCATAACAACCGAAAATCTGTATTTTTGGACACCGATTTTTGCCTCTTTTTAAAAAATATTTTTAACTAGGCATGTCAGTTAAGAACACATTCTTATTTTCAATGACGGCCTAGGAACGGTGGATTAACTGCCTCGTTCAGGGGCAGAACGACAGATTTTCACCTTGTCAGCTTGGGGGATTCAATCTTGCAACCTTACAGTTAACTAGTCCAACGCAATAATGACCGTTGCACTCCACGGAGACTGCCTGTTACGCGAATGCAGTAAGCCAAGGTAAGTTGCTAGCTAGCATTAAACTTATCTTATAAAAACAATCAATCATAATCACTAGTTAACTACACATGGTTGATGATATTACTAGATATGATCTAGCGTGTCCTGCGTTGCATATAATCTGACTGACCATACAAGTATCTAAGTATCTGACTGTGCGGTGGTAGGCAGAAGCAGGTGCGTAAACATTCAAACAGCACTTTCGTGCTTTTTGCCAGCAGTTCTTCGTTGTGCGTCAAGCATTGCGCTGTTTATGACTTCAAGCCTATCAACTCCCGAGATGAGGCTGGTGTAACCGAAGTGAAATGGCTGGCTAGTTGGCGCGCGCTAATAGCGTTTCAAACGTCGCTCGCTCTGAGTCTTGGGGTGGTTGTTTCCCTTGCTCTGCATGGGTAACGCTGCTTTGAGGGTGGCTTTTGTCGTTGTGTTCCTGGTTTGAGCCCAGGGAGGAGCGAGGAGAGGGATGGAAGCTATACTGTTACACTGGCAATACTAAAGTGCCTATAAGAACATTCAATAGTCAAAGGTTAATGAAATACAAATGGTATAGGGAAATAGTCCTATAATTCCTATAATAACTACAACCTAAAACTTCTTACCTGGGAATATTGAAGCCTCATGTTAAAAGGAACCACCAGCTTTCATATGTTCTCATGTTCTGAGCAAGGAACTTCAGCTTTCTTACATAGCACATATTGCACTTTTACTTTCTTCTCCAACACTTTGTTTTTGCATTATTTAAACCAAATTGAACATGTTTCATTATTTATTTGAGGCTAAATTGAATTTATTGATGTATTATACCAAGGTAAAATAAGTGTTCATTCAGTATTGTTGTAATTGTCATTATTACAAATCGTTTTTTTAAATCGGCCGATTTATCGGTATCGGCTTTTTTGGTCCCCCAGTAATCGGTATCGGCATTGAAAAATCATAATCGGTCGACCTCTAATTGAGTTGCATCCCCCCCCTTTACCCTCAGAACATCCTCTATTCATTGGGGCATGGATTCTACACGGTGTCAAATGCGATCCATAGGGATGCTGGCCCATCTTGACTCCAATATATCCCACAGTTGTCAAGTTGGCTTGGTGTCCTTTGGGTGGTGGACCATTCTTGATACACACGGGAAAACTGTTGAGCATGAAAAACCCAGCAGCGTTGAAGTTCTTGACACAAACCGGTGCACCTGGCACGTACTACCATATCCCTTTCAAAGGCACTTAAATATTTTGTCCTGCCTAATTACCCTCTGAATGGCACACATACACAATCGTTGTCTCAAGGCTTAAAAATCATTTTAAAACCTATCTGGTATAAGAGTACCACCTCAATAACAGCCAGTGAAATTGCAGGGCGCCGAATTCAAAACAAAAATCCAATAATTAAAATTCCTCAAACATACAAGTATTATACACAATTTTGAAGATAAACTTATTGTAAATCCAACCACAGTGTCTGATTTCAAAAAGGCTTTACTGTGAAAGCACACCTTGCGATTATGTTAGGTCAGCACCAAGTCACAGAAAACCATACAGCCATTTTCTAGCCAAGGAGAGGGTTCACAAGTCAGAAATAGCGATTAAATGAATCACTAACCTTTGATCATCAGATGGCACTCATAGGACTTCATGTTACACAATACATTTATGTTTTGTTCGATAAAGTTCATATTGATATCCAAAAATATCAGTTTACATTGGCGCGTTATGTAATACTCATCATAAACAATGATAAACAATACAAGTGTTAAACATACGAATAAAGAAACTTCTCCTTAATGCAACCGCTGTGTCAGATTTCAAAAAGGCTTTACTGTGAAAGCACACTTTGTGATTATGTTAGGTCAGCACCTAGCCACGGAAACCCATACAGCCATTTTCCAGCCAAGGAGAGTGTCACAAAAGTCAGAAATAGCATTAGACGTTATCACTTACCTTTGATCTTCTTCTGGTGGTACTTCCAGGTCTCCATGTTAGACAATACATGTTCGATAATGTCCCTCTTTATGACAAAAAGCCTCCTTTTTGTTTGTGTGTTTTGTCCAGTAATCCGAATGCTCAAGGCATGTGCACTAAGTCCAGACAAAAAGTACAATAAAGGTTAGAAACATGCCAACCTTCCGGTTGTTTTTGTCATAAATAATATTTAAACCGGACAAAAGCTTCGTCAATAGAAAAAGAGAAACAAGAAAGGCGCGTTCCCGATCAGGCGCATGGCTGAAAATGTCTGGAAATTTCCACTGGCCACATGTAGAAGAAGACATAGAGCTCGTGAACTGGGACCTAAGTCTTTGTATGGTGGATAGGCTTTCAATAGAAAAACAGCCTTTCAAAATACTAGTAATTCCTGGTTGGATTTTCCTCAGGTGTTCCCTGCCTTATCAGTTATGTTATACTCAGGCATTATTTTAACAGTTTTGGAGACTTTAGTAGATTTGGATAGAAAACACTCTAATTATATGCATATCCTATCTTCTGGGCCTGAGGCAGGTTATTAGGGACACACTTTTCATCCAAAATTCTGAATGCTGCCCCCTACCCTAGTGAGGTTAACCTGTCTCCTCCCCTTTATCTGCACTGATTTGAAGTGGAAGCCTAGCGGTGAAGAGTGTTGGGCCAGGTCGCTGGTTCGACTCATCGAGCCAACTAGGTGAAAAATATGTCGATGTGCCCTTGAGCAAGGCACTCAACCCTAATTGCGCCTATGAGTCGCTCTTATCCAGCGCATCTGGCCTCCCGGGTGGCGCAGTGGTTAAGGGCGCTGTACTGCAGCGCCAGCTGTGCCATCAGAGACTCTGGGTTCGCGCCCAGGCTCTGTCGTAACCGGCCGCGACCCTCCCGGTCCGTGGGGCGACGCACAATTGGCCTAGCGTCGTCCGGGTTAGGGAAGGCTTGGTCGGTAGGGATGTCCTTGTCTCATCGCGCACCAGCGACTCCTGTGTCGGGCCGGGCGCAGTGCGCGCTAACCAAGGTTGCCAGGTGCACGGTGTTTCCTCTGACACATTGGTGCGGCTGGATTCCGGGTTGGATGCGCACTGTGTTAAGAAGCAGTGCGCCTAGGTTGGGTTGTGTATCGGAGGACGCATTACTTTCAACCTTCGTCTCTCCCGAGCCCGTACGGGAGTTGTAGCGATGAGACAAGATAGTAGCTACTATAACAATTGGACACCACAAAATTGGTTTAACAAGCTACATCAATAAGGGATCATAGCCTTCACCTGGTCAGTCTGCCATGGAAAGGACAGGTGTCCTTAATGTTTTGTACACTTGGATGTGACCAGCTTTTTGCCTGTTTCACTAATCCAGCTCGGGGTAGGTCGCTTTCTTTGCAGTGTCTTTACAGCGAAGGGCAAGGGTTGCCTAGCAGTGTGCGTGCTCACTCCACCAGTGGTGTGGCGGCTGCTTGGGCATTGTTCAGGGGCATGATGATTGGTGATATCTGTGCTGCAGCGAGTTGGTGTTCTGTTTTGAGGTTTTATTGCTTGGACGTAACTGTTCCCAGTGTGGCAGCGCACAGGTTGTGCATTTATCTGAGTTACCACAATTCCCTGTGGGTTTGGAACTTGGGCTGCCTTGGGGTGCAGCAGTGTGTAAAGCGCGCATTAGCAAGGTTACCACCGTTATCTGTGGTTTTGAGCCTTGGCAGCGCGCGAGTAACAGGTTTTAGCCTCGGCTTGCCCTGGTTCATTGACTATAGTCAATGCTATGCAGTGCGCGTGTGCTCTTTTACAAAGTCACGACAGGTGTTCTGTTTTGTACTTGCGGTTACTTGTACGCGTTCTGACATTTTCAGGCTTGCACAGTAAGTATTGTTCTTGGAACCTTTTTTGGTCTATGGACTTGAGCTGCAGTGGCAGCGTGTCAGTATCCATAGCCAAATTACAGCAGGTTTTGGTTACCTAATATGAGACTTGACAGTTCAGGCCTCATGAGGCTCTCTGACAGTTCGGGCTTCTCAGATAAGTATTAGGGGAAAAGGGTGTCTTCTGTAAACCCTTTTTGGTGCCTGTGGAACTTGTGTGTGCTTGGGCTGCTGAGGGCCTCCTAGTTTTTGGTATCTTCTGAGCAGGCTTGTGATTCTAAGTCCCCATAGTATGTTATACTGAGTGACCGACTGAAAGGGAATATACAGTTGTGAAAATAACTACTGTTCCCTGAAGGAGGAACCGAGGTATAACATATGTTGGCCCTATGCCGTCAGGCATAGGAGCGGAACTGATTGCAAGTCCTAGTATTATAGCCAGGACGGCAGGGCTTCCGAGGGCGTGCTTGGCATTCATTGGCTCGTTGAATGTGGTTTCTTCTTTTTTTCGGGTGAATGTGATTGGCCGTTGACTCTCCATACTATGTTATACCTCGTTCCCTCCTTCAGTGAACAGTAGTTATATTCATAGCTGTACATTTGTTAAACTTTCAAATCAATGTTTGTGGTTTGGCATACATTTTAAAGTTGAAAAAAAACTGAGTCAAAGCGTAATTCCATTACTGTGGTATTGCCCAGTATCTTTGGTTGCAGGGCTCCAAATGCATAAAATTACAGAAGGAAAGGACCTTAATTCATTGGAAAATAGTATTGAAAATGTAATTCATGCCCGATTGTAATGAATGAAATCTTTCAAGACTATATTCCAAACAGGGAGTGCTGAGTTGAGTAGTGGTTTCCCAGATCTCTTCTCCATAAGTGACTGCCTTAACCGGTTCCCCTACATGTTTCTATTATACTGGCCCAGTTATGTAACCATATTGCGATTTTGAGGGGTGTAAATAGCCGGATGTACCCTGAACAATAGATCCTGTGGCGCCACATGTTATGTCACTAAACAAGAAACACAGCATCTCTCTGCTGTCCCCACCCATCCATCAAATATGCCTAGCTTTCAATTCAAAGAAATTGATTGTCAATTTGAAAGTGCCTTCAAGTTGGAAGCAGTAAAAAAAATGTATTCCCACTGATTTATCTACCAGGCAACGCTGTATTGCATTATTGCAACAAGAAAATAACAGACATCTGTGATTTTGAGGCTGCTTTCACACAGTTGTGCAATCTGGAAGACATTTGTAATATGTATTTTACCGTTGGTTTCCCTTTCCCCTCCGCAGTGGTGCTGACCAGTGGGGACGGCATCGCCTTGCCCCAGAAGGTGCTGTTCCCGGCCGAGCGGCTCAGCCTGAAGTGGAACCAGGTCAACCGCATCGGATCAGGTCTCCAGAACCTGGGCAATACCTGCTTCCTCAACTCGGCTCTGCAGTGTCTCACCTACACTGCTCCCCTCAGTAACTACATGCTGTCCCGGGAGCACTCTAAAACGTGTATGTAGATAATAGAACCAGGGGCTCTTTTGTTTATATTACATTTTCATAATGCAAAGCAGGAGAAGGTTAGAAAGAGAAACAAAAGTAATATTTAGACAAAGAAGAGCGCTTCAAATTGATCAAAGTGTATGTTGATTCTTTGCTTAAAGGCCCAGTGCAGTCAAGTTTTTCCTGTGTTTTATATACATTTCCACACTATGCACTTGGAATAATACTGTGAAATTATGATAATGCTCTGTTTGAAAAGACTGCCTGAAATTTCAGCCTGTTTTTGTGTGATGTAGTTTTTACCTGCCTAGTGACATAACCTGGTGGTAAATTAGTTAACAGACCAATAAGAGTTCTAAACCGCTCTGCCAATAACAGCTAGTTTTCAGTTTCCCCTACGCACTAAGACCACTCCCAGACAGACCTAGCAAAATTCTTCCTTGAGAAATCGCTTTTTGCTAAAAAACTTTTTTTTAACCATTTTAAATTGAAAACACAGTAAGATTCTCCCCCCCCCCTGAAATAATTTTTTCCCCAAAAATTATTTGATATTGAGATCAAACTGGCTGCATTAGACCTTTAATGCCTATTTACCCGATTGACCGCCTCTGTGTTGATGTTCAGGTCACGAGCCTGGATTCTGTATGATGTGCACCATGCAGAATCACATCACCCAGGTCTTTGCCAACTCTGGGAACGTCATCAAGCCCATCGGAGTCCTCAATGAGCTCAAACGTGAGTAGTATTTACTTTGGAATCAGAGGGGGAAAGACTTTCGCACAGTGTGGATAGGAATTAGTCTTTGTGCAAACGTGTTGAAAGCCATTACAGCTAACCAACCTGTCAGCAAAATTGTTTTCCATACAAAAATGGAAGGAGAGTTGAGACTGCATCACAGGTGTAGAATTCTGGGAAACCTAGTCAGCAAAATTAGTTTTCCTCCTGAAAATATAGAGTTGATTCTGTAATTTTTAGAGGGAAAACTGACAGTGTCAAAGTCTCTAATTTATTATGTTGCTTCTTCACCTGTCTATACCTCTGTCACACCTGTGCAGGGATTGCAAAGCATTTCCGTTTTGGTAGCCAAGAGGACGCCCATGAGTTCCTGCGGTACACAGTGGATGCTATGCAAAAGTCCTGCCTGCCCGGAAGCAAGTAGGTGTTACACTGAAACTCACATCTCATCTGACCCACATTCACATTTCACTTACAGCACAGAGTGAGACATGATTAATAAATCATGTTTCAGTGACCATCTCCTATACGCTAGGGACCCTTAACTGACTTTAGGAAGCCTTCCTCCTATGTAGAGTGGGTATTCTGCCCTCCATCAGGTTGCCTCTACTCTCTGGAATTACTTTTGCTCTATTTCTTCTGCTGTCTTCCTCCTCAAAGGGCTAGGACATTGTGTCCCAATGAGAAATTAAATTAAGGCTATCTTGATTTAAATGATCCTGTGTGTACACATAGCCAGCAATTTCCCTTGAAGCTATTGGGAGTCGCTGATTAGCATCTTTAATGGTTTGACGTTTCCTTTTTCAACAGATTGGACAGGCAAACACAGGCAACCAGTTTCATCCATCAAGTCTTTGGAGGGTATCTAAGGTCCAGAGGTAGGCTTATTAGTGCTTTCTTGAAAAAATATATATAAACGGTACCAGTCAAACGTTTGGACACACCTACTCATTCAAGTATTTTTCTTTATTTTTATTCTTTTCTACATTGTAGAATAATAGTGAAGACATCAAAACTATGAAAAAACACATGGAATCATTAAGTAACCAAAAAAGTCCAAATGTATTTTATACTTGAGATTCTTCAAAGTTGCCACCCTTTACCTTGATGATAGCTTTGCACACTATTGGCATTCTCTTAACAAGCTTCATGAGGTAGTCACCTGGAATGCATTTCAATTAACAGGTGTGCCATGTTAAAAGTTAATTTGTGGAATTTCTTTCCTTAATGCGTTTGAGCCAATCAGTTATGTTGTGACAAGGTAGGGGTTGCATACAGAAGATTGCCCTATTTGGTAAAATACCAAGTCCATATTATGGCAAGAACAGCTCAAATAAGCAAAGAGAAACGACAGTCCATCATTACTTTAAGACATGAAGGTCAGTCAATGTGGAACATTTCAAGTAAGTTTCTTCAAGTGCAATCACAAACACCATCAATCATTATGATGAAACTGGCTCTCATGAGGTCCGCTACACGAAAGGAAGACCCAGAGTTACCTCTGCTGCAGAGGATAAGTTAATTTTTGTTACCAGCCTCAGAAATCAAATATAAAATACATTTTGATTTGTTTAACACTTTTTTTTGGTTACTACATGATTCCATATGTGTTATTTCATAGTTTTGATGTCTTCATTATTATTCTACAATGTAGAAAATAGTAAAAATAAAGAAAAACCCTTGAATGAGTAGTTGTGTCCAAACTTTGGACTGGTACTTTGTGTATGTGATATATATGATGCAGATACAAGCATTGCTTGCTCTTTGCGGTATTAGACCAGGTATCTGTAAAGAAACTTTATAAAATACATTTGATTGATATACTTTCTCTGTGTGTGCTGCTGGACACCATTAGAACTTTTTGAAGAGGCAATTATGATTAGATGACTGTCATAGTTGTTAATAGGTACGATTATCTAATAATTGTCTATGCTGTCTTTTTTTACAGTGAAATGTTTAAACTGCAAAGCAGTCTCTGACACGTTTGACCCTTATTTGGATGTCGCTTTGGAAATAAAGGTAACAGTGAAGTACCTTTTTCATGGTGTACAGTGAGGAAACCTGTCAAACCTCTTTCTAAGAATACATCATTGACACGTGTCACCCGTGTTACCTTTCAGACTGCTCCCAGTATCACCAAAGCACTGGAGCAGTTTGTTAAGCCTGAGCAGCTAGATGGAGAGAATGCCTACAAATGCACTAAGTGAGTATATCTGTATTCATTTATTGTTAGTCTCAGCATAGTGCTGCCTAAACCAGTGTTATTGCAACCTTGTGAACTGCGTTTTTAGTTTCATTGGTTTTTATAACCGTTCCAACTGTGTGTGCAGGTGTAAGAAGATGGTTCCAGCCTCTAAGAGATTCACCATCCACCGCAGCTCCAATGTGCTCACCATCTCACTGAAGCGCTTCGCCAACTACAACGGGGGCAAGATCGCTAAGGTAAGTTCAGAGTATGTTATTAGTAACAGAAACATAAACATGGACCACTTCTTTTAAAAACTGTTTTACCAGTCACATTTTTACTGAAATCTTTAATTGGGGAGATATCATCTCACATGGCCTTGCTCTCTCTCCCTTAGGACGTGAGGTATCCTGAGTGCCTGGACCTGCGTCCCTTCATGTCTCAGTCCCACGGGGAGCCCCAGGTCTATGTGCTCTACGCTGTCCTGGTGCACTCTGGCTTCAGCTGCCACGCTGGACACTACTACTGCTACGTCAAGGTAAGCCCCAACATAGACGCAAAACCACTGTTAAGACTGCTCCCGAACACACTCCAATCAATCAATGAGAGAGACTGCTTACAACCTCCAAGCGAATAAGCCTTTTACCACTTCTATGTAAGCCTGATATATTTGATTACATCTGTCTTCTACAGGGGGTTATGGTTACTATGGTGTCCGTGTGACGTACTGTATGTTTGTGGGATGCATGTCTATAATTTCTCTCCTTCTCCCCCCACTTTCTCTCAGGCTAGCAACGGCCAGTGGCACCAGATGAATGACTCCTCTGTATCAGTCAGTGACATCAGATCAGTCCTCAACCAGCAGGCGTACGTCCTCTTCTATATCAGGTGAGTAGCTCGCTCCCATTCACCTTTTGTTTGAATGATGAAAAATATATCTGAGCGTTGAAGCATTACGTGTGTTTCTAAAATGAAGTCTGCTTGACGATGCAATAGTCCTGTGCAGGATTTCCCTTTTAGTGGTTGAGTTTCTCATCTGTGATGGGTGCTGCCTGTTCTTGCCACCAGGTCACCTGATCTGAAGAACGGAGGGGACTACAACCACATGAGTCGGCCCCCTGGACAATCGTCCCCCCGCCCCATCCTCACACCCCGGGTCAACATTGGACCACGACACACCAACACTTGCTTCATAGGACCACAGCTGCCCCCACACATGGCCAAGGTACAGCCTCAACACACACTAGCCTCTGCACAGTCTTCTTTTCAAAAGCAACGTGTAATAACTGTCTTTTTTTCCCCCAGAACACCTTTCACATCAATGGGAATGGCTCCCTAAGGGACTTCCCCTCTGGCTCAAAGCCCAGCAGTGGGAGCAGCAGCATGGGCAAGACTAGCTACGGCCTGCTCTCCTCTTCTTCCTCTTCCTCTCATTCTCTAAGCTGTCCTACAGGTATCCCTGACACTGCCAAGCGTCAGAAGCTCTCCTTCTTCATCGGTCAGGGCAAACAGATCCGCCCCTCCTCATCATCCTCCTCTTACGCCCAGCCGTCCTCCTGTTCTTCGTCACAGACTACCTCAGACATGTCCGCGCCCCAGGCTCCTTGCATAAACGGTACACCCTCCGTTAACGGAAACGGTCATGGAGCCTCATTCCTGGTGCCGTATGGCCAGGAGTCATCGGAGGAGTCTGACCAGGAGGGAGGCAGCGGTTTGGAGAACGGCACAACCAAGCCTCACGTTAACGGGAGGAAGGGAGGGGCCGTCTATGGCCCCGTCCCCAGAGTGCTGGCCCTCAAGCCCAACGGCATCAGTAACGGCCAGGCCACCATGCACCATAACGGGTCTGGGACAAACGGCTCCTCCAAACTCAGCCAGATCGGACATCAGAATGGACACCACAAAGTTAATGGCATCAAACAACCGGAGAAGGTACTTCAGTCGAGACACGCACACATATTTAAATACTTTACTTGAATCCACACATCACATTACATTTGCAGAATCTTCACACACACAAGCAGCTGTGTATTATCTGTGTATGTGTTGTTGTGCAGGTCAACGGTCATGTACTGTCTCCTGGGTTGGGTCCCAGCAGTTCTAATGAGGCGGAGTCTCACCACAGTGGCCCAAGGTGAGTGTATCGCCTCGTGTACACCGGTTGCATCAAACTGTGTTCCGGCAGAAGTCTGTTTATTTAATTGTGAGGCAAGCCACACTGCTGCGACTCCTCTGCCGGACTAGGTTGTGGTGCGTGGCACTGCGTGCAGTATGCCACATGCGTTGGTTTGCCGTGCAATACCAGAAGTAAACCACACAAAAAGTTCCTAATGTGTAGCATGATACTTTTTGTTGTGATGCGGTGGATGGATTGTGAAGACTACGTGAGATGTACCATACAGCAATAACCTGTGTGCACGCAGCATTAGATTGTTTTACCTATTTTGTTTTATCAGATTCTCTCATGATCATTTTGATGTACAGTAATTCATGAATGCTATTGATGTATTTTTCTACAGCAAAGAGGTGTATAGTGCCATCCCCAGCCAGGACAACCCGTCTCAGAGCCTCCACAGTGCCGACAGCGATAGCCACCTCTCCCCAACCCCAGAGAAAAGGACTAAAACTCACTCTGACCCCCTCCCTCACCACCCACCATCAACCACTGCTAACCCGCCATCCTCATTGGCCGATGTTGGCGCTAAGCCACCTACTGACACCATGAGGGAATCCAGCTCCACCTCCAACCCTGGGGCCTTACCCCTCCAGCCCACCCCCCACTCCCTCAGAACCCTAGTCTCTCCAGCCTTCTCCCAGCCCCTCTCTGGACCAGGCCAGGGGACCACAAAAGGCCTCGGAGCACCACACAGCAGATCTGGGGAGGACGTCAGGGAGACTGAGAACAGCCCAGCAGCAGGGCTGGATGGACGGCTGGACGGCAAGCCCAGCTCCAGAGAGGGAAGAGACCGGATGTATTCTTCTGATCGGGATAAGGGGAGAGACCGACTATATTCTTCGGACCGCGATAGGGATGGAGACCGGCTGTACTCTTCTGACCGGGATAAAGACGGAGAAAGGAATGGGTACCACCGTGACATGAGCCGTGAACGCAACTGGGACCGTGACTCAGACCGCTATCGACACCGGCGGGACCACAGAGATCGAGAACACCACCGAGACCGAGAACACCACCGGTCGTACCGTGATCGCTCGGCCAGCCGGGACAGACACTGGGAGTCAGAGCGTCGCTGGGAGAGGAACGCCTACCACCCCAGGGACAGGGACCGCTGCCACCACCACTACCACAGACCCAGAGAGAACAGGGAGAGGGACCGGAGGGAGCACAGCCTCCCCCATAGAGAGGAGCCTCACGGACGCTCCAGGTGGAGGGGGGAGAGGTGTGAAGGTAAGGACAGGGGTGATGGTAAGAGGGGTTACTACCCTTCACAGGAGGAGACCCCCCTGCCCACCCCACTAAGCTCCAACACCAAACCCAGTCAGCCCCCCACTAGCCCAGACCTCTCCCCAGCCAGACCAGCTCTGGAGAAACGACCCGATCCTCTGAGAGAGGACAGCGTTGAGGAGCGTCGGGCCAAGAAACACAAGAAGAGCAAGAAGAAGAAGAAGTCCAAGGACAAAGCTAGGCGTCGAGAGAATGGGTAAGGCAGTCAGAAATAATAGACAAGGTGCCAGAGAAATTAATTCAGTTACTTTAACCCTGACCTGCGTGTTCTTTCTTCAAGGACCTCTGATGTGGATTCCTCTGACAGGGCTGCCGATGGCAGCAGGTCCTCCAAACACAAGAAGAAGAAGAAGAGGAGGCACGACACTGACATGGAGGACGAGAAGTCCCGCTCTACCCAGAGTTCCGAGGGGCACCGTGACCCCAACGCCCCCCGGGAGAGTCGCAGGGCGAGCAGCAGTGACGAGGAGAGGGCGAGCAGGAAGCGACGTTACCAGGACGATGATGGCTCTGACAATAGCTACCCCGAGGTCTGTATGCAAACGTAACACATCTCTCTCCCATTGCAGACTTGGAATACTGTAAAAATCAACCTTTATGGAAAAGTGAAATGCAACAGGAATGTCATCCCTAATATTTGAACGTGGTGCTGAATTACTGGGAATATACTGTATTTTTACCACACAAATGTTTTAAAGATTCTACCAGATTTTTTTTTTTTTTTAAGGTATTTTTTTTTCTAATTCATTCGGTAGACACTTGTCACTCAATGGACATTTATGAAAAATAATTAATATATACACGTTGTAAACAAAAAAGAAGCCTGGAGCTTAACCATCTCAACTGCTGCTTAGTGGAAGACTCAGGATTTGTTAAAATGAGACTTTTTCCTCCTCAGAGAACTGACCACTTGGTTAAATAATCGAACGACTATTGTTGTTGCCTAGGAGATGACCTGTTTGATATGACTTCAGTTGGCCGCAAGTTTGTCACCATTATCCACATATCTGTATAGCTGGAGTTGTTGGTAAAAAAAAAAAGATGAAAAGAAAATGGAGGGAAACGTTATGGAGGAGTGAGGACCGTGTGGTAGACACAAGGACATTGCCAGCTCTTTGTTGCTTTCAATTACTTTTTAAAATTCTCTTAAGCCTACAATTCTTTCTCTCAACACGTCACTGGAGAAGATTCCTTCCCTCTGCATCCCTCTCTTCACTCGCTTTCACTGAGATATCATTTCTATCCTTAACTCATTCAAGGATTTAAAAAATCATAATAATCATGTTATCTTATGGCTGTGGACCTGTTTTTTTGTTTTTTTATAGCGTCCAAAAGAATACTGTGAATTTAATTTTGAACTGTACTATCAGTTATTTTTTTATACATTAAAACGGTCCTGTATCAGGAATACCAATGTAGAATTTCTTTTTTTGTTTTAGAATTCCCACAACATAATTTAGACTGTGTTCTATGGACATAAGTCAGTAGAATGGTATGATGATCTGCTTTTGGTCTGTTTGGATGGCTTTGTTTTCTACCTAAAAAAAGACCAAAACATGTAAATGGTTGTTAATACATTTCTAGTTCTACAATAGCATGTCAAATTTATACATTGTACAAGGTATATAAAACGCCTTAATACATTTAATGTCATTATTATTATTTTTTGAATGAATGCTGTTGATTGATTGGGGAAGTACACACAGATGGTGAAAAGTTTCTTCCATTTTATTGGAAGGAGTAATTTGTCTGACTTTTGGTAAAAAAAGATTGCATATGAGTGATTGTTTAATTGGTTGCTTGGATAGACTGAAACACTTTGGATTTAGGGCTAACAGTGGTTAGGTAATTTTTCATATTGTTTCCAGGTTACACAATGATAGTGTGGGAGTTCAAAACAGGACCTGTGAACCTTGTATGTGGACCTGTATTGTCCACATACAATAGACTGTGTGGAAGCTATAACCTAAAGAATAGGTGGCTGGGTAGGTATCAGACTGGTCAGTTACACAGGAGAAGATCTGGTATTTTTACTCAAAATTCTCATAACATTAAGGCTGCTGTAACATTTTGAGATTCTCTTGAGCTTTTACACAACTTTTGTAAAGTTCCATCTCTGTCTCACAACGGGGCGATTTAGATCCAAACCTGATCTATTCAATCTTTTTCGCTGAAGTGTTACACTTGGCGCTCTATAAATTGAGGTAATTTCCAATTGAGCTGACATATGCAGCGTTTACCGTGAACGCAGTCTCTGCTAACGCGGGAACATTGAAATGTAATGGCAATCACGCTGTCTTCTACGATACAGAGTGAATAGAGCCATTAGTTTTCACCTTCCAATGTAAAAACCAGCTGGCTTGGCTGCTACATTTCTGTTTCTTTTAGAAATATGAGGAATTGTTTTTCTTCATTTTCTCTGTGGAGTTGGAGTTGAGGGTTTCTTCCACTGCAGTATGTAATCTGTAATGCTCATTGCTCAACTTTGAAATGTGAACAAACGGGTGTAGGCTAGCCATAACCTTTTACATGCTACAGAAACAAACTATGTACAGTACATATGTCAAGGGGAATACACTTTTGTAATTAGAGAAAATAAATATGAAAAACAAATGTACAGCAGTGGACTTTGAATCAATACATAAACTAGCTTTGAATAACTGTCACACAAACTTGACTATGTATTATTAATACAGTATATTATAGCTCTGCAGGAATTCACATTTGACCTTACATAGACCATAGTGATATCTAATATGAACTGGCAACAACTGGGTATGGCATTATGAAACAAAAGAGGAAAGAAAACAGATTCTTATTGTACACTACTTGTATCAGTCGTTTTGCAGGTGAAAATCTGACCCGTTGATTCCTAAAAGTTTGAGGTTCTTCTGACATTGAAATCATACTCAATTCACCCACTAGAGGACAATGTTGAGCTAGCCAAGATGTCCATGTTTCTTCGAGCCTGCTTCGATTGTTGGGGAAAGCGCCGTCTGTATGGGGACATTGGGGAGGCCCCACACAGCCTCATACATATTGCTCAGACCATTGTCCTTTTCACAATACAGTACATTCACACATACAATTTATAGTTGTGTGCATTGCATGCATCTGAAAAGAAACTGATAACCAAAATGTCAAGTGCCCTTCCCGACTTGTCCTTTATCCATACTGATGAAGTGTAGACGTGTTGCATCCGAAGTCAAATCCCCACTAAATCTGGATCCCCTTGTCTGCTGTGTCTCCTGTCCCTGGGCTGTGTGTGTGAGCCCCCCCCTCGCCCCCCGTCTCCTGGACCGATGGAGGTCCATGCTGGTGTCACTGATGATAGGGTGGGTGTGGTCAGGTTCTCCTCACTTCTTATTGGCTATCCTCCGCTTCCTGGTGGCTAGCATGTCATAGAAGGGATCCCTGCTAATGCTTGCTCTGCAGAGAGAGATGGATTGGTTATGAAAAATAAACAATGGTTGTGTATTACAGTAGCCTGTGTAGCCCTTTTGTGAGCAGGTCTGGGAATAGTTTCAACAGCTTTACTATATTCGGTATCGGCACAGTTCACATTCTAACCTACACTGTCGTCCAAGGAAAACATTGCAATTGGTTTCATGTTTTTCAGCCTCCTCTGAAGGAGTACCTCTCTATCAACATAGATGTAACACAATAAAGCTGTCTCAACAAGCTTGTTCTTCGGTACATGACTGCAGGCTATTATACACCCCCATATTCCCTTGAAGACTGCAGAGGGAAAAGCCATAGCGGTCCATTAAATTACTGAGAAAAGCCTTGCGTCCGGTCTGAGTTGGTTGTTGTTTTCTCTCTTCACACACAAACCCCAACGGGACAGTAATAGGGTTGAGTAATTCACTGCTTTCCCGGTAGTAGGAACACAGGACATGCTGAAATGGCCATTCTGTGTATGTGTGTCATGCTAACCACAGAGGAGACAACCTAAAGCTGAGTCAGGGTACAGAGTGTGAGCGAAAGCAACCCTGGCCTGTTCTGCACACAGTCTGTCACCCTGTCCCACAGTCTCACAGCTACACATAGAGTTCTATAAACCTGACCTACAGCTGTGATTTCATACAGGGCTGGTATGCACTAGGAAAGGCACTGGTTTCCCACTGCAAACTCCCTGTCCAACACCCTATCTAAAGTATTAATTGCAGAACTGAAGTTGACATTATGTCTCCCTGTCAAATCTCCCTAACTGTGTATGGCATCCACTTCTTCCAAATAAGCTTGGCAGTAAGGTTGTGGAACACGCAGACAAATCTATTTTGTTGATTCTAATGGAAACCCAGCTGTCAATTGCAAATGGTGTTTCTATATCATACCTGATGAGAGTATCATATAATATGATTTCTGCCTCAGATATTGATCATTGGAAAGCTCAGCTGAGAGGAGCTATGATCAATCACCCTCTGGGTCTATTTTAACAGAGCATCTTTCTCCTTAACAAGACAGCCTTTGTGTATGATAAATAGTTTGGATTTGGCAAAAACACTTAAGAGGAAAGAATTGAGGCAGAGTGCCAGAGAAAGAGAGTGTAATGCGTGTCGTCTAGCTCTCCTGTCTATAGGCTAATCTAGAGGGCTTTATCAACCGGAAACCCATTTAACCTCCAGAGAGCAGTCTTATCTACCGCACACTGTGAGAAAGTTAGCCTCTCAGCCATATGTGTTAGTGAGTCACACAGTTACATCAAAAAGTTCACACATGGGAAGAAACACATGGTCATAGTGCTATTTGTGTAAAGACGAATGTATCTTCAAAGAAGCGTCGGTGAATACTGGTGTAATCCTAGCTTTGTCATCACGTACACATCACGGACAAACTGGATTGGTCCACCCACACAGACAGCGTTGTGAAGAAGGCACAGCAGCGCCTCTTCAACCGCAGGAGGCTGAAGAAATTTGGCTTGTCACCAAAAGCACTCACAAACTTCTACAGATGCACAATCGAGAGCATCCTGTCGGGCTGTATCACCGCCTGGTACGGCAATTGCTCCGCCCACAACTGTAAGGCTCTCCAGAGGGTAGTGAGGTCTGCACAACGCATCACCGGGGGCAAACTACCTGCCCTCCAGGACACCTACACCACCCGATGTCACAGGAAGGCCATAAAGATCATCAAGGACAACAACCACCCGAGCCACTGACTGTTCACCCCGCTATCATCCAGAAGGCGAGGTCAGTACAGGTGCAACAAAGCAGGGACCGAGAGACTGAAAAACAGCTTCTATCTCAAGGCCATCAGACTGTTAAACAGCCACCACTAACATTGAGTGGCTGCGGCCAACATACTGACTCAACTCCAGACACTTTAATAATGGAAATTGATGTAAAAATGTATCACTAGCCACCTTAAACAATGCCACTTAATATAATGTTTACATACCCTACATTACTCAACTCATATGTATATGTATATACTGTACTCATTTAAACTGCTGCATCTTGCTGCATCTTGCCATCTTTATGTAATACATTTTTTCCCCCCACCTTTATTTAACCAGGTAGGCTAGTTCAGAACAAGTTCTCATTTGCAACTGCGACCTGGCCAAGATAAAGCGTAGCAATTCGACACATACAACAACACAGAGTTACACATGGAATAAACAAAACATACAGTCAATAATACAGTAGAACAAAAGAAAACAAAAAGTCTATATACAGTGAGTGCAAATTAGGTAAGTTAAGGAAATAAATAGGCCATGGTGGCGAAGTAATTACAATATAGCAATTAAACACTGGAATGGTAGATGTGCAGAAGATGGATGTGCAGGTAGAGATACTGGGGTGCAAAGGAGCTAAATAAATAAATAAATACCACTATGGGGATTAGGTAGGTAGATGGGCTGTTTGCAGATAGGCTAAGTACAGGTGCAGTGATCTGTAAACTGCTCTGACAGCTGGTGCTAAAAGCTAGTGGGGGAGATGTGAGTCTTCAGCTTCAGAGATTTTTGCAATTCGTTCCAGTCATGGGCAGCAGAGAACTGGAAGGAAAGACGACCAAAGGAGGAATTGGCTTTGGGGGTGACCAGTGAGATTTACCTGCTGGAGCGCGTGCTACGAGTCGGTGCTGCTATGGTGACCAGTGAGCTGAGATAAGGCGGGGCTTTACCTAGCAGAGACTTGTAGATAACCTGTAGCCAGTGGGTTTGGCGACGAGTATGAAGCGAGGGCCAACCAACGAGAGCGTACAGGTCGCAATGGTGGGTAGTGTATGGGGCTTTGGTGACAAAACGGATTGCACTGTGATAGACTGCATCCAGTTTGTTGAGTAGAGTGTTGGAGGCTATTTTATAGATGACATCACCGAAGTCGAGGATCGGTAGGATGGTCAGTTTTACGAGGGTATGTTTGGCAGCATCAGTGAAGGATGCTTTGTTGCGATATAGGAAGCCGATTCTAGATTTAATCTTGGATTGGAGATGCTTAATGTGAGTCTGGAAGGAGAGTTTACAGTCTAACCAGACACCCAGGTATTTGTAGTTGTCCACGTATTCTAAGTCAGAGCCGTCCAGAGTAGTGACGGTGGACGGGCGAGCATGTGCGGGCAGCGATCGGTTGAAGAGGATGCATTTAGTTTTACTTGCGTTTAAGAGCAGTTGGAGGCCACGGAAGGAGAGTTGTATGGCATTGAAGCTCGTCTGGAGGTTAGTTAACACAGTGTCCAAAGAAGGGCCAGAAGTATACAGAATGGTGTCGTCTGCGTAGAGGTGGATCAGAGAATCACCAGCAGCAAGAGCAACATCATTGATGATACAGAAAAGAGAGTTGGCCCGAGAATTTAACCCTGTGGCACACCCATAGAGACTGTCAGAGGTCCAGACAACAGGCCCTCTGATTTGACACACTGAACTCTATCAGAGAAGCAGTTGGTAAACCAGGCGAGGCAATCAAATGATGTTCTGAAAGAGCTGCAAAATCTGGACCCTCTCAAATGAGAGGGTCCAGATTTTGCAGCTCTTTCAGAACATCGGTTATCTGGATTTGGGTAAAGGAGAAATGGTGGGGTCTTTGGCGGGTTGCTGTGGAGGGTGCCGGGCAGTTGACCGGGGTAGGGGTAGCCATGTGGAAAGCATGGCCAGCCGTAGAGAAATGCTTATTGAAATTCTCAATTATAGTGGATTTATTGGCGGTGACAACGTTTCCTAGCCTCAGAGCAGTGGGTAGCTGGGAGGAGGTGCTCTTATTCTCCATGGACTTTACAGTGTCCCAGAACTTTTTTGAGTTAGTACTACAGGATGCAAATTTCTGTTTGAAAAAGCTTGCCTTAGCTTTTCTAAATGCCTGTGTATATTTATTCCTAACTTCCCTGACAAGCTGCATATCACGGGGGCTATTCAATGCTAATTGCAGAACGCCACAGGATGTTTTTGTGCTGGTCAAGGGCAGACAGGTCTGGAGTGAACCAAGGGCTATATCTATTCCTAGTTCTACATTTTTTGAGAGGGGCATGCTTATTTAAGATGGTGAGGAAGGCACTTTTAAAGAATAGCCAGGCATCATCTACTGACGGGATGAGGTCAATATCCTTCCAGGATACCCCGGCCAGGTCGATTAGAAAGGCCTGCTCGCAGAAGTGTTTCACAGTGATGAGGAGTGGTCGTTTGGTCGCAGACCCATTAAGGATGCAGGCAATGAGGCAGTGATCGCTGAGATCTTGATTGAAAACAGCAGAGGTGTATTTGGAGGGCGAATTAGTTAGGATAACATCTATGAGGGTGCCCGTGTTTACTGATTTGGGGTTGTACCAGGTAGGTTCATTGATCATTTGTGTGAGATTGAGGGCATCAAGCTTAGTTTGTAGGATGGCCGGGGTGTTAAGCATGTCCCAGTTTAGGTCACCTAGTAGCACGAGCTCAGAAGATAGATGGGGGGCAATCAGTTCACATATAGTATTGAGGGCACAGCTGGGGGCAGAGGGAGGTCTATAGCAAGCGGCAACAGTGAGAGACTTGTTTCTGGAAAGGTGAATTTTTAGAAGTAGAAGCTCAAATTGTTTGGGTACAGACTTAGCCTGCAGAGTTCTGTATTACTTTCTATCTTTGCAGTAGATTGCAAAACCGCCCCCTTTGGCAGTTCTATCTTGGCGGAAAACGTTATAGTTAGCAATGGAGATTTCAGGGTTTTTGGTGGTTTTCCTAAGCCAGGTTTCAGACACGGCTAAGACATCTGGGTTGGCAGAGTGTGCTAAAGCAGTGTATCACTAGCCACTTTAAACTATGCCACTTTATGTTTATATACCCTACATTACTCATCTCATATGTATATACTGTACTCGATACCATCTACTGCATCTTGCCTATGCCATTCTGTACCATCACTCATTCATATATCTTTATGCACATATTCTTTATCCCTTTACACTTGTGTGTATAAAGTAGTAGTTGTGGAATTGTTAGGTTAGATTACTCATTGGTTATTACTGCATTGTCGGAACTAGAAGCACAAGCATTTCGCTACACTCGCATTAACATATGCTAACCATGTGTATGTGACAAATAACATTTGATTTGATTTTGAATCATGGTGAGTTGCGAACCACTGGTATCTCGTAGCAGACTCTTGGTTGTGTTTACATGGTGGGCAAAAACCTTAGGTGGGTTACAGCGAAAACGTACTTGATGGATTTGATCCACTCCTCCTTCTCCTCTGTGGTGGGCGCTGAAATCCTGTACACTGTGTGGTTGCCCTCGACGACCCGGCCGTCCGCCTCAGTCTTACACGCTTTGATCAATGAACCCTTGTGATTGGGGTTGTAGAGCTCGAAACAGTTCTGATTGGACGACAGGGTTAGAGAGAGAGGGAGAGAAATAATTAGCTAGGGCGAATATTCAAGTGGAAAGTACACAGAGACTAAGTATCCAGTTCATTTCATTAGCCCATTCTCAGGCATTGTTTTCTTTACATATTTTGGGGAACTTACAGGCTTCCTGGGCTCATCCACCTCTCTTATGCTAAGGTTCTCTAGAGGAATGATCCCACGAGGTTCCTTGTCCTGGAGACAACACAAAGAACACATTCAATACATGATTTAATATATAAACACACTGCATATATATATGCCAATTGATTTATGCAGCTGCCCTTACATAAATGAATTTGTTGTGGCAAACTTCCTGCAAGTTTTGGCAAAAACTAAATAGTGTGCCACAACTGTTTACCAGAAGCCTGTTTTTTGGTAAGGGTGTTTCAAAAACTACAAGTAGGTTTTATATACACATAAGGGTGTATAAATCAGTCATACTCAAGACAGGAAAACGAAGTAACTTCCTAACTGTACATGGTCTGTATCCTACACACATTACAACTGTACTATACTGTTATTGTTCACACTGAGGTCACACAGAGTGGTGTACCTAGGGAAGAAGTAACCCAATCCTACAGTGGATTTCTATTGTGTCTGGGGATAGTCTGGAAGCTGAGGAGACCTTGAAGAACAGAGCAGAACAGCCTCCCTGTTGTCCACAGTCTTTCTCTTAATGAGAGAACACAGCAGGGATGGGATGCCCGGGGACTGGACTGGGGGCTCAGTGCTGGGGGGTGGGCTCTAAGCAGTGTGTATGGGTGTGCTGGTTTGTGCCTATGTGTGTCAGCGTGTGTAGGGTAATGGGGGAGGGGTCTGGGCTAGGCCAGATGTGCAGCAGACCGCCCAGATGTTTTCCATGCATCGTGTTAATTGCTGGACCGGGGTGCATTTAGGTCAAAGGGCCGGGCTGCATCTGCTACAGACTGGCTGTGGCTGACTGGCTACAAATGACATACAATAGCCACTCTCTCTGACTGTCTGCCTATGATTTCTCTCTCTCTCTCTCATTGACAAAACCAAACGCTAACTTACCGTTGTGTATTCAAAATAGTACAGGCAGTTGTCAGTCAGAATGAACCACCGTCTCTTCCAGGTCTTCACTCTTCCACCTGTAGAGAAACATACCAGACATGTTGAGTAACAACATAGTAACATCATCACAGAGAGAGAGAAGAGCAAATGGCCAAGCCATGCGGAGAGGGAGTGTTGTAGGCTACACAGCCAATGAGATGATACTGCTAGTATTGCAGATAGAAATGCCATGTTTAGAGCTGACATGATTCCCTATATTCTACATACGCAATACATTTCTATCTGAATGTTCTGTAATGTTACACCCGCCTGAATAGACCCCAGGGCTACGTGTGGATGCTACATTAATCACTTGGGCCTTTACAATACTATAGAAAAGCAACTACAAGGGTGTAAGATGGAGGCTGCTTAGTGTCAACGTTGAAGCAACCAGCTCAGCCTTTCTCTCAGACACATTTCAATGCAAACTGCAAAAGCAGTTAGGCATATTTCTATTGAGACTCAATGTTGAGACAGACAGACTAGCCTATAGCCCAGCCCTCAGTCCTTAGGAGGAGTACCCTACCCTATCCTAGCCCTCCTACCCCCCAACCTACCCCCAAACCTTCCCTCCAACCCTACCCCTCCACGTGCCACATCTGGTTCTGATCAGCAGTCTGCCCATTAAGCTGATTCAATCAGTGGTCCAATATCCCCCCCCCAGCCTCCCCTCCCGGTCCCCAGAGGGCCCTACGCAGTGCGCGGTATTGCTTGTGAAAACAGTCAAAATGTGTGTTCAATTTGGGTGAGAATCCTAGAAACGCAGCCTTTCACGTGTGACGGCATTGCATTGGCTCAGCCGGAGCTGGGGAGCATGGTTCATTGGTCAGGGATGGCTAGGCATGTGACAGTATACCCAACCCACTACATAATGAAGACATTTGCCTCTCAAATTAAGTGACACATCTTAATGTATTTAATTATTTTATGGATATAAAGTGAAAAGATACAGAGGGACAATTACTCATTCTGCATTTCTGTAAACTAACCAATGTAAACATGTTCAAGTGTTTGACATAATGAGTATACTTCAAGTACTAACAATTCAAAATGGGGATGTTGGGCCTATTTCTAGAAGCATTTATCAGTCTAAACTCAGCTGTTTTTCCATTGGCCGAATCGCTCTCTCTGTACCGTGAAGGCAGCCAAAGCTAGTCTGTCTGTCCAACCGACCAGGGAGTGTGAAGAACAGAATGAGTAACAAGATACAATTCTCAGACGTTGCATTTTTTTCAAGAAGAATATCTCCTCACAATTTGGAGTTAAGGTTAACCCTTCTCTCCTTGAGTCAAGTAGATAAATCCAGACATATAATTCTCTACAGTTGTACAGATAAGGATTATTTCATGCAAAATGATGCAAGCAGTCAATAATCCATGTAATTATAAGTAATGATAATACATTGTACGACACTGAATGTACAAAACATTAAGAACACCTTCCTAATATTGAGTTCCAACCCCTTTTGCCCTCAGAACAGTCTGAATTTGTCGGGGCATGAAACTACAAGGTGTCAAAAGTATTCCACAGGGATGCTGGCCCATGTTGACTCCAATGCTTCCCACAATTGTATCAAGTTGGTTGGATGTCCTTTGGGTGGTGGACCATTCTTGATACACACGGGAAACTGTTGAGCGTGAAAAACCCAGCAGCGTTGCAGTTCTTGACACAAACCGGTCTGCCTGGCACCTACTACCATACCCCGTTCAAAGGCACTTAAACATTTTGTCTTGCCCATTCACCCTCTGAATGCGACACATACACACAATCCATGTCTCAAGGCTTAAAAATCCTTCTTTAACCTGTCTCCTCCCTTTCATCCACACTGATTTAAGTGGATCATAGCTTTCACCTGGTCAGTCTGTAATGGAAAGAGCAGGTGTTCCTAATGTTTTGTCCGCTCAGTATATTATTATTATTATTATTAGTTTACTTATAGGGTGCTATAGAATCCTATAGTTTTATGTGGAATGCACTGTTTACATATTGTACAAACATACTGACATTCTAAAATAGGTCTATGGGGGCCCCTGCAGTTCACTGTATTTTCCATGCAATACTCGAAGCACAGCCTGCCTGTCATATCATGTCAAAACCTGACATTGATTTATGTATTTATGCTGATGTTCCACATAGAGGGGAGCTCTACTAGACTCACAGCAGAGTACACCTACAGAGCTCTAACCTCAGTTAGGGCAGCTCAGTCGCTTCCATTTAACTACCTGACAGGCTGCTGTAATGACTCATTTCACTACCTGACAGGCTGCTGTAATGACTCATTTCACTACCTGACAGGCTGCTGTAATGGCCTCTTTAACTACATCATAAAAAACACAGCTTCTCCATCAGGTAGCTCCATCCAAAGGGATGCTAAAATTAGCATACGGACTTATTGCAACTCTGAGAGAGGAAAATTGGAACTAAAATGATCTGGCAAGCGCAGCTGGTGGGATGGAAAGAGAGGGGGGCATGGAAATTGGATAGATAGAGGATGCATTCCATAGGGCACCCTATTCTCTATATACGGTGCATTTGGAAAGTAGTCAGACCCCTTCACTATTTCCACATTTTGTTACGTTACAGCCTTATTCTAAAATTGATTAAATCATTTTTACCCCATCAATCTGTATATAATACCCCATAATGACAAAGAAAAAATGGGTTTTTAGAAATTTTTGCTAATTTATTACAAAAAAAAAACAGAAATATCACATTTACATAAGTATTCTTTGTTGAAGCACCTTTGGTAGCGATTACAGCCTCGAGTCTTCCTGGGTATGACGCTACAAGCTTGGCACACCTGGGCTTGACACACCCGGGCTCCCGAGTGGCGCAGCGGTCTGAGGCACTGCATCTCAGTGCTAGAGTTGTCACTACAGACCCTGGTTCGATTCCAGGCTGTATCACAACCGGCCGTGATTGGGAGTCCTATAGGGCGGCGCACAATATGCCCAGCGTCGTCCGGGTTAGGGTTTGGCCGGGGTTTGCTAAATAAGAATTTGTTCTTGACTGACTTGCCTAGTTAAATAAATAAATAATAAATCATATTTGGGGAGTTTCTCCCATTCTTCTCTGCAGATACTCTCAAGCTCTGTCAGGTTGGATGGGAAGCGTCGCTTGCACAGTTATTTTCAGGTCTCTCCAGAGATGTTTGATCGGGTTCAAGTCTGGGTTCTGGCTGGGCTACTCATGGAGATTCAGAGACTTGTCCCGAAGCCACTCCTGCATTGTCTTGGCTGTGTTCTTAGGGTCGTTGTCCTGTTGGAAGGTGAACCTTCACCCCAATGTGAGGTCCTGAGCACACTGGAGCAGGTTTTCATCAAGGATCTCTCTGTACTTTGGTCCGTTCATCTTTCCCTCGATCCTGACTAGTCTGCCAGTCCCTGCCGCTAAAAAACATCCCCACAGCATGATGCCGCCACCACCACCATGCTTCACCGTAGGGATGATGCCAGGTTTCCTCCAGAAGTGACGCTTGGCATTCAGGCCAAAGAGTTCAATCTTTGTTTCATCAGACCAGAGAATCTTGTTTCTTGTGGTCTGTGTCCATTTGATGCCTTTTAGCAAACTCCAAGCGGGCTGTCATGCGCCTTTTACTGAGGAGGGGCTTCCATCTGGCCACTCTACCATAAAGGCCTGATTGGTGCAGTTGTGCTGTGATGGTTGGCCTTCTACAGAGGAATGCTGGACCTCTGTCAGAGTGACCATCTGGTTCTTGGTCACCTCCCTGACCAAGGTCCTTCTCCCCCGATTGCTCAGTTTTGCCAGGCGGCCAGCTCTTGGAAGAGTATTGGTGGTTCCAAACTTCTCCCATGAAGAATGATGGAGGCCACTGTGTTCTTGGGGACTTTCAATGCTGCAGAATTGTTGTACTACCCTTCCCCAAATCTGTGCCTGGACACAATGCTGTCTTGGAGCTCTAAGACAATTCCTTCCACCTCACGGCTTTCCAAATCATGTCCAATCAATTTAATTTACCACAGGTGGACTCCAATCAAGATGTAGAAACATCAAGGATAATCAATGGAAACAGGATACACCTGAGCTCAATTTCGAGTCTCACAGCAGAGGGTCTGAATACTTATGTAAATAAGGTATTTAAGTTTTTCTTTTTTAATAAATTCTCTTTGTCATTAAGGGGGATTGTGTGTAGACTGATGAAGCCAAAACAATTATTTAATACATTTTAGAATAAGGCTGTAACGTAACAAAATGTGGAAAAAGTCAAGGGGTCTGAATAGTTTCCGAATGCACCATAGTGCAATACACAGGCCCTGATCAAAAGTAGTGCACCATATAGGGAATAGGGTTCCATTTGACATGCAACCAGATAGGAGGAAGTAGGAAGCAGCAGGAGGTGTTTCAGGCCTGGAGGGCAGCAGGAGGTGTTTCAAGCCTGGAGGGCAGCAGCAGCAGGAGGTGTTTCACAGCAGGAGGTGTTTCAGGCCTGGAGGGAAGCAGCAGGGGGTGTTTCACAGCAGGAGGTGTTTCAGGCCTGGAGGGCAGCAGCAGCAGGATGGAGGAACTCAGAACACCACAGGATCAGCACATACTGTAGCTAGCATACAGAACACATTCTCATAGTGCAAACCCATGACCTAAATAAAGGAAATGCACCCCTTCCTAGGGCCAGGAGTTTTTCCTGATCACTCTAGGTCCCTATTTTTAAACACTAGCTACAAGCCAATAATAACTGGTCCTCAGTTTTTCCTGGTCGGGTAACGAGGGCTGTAAAACTCCTGGCCGTACACCGTTCCCCAAAAGTGAAATAGCATGTTATCATGGTTAACATAAATGGGAGCTGTGTGAGACAGATGTTGGCCAGTCAGAGGAGGAATGTGATGGGTGGATCCTCATCCAAGATCAAAGAGATCACACAACCCATTCTAGATAACCCCATCACCCCTGTCAACCATAAGTCACAGATCCACACACATCTCTGCAACAAACAAGCTAATAGATGACCACTAACCAGCCAGCAGCTAATACATCTGTTGACTTGGAAGATAAGAGCTAAATGTTGTTAGCATGGGACCTCAGGATGAGGTAAAGCAGAGGGGTGGGAGGCAGGGAGGGAGGGAGGGTAGGAGTAGAAGCTGTCCTAAACCATAGATCTAGTATCAGTTTACCGCCACCCTCAATCCTAACCATAACCATTCATGGGGATGGGGAAAAGCTGACCCTGTATCAGTGGTTAGGGGTAACTTCTACTGGGATTTAGGGGGAGTACCTACCTCCTAGCGCAGAGTAAGAAGAAACAGCCAGTCAAAGAACAGAAAGGTGACAGGTCAAAGGGTGTGAGGGAAAACAAGAGGGCACATTTAAAACACTACCTAATTCAACAGAGACAACAATGACGCAGTAAGGACATAAAAGGAACGACAGAGCAAGGAGCAGCAGAATCACACAGACCATGCTTGGAGCAAGAGAGGGGGAAACAGAAGAACGAGACAGTAGTGCAGAAACACAATACGAGACGAAAGAGTTGCTTCGCCAAGTGCGCAACATTTCTCGCATCGCTAACATTTCCATCTGCCCTAAACGTGGCGAATACAGAGAGAGTACATTTGTATGTATGTTGGTGAACCAAGTACCAAGATGTGGATTCTTTGGTCGTCACTCACCTAGTTTCAGTAGCCATCCCTCTCTGTCAGGGTTGAAGAACGTGTGTGTCAGATCGTTGCCATCGTCTTCTGGGATTTTGAAGGGCTCATTTTTGATGCTATCAAATAAATTCTGCAAAACAGAATACAAAAAGGTTGAGTAATGGAGGAAAGGTTTCCTCTCCACGCACACTATCTCTGTCTTACCCTGAGTAGTTCCTCTGGCAGGTCTCCTCCCTCGTTGATACCTCTGTTCATGGAGATGAATCTCTCTACAGGGGGCTTGTCTCTGACGTTGGGGTTGTGCAGGCTGGTGTTCAACATGATGATGGCAAACGACAGCACATAACAGGTGTCTGCAGGAGGGAGAGAAGTAATGAATATTTACTACTGATACGCACCTCAACAGACACACCTCTCTGCCTTTCACTGAGGTTAACCAGGGATACGAGACACTAGAGTCAATTAATGTGTTTGGGGAAGACTGTTGTTCTCAATATATCGATCATATCTGAATATTGATCTAGAAGCAATAAACAACTTCTTCTTTTCTTTTCCTCTGCTCTCCTGCATCCATGACACTCCTGCATCCATGACACTCCTGCACTACATTTTGGGATTAACGGAACCTAAAACCCAGAGTCCGTAGAAAGTAGACATTCCATTGTACTGGTGGTACATTAATTCCCTGCTGACACATACCAGCCCATGTCTGTACATAAATGATTATTCTCTGTTTCCCTCTGACGCACTCCTGTCTGTCTGTCCGTCCGTCCGTCCGTCTGTCCGTCCAGAGCTACGGAGTGCATTGTCTGTCTCTACCACAGAGCCCCCCACTGAGTGTGTTAGGAATTCTGGTACAGTACTGTTGTTCTGCCCTGGTTTACTCAGAGCAGAGATCCCACTGGGCACACACTGGTTGAATCAACGTTGTTTCCACGTCATTTCAATGAAATGACGTTGAACCAATGCGGAATAGACACTGAATTGACTTCTGTGCCAAGTGGGATGTGTCTTGTGTGAAGAGCACAGATTCACTGCACAGTCCCTCCCTCTCTGGGTAGAGCCATGACAGGCATAGAAAATGAACTATAAAGTATGTATTACCTATGGTGGAAATACTATCCTTACTGTAGCTCTTTTTTGTAAATAATTCTGGATTGTGTGGGAATAAGAAGTTGTCTCATCCGTTCCTACTGCATTTCATCCACCTAAGAGATGCTTACATGGCCAGATGTTTTGGTGGCTAAACTACTTGTTGTTGATTCCACATGTGAACTTTTGACCCAGGACAGATGGCAACGGCAAAGGTCTCCAATCAAGATCAGGAAGTATTCATTAGTGATATTTGAATTACTTCCGTATAAGGAGAATGCAAGGCTGAGGGTGACCTAGACCCACAGTGGTCAACTCATAGGAACTAATCTAAAACAGTGAATGGACATTCACTATCATTAAATTCCAAATGGCACACTGTTCCCTAGACAGTGCACTACTTTTGACTAGAGCCCCTATGGGGCTTACCAATAGTGAATGTCAAGTTTCAATGTAGCAGCGTTTTGACCCCCGTGGGTCTAGACAGACTTAATGTTGAATGTTGAGGATCTGACCTGTTGACTGGAAAACCCCCGGATTACAGCCGCAGTACCGCGAGGCAAACGCCTCCATCATCCGGTCAATCTTCTGAGCCTCACCAGGAAGACGGAAACTCCACAGGAACTGCCTGCAACAGACAGAGCAGAAACATTCAGACACTTCATCGAACACAGATGAACACAATTAACTTTCATCATCAGTATTGAGTGTGTACCATATAGAGTCTCTTTTTATGTAGAAACGTCTCCATCTGTCCCTTATAAAAGCAGTTTTGTTTAGTTTGTTCCCTGTTAGATGATGGAAACATGCAGCTCACCTTAAGGCCTGGACGAGGTTGAGGTCAGCAAACTCATGGAGCTCTACGAACGCCTGCAGCACCTTGAGGTTAAACTCATCTCTGGGGACACAAAGACAGGTATTCCAATCAGGAAGTGTTTTTTTTTCTCAAGGCATTTTTCCAAAGCAAAGAGTGGTAATATTGTCAAGGGAATATCCAAAACATTTCCTGGAGAAGAGATTTAATAGTTCCACACACGCAGGTTGAGCCCAGAAGGGAAAAACAACATTTCCACTGCAAATGATTTATTTTGCCCAAGCAAATGCCTTTTCCTTTGAATTCCAGAAAATGTTCTTCCTTCATTGATATACAAAACAACTCTTCAAGAGTCTGGAAGCAATCTTAACAGCTGGCCTATTGAAATGGATCCCAATACCTTGAGGTGCTGAGCTATTGAAGCTTGACATGGTCAAGGATGCATTTGATTGGTGAAAAACAAGCCAACAGAATCCACACAGTCTTTTGTGAGAGAGATTTGTTGAAGAAAGTCAACATCACCTTTGAAGCATAGTGACCTGTGGTCCTCTGAGGTGGTTCATTTAACATCCAATTTAATGTTCCTGAGCCTGAAAACTCATTGTATTATGTATCGCTCATAAACTTCAGAAGGAAACCAAACTCAGGAAATGTTTCTGTAACAATGTTTTCCAAGTAAATAAGAGTTGCTGTGTGTACAGAGAGAAATACCTGAGAAAGAAGCTGATCAAAAAAAAAAACAGCTTTATTACTAATGTATGTCTGAATCTCACTTAAAACAATGATCTGTGGAAAAAAAATCCAACCTTGTATTGTATCAACCGGAGTAATAAGAGGAGCTAGGAAATCAGGACAGGATTACTAACATATTACCAAAGATCCTGTCCGATTGTGTCATTTAAGACAGCTTCGCCCACTCTTTCTCCCTTTCCATCCCTCTCTCGCTCTCTTTCTCTCCATTAAATCTGTAATTACAGTGTGTGTAATGATAGGTTCCAGATCCTCCCGTAAACTCAATTAGGACTAAATGCTAAGTATAGCCGCCCCACCAATGTTTACAGTTATTTCCACTGAGTGGGCTGGCTCTTTGATCATTCCCTCTGGGTTTAGAGGCGGGAACAGTAGAGGACGTATGGGGGATCATAGATTTAACATCTAGACATTTAATATTGACGACTGACTCCAACACACCCACGTCTGGCACACACACACACACACACACACAGTCTGATGCAAACACACACATACACACACACACACACACACACACACACACACACACACACACACACACACACAGTCTGCGTCACACTGCACATCTCTTTCAATACATAGACTCTCTCTCTCTCCATTCATCTATTCCTCCTGTTTTTCATATAACCTAACCTCCCGGTCTTTCACTTCTGATATCATCTGATGCTGCCAACAGTGCTGTCTTTAAATCCTTTAAACTGCCGTATCTCTAGTCCCAAGCTGACGCCCATCCTCTGTTACCTGACATTGTGTTTCTGGGTTGAGTTGTGGAGAATTAACTATTTTTATTGCTACGCAGGTGTCCACAGTGAGTTGGCATAAGCGGGGCAGACGAGACCAGAGACACCCACGACGACTCGTTGCCAAGGTGATTTGTATTCCAAGGGAACCTGGTGGTCACTTTCATCAATAAATCCAGACCATAATATCCCGCTAGGATGGCCTTATATTCGCCGAGCGAATGGACTAATCACGCGGTGGACATAAATCTGCAGCGCGGCTTTGGGAGCACGACAGGGAGGGAAAACAGTTTCTCTACTAGGTAGATAGATAGGATGGCTTACCGCTCCCCTAAGTAGTCTCCGATGACCGTCTTGTTCAGGCCCTCGCCCTTATAGAGGAACTGAGAGATGTCTTCTGGGGTGTGCTGCAGAAGGTCGTTCTCCAGGAGAAACTGGATCCCCTGGAGACAAAATGGACGACAGACAGTGGGCTGTTTATCTCAATCAAGGGTGAATGATTCTAGCAGAGCAGTATATCACAGGGTTCCATTACTGGACACAACACCACCACAAAAGCTATCCCAAGGCGGAAGAAAATACTTAGACGTGGCCCTCCCTGAACCCTGAGGGTCTGGTTATACACATACACATGAAAATACCTTTTTAGGATCCATGTTGAATTTCTTCCTCCCCATGGCGATTTGTTTGTTCCGCTGTGTTGTTTTGCTGTGAGACATGAAGTGGAAGGAAAGCCATGAAAAACCCACAATACAACCAAGCAACCTCTCCTACAAACACATGACTAATCCTTTACATGTAAAAAGCCACAGGTGCCTTTTTAACCTTGGTCTGTTCGGACACCTGTGACCCATTAGTGCCTGTGACCCATAGAGACAGATTTAAGACATGTCTTTTCTCACCGGATATACCAATAGGGATCAACTAGTGATGGGAAACGAAGCAGGCTGATGGTGATAAATTAGATTATAAGGTAGTTCTGTCACATTTTGGGTATGGAAATTAGATATGGTTCATCGACTAAGGTTGATTGAAAGCACTGCACAAAATTCTTCACTATTCAAGTTAGTTAAAACAAATGCAAGCACCAGTGAATGAGACCATGGGCTGTTCACTCACCTTTCTCCTACACATGTTAGTTGCTCAATCTCAGTCATGACTTCAGCTATCTCAAACTTCAAGCGCTGAGAGGGGAAGAAAAATAAATATAATTGGATTCTTGGAATAGGCTGTATTCTGAGAAACCTCTTCAAGAGTGAAAGCAGTACTGTACAAAAACATATGTTGAATGAACAGAGACACTGACAGAGATCCAAAATAGTGATTCTGAGAAAATGATAGAGGCTACAGATGTAGAATATTAATTTGACAAGGAAAATAATCCTGCAGCAACAGGACATGATAACTATTGTGTGGATTATAATTAATGGAGATTTTTGTAGGGGTTGATACATTTTTTTGTCAGGGCAAATCAAGTCGGACATTTTAAAGTGGAAATTACAAACTTTATAAGTCTTTTTTAGACTTTGAATACACTACAACTTTGCATTTCCGGCGGTGTAGAAAATATATTGCAACAATATAATCAAATTAAAGGTCCTACATCTGTACACGAGCACGTCAGAAAAATACAATACACTCTTCCTCAAAGCTTTCCCAGCTACGAAGCCGAGGCAAAGCAACTTCAAGGCTACCCACTTCAATATCATCCAGCAGCTCTCTCTTCCTCCGCCGGATGTTTGACAGCTCACCCCTCTCTTCCAGTGAGAGATCCTGAGGTACTAGAAGAGAGAGATCACAGGGAGAGAAACATCCTTAGTCTACTGCCGATGCATCTTGTTACACTCCGTGTCACACACATCAAAGCAGATACATTTGTCTTAATTTGTGAAAAAAAAAGGTTAATGGTCTTAACTATTCCACATGAAAGTGTTTTCTGACCCTTTTTAATGCTCGGGAATATTCTATTAATAAAACCAATCCAGATTAAGTTTCCGTTCATTAAATGCGAATTTGGTAAATTAACGCAACCGTCGCCCTCGACTCTTTAACCGCCCAAGGGTTTAGAGCTGAGGTGAAGCGGACACGAGTGCCCTCGCGCTCTCTCTCTCTCTCAATCCCTCTTTCATCCCTCTCTCTATCCCTCTCTCCATCTCTATCCCTCTCTTCCCCCATCTCTCTCCATCTTTATCCCTCTCTCCATCTTTATCCCTCTCTCTCTTTCTCTCTCTCAGTGAAACCACCAGAGAAGGGTCTCTGTGATCCGGCTTCATTAACCCAGCTAAGAGGCAGATATACACCCACTAAATCTCTCTTCATAAAGCAGGACCATGACAAGACTGATATCAATGCCAAGCCACTGCGTACAGATACTGTGGAAACATACAGTATTTACTTCACAGTTTCCCTTTATACAGAACCGAATAACATTACCAGTGAACTAAAGCCATGTCTTGCCAATTAAATAACATGGGAGCCTACCCAAGAGCTGCCCAGTGCTAATTTAGCAGTTGGCAACTCGAGTTCTTACAAGAGGTGCTCAGGGCTCTAAACATTGATCGCAGCAATGATATTAATAAGACTAACAATTAAACAAATGCCCGTGTAAAGTATTTTTAAAATTATAATTAACTTTTATTTAACTAGTCAAGTCAAAATGATTGTTCCCTTTAACTATTTTATGTAATCCTATGTTGCACTTTGTGTCCGGGGGTCAGGTAGTGAGACAGAGAGCCAGTTAAGCATTTCCTCCTGGTTCACTGTGCTGCTGTCCGTGTTGCTCTACGACAATAGAAGGGATGTGGAGCTACAATAATCACTGACTGGAGTTCAACATCCAAATAGAGACAATAATTAGCTGGCTATCCTCGGGGTTAACCTCGCTTTGGTTATACAATCTCAGTGGAACTGTGACTGAATGTGATGCAATTAGTTTCAAGTTCAAGTTGACACAGCTCTCAATTGAGAAATGACTAAAGTTATTATTTGAAGTGGCACAATGTTATCTATGATAGGAAATGTCTGCTCATTTCAATTTGGCCTATTTCAAAGCAGAAATGTACTGAATTGTCTTATTATTACCAAGAACACAAGAAATCTTAAATCCTGTTCACCAGAAACCCATTGGAGTCTATTTCTATAATAATGTGCGTCATCCACTCAACGCATATTAGATTATTGCTTTTTACAGCAATATATTTAGATGTATGTAATTTGCTTGTTGGATGGATGATATTCTGCATAGAGAGAACATAGCCTGGTTTTTCCCCTGCCTGAGACCAGAGGCTCTAATATGTCTCCTGGTTAATAGGACCGTCTGGGTAAATTCATCTGGCTGATTACTATCTGATTCATCATGGATGTTAATGAGAAGGTGCATGGGAGCTAGCCTGGTTAAAGCAGACTGAACACGGCTCAGACTGAGCACACCACATGAGTGCAGCATTCCGTCTGGTTTAAGCAGCCGAGATGTGAGGCTGAGCTCCCTTCAGAAGCCTCCCTACACCACATCTGCTCTGACCATTATATCACCCTGCAAAACACACCTTCATCTATCAGGTCAACAGGGAAACAAGCTGGGCAAAAGCAGGGAAGGTACATTTAAAACGGGTAATAAATGGACCCTTCTGGTCCAGTGGTGGTGGACATTAAACATGAAGATAGGGTAGGGGGTCTTACAAATTAGATTGCTAATACAATCCACCCTGGCAACCGCCCTCTGACTAATCCAGGAAATTAGTTTAGTAGAGTCTCCAGTTGGCAGACAGAGAAAGAGTCATTTGTGAATCTAACAGGGTCCAGAGCTCTGACAGTCACAACAACTGAATGGTTCCTTTATCAACAAAACAAGTCTTTATCAGTCTTACTTTCAGCAGTCGTTAATGTCTCTTCACCAGTCTGTATTCCACCTGTTTACACCGTCTAGGTGCCACAGGTACATTATCATTCAAATGTTTAGGGTCACTTAGAAATGTCCTTGTTTTTGAAGGAAAAGCACAGCGCAAACTGGCCCTAACCAGAATAGAAAGAGGAGTGGGAGGCCAGGGTGGACAACTGAGCAAGAGGACAAGTACATTAGAATGTCTAGTTTGAGAAACAGACGCCTCATAAGTCCTCAACTGGCAGCTTCATTAAATAGTACCTGCAAAACACCAGTCTCAATGTCAACAGTGAAGAGGCGACTCCGGGATGCTGGCCTTCTAGGCAGTGTTGCAAAGAAAAAGGCATATCTTAGAGTGACCAATAAAAAGAAAAGATTAAGATGGGCAAAAGAACGTAGAAACTGGACAGAGGAACTCTGCCTAGAAAGCCAGCATCCCGGAGTCGACTCTTCACTGTTGAAGTTGAGACTGGCGTTTTGCGGGTACCATTTAATGAAGCTGCCAGTTGAGGACATGTGAGGCATCTGTTTCTCAAACTAGACACTGTAATGTACTTGTCCTCTTGCACAGTTGTGCACCGGGGCCTCCCACTCCTCTTTCTATTCTGGTTAGAGCAAGTTTGTGCTGTTCTGTGAAGGGAATAGTACACAGCGTTGTATGAGATCTTCAGTTTCTTGGCAATTTCCTGCATGGAATAGTCTTCATTTCTCAGAACAAGAATAGACTGACGAGTTTCAGAAGAAAGGTCTTTGTTTCTGGCCATTTTGAGCCTGTAATCGAACCAGCAAATGCTGATGCTCCAGATACTCAACTAGTCTAAAGGCCAGTTTTGTTGCTTCTTTAATCAAAAAACAGTTTTCAGCTGTGCTAACATAATTGTAAAATGGTTTTCTAATGATAAATTAGCCTTTTAAAATGATAAACTTGGATTAGCTAACACAGCGTGCCATTGGAACACAGGAGTGATGGTTGCTGATAATGGACCTCTGTACACCTATGTAGATATTCCATACAATAGTCATTTACAACATTAACAATGTCTACACTGTATTTCTGATCAATTTGATGTTATTTTAATGGACAAAACAAGGACATTTCTAAGTGACCCCAAACTTTTGAACGGTAGTGTATGTCAACAAAGTTTTATCTGAATCTCAAATTGATTTGAGAGTTGCAGTTGTGTGCCACTGAAATAGCTACACATCTACTCTGTCAAATCTACTCCAGTCAGTGGAGTGACAGGTTGGGTTGAGCAGGTGCAAAAATGGTGCCAGGGGGCAGGGGTTAAATAAATTCCAACATGTGCACCACAGAGCAGAGCCTCTGTAAATCTATAAATAACCATAACCCTCTATACATTTACCCCCAAAACAAATCCCCTCAATCTCATTTTAGGAGTAAATCCCTACGATGAAGTCCTCATCCAAAAACGACCAACTGTTCACTACCCTCCCTCTGCAACTGGGTAGTTGATGATACAGTAACAGAGACAACTTCTGACTTGAGATCTGTGCACATTCCTCTGTAGAATCTCTGACAAGAATGGGATACATTTGGGGGTAAGAAAGCCCACCTCATTATGTTTAGTCAGCTTACAGTACAAACTACCCTTGCACATGATACACATTCAAATAGACCCAAAACAGACTGTCCATTTCATCACATTTTATCCACTTGTTGGACTGGAAAGTGTGATAACCATCTATAACTAAAACCCCCACTCATCCCAGCTTGACCAGTCAAACAGAGTAGGACTTAGACCAAATCCCATACTCTGTTACTGTACATGGGCCAACTTACCATTTTAAAAGCTAAACTGGGTAATGGGCACAGCCTGGCGGGTTGTCTTTACTGTCCTCTAGCTAGCCTGGTCTGTGTGTTGGAGCATGGGAGAACCCTGTCACCCCACTGGCCCCAGCAGGGAGATGGGATGAGATAGACAGGCCAGGCAGGCTGTCTCTGAGAGCCTCCTCTGGCTATAACCTGTAATCTAAAGCCTGTTGTCACCAATCCCTTTAACTTTATACCACTTGGACTCCCCTCACTGGCCTCACATGCACGCACAAACACACATTTACAGGGACACACGTCATGCACACACGCAGATGCAGGAGCACATAGACAGACACACGCACATAGATACAAACACACATATACAGATGCATGCACATCAGTGGAGGCTGCTGAGGGGAGGAAGGCTCATAATAATGTCTGGAACAGAATGAATGGAATGGTATCAAACATATGGAAGCCATCGGTTTGATGTTGTTGATACCTTTCCACTTATTCAGCTCCAGCCATTACTATGTGCCCGTCCTCCCCGATTAAGGTGCCACCAACCTCATACCTTAGGAGGCCGGTGGGGGGGGGGGGGGCTATAGGAGAACGGGCTCATTGTAATGGATGGAATTGTATCAAACATCAAATTTATGGAATCCACAAGTTTGACTCCGTTCCATTTATTACATCAATAACAATGAGCAGTCCTCCTATGGCTCCTCCAATCCAGCCTCCTCTGATACATACATAAATACAGTGCATTCGGAAAGTATTCAGACCCCTCAACTTTTTCCAAATTTTGTTAGGTCACAGCCTTATTCTAAAATTGATTAAATTGTTTTTTTACCCTCATCAATGAAAACACAATACCCGATAATGACAAAGCAAAAACAGTTTTTTAGAAACGATAAAAAATGCATAAAAATGTATAAACTGCAATATCACATTTACATAACTATTCAGACCTTTTACTCTGTACTTTGTTGAAGCACCTTTGGCAGCGATTACAGCCTTGAGTCTTCTTGGGTATGACACTACAAGCTTGGCACACCTGTATTTGGGGAGTTTCTCACATTCTTTTCTGCAGACCCTCTCAAGCTCTGTTAGGTTGGATGGGGAGCGTTGCTGCACAGGTATTTTCAAGTCTCTCCATAGATGTTCGATTTGGTTCAACTCCGGGCTCTGGCTGGGCCACTCAAGGACATTCAGAGACTTGTCCCAAAGCCACTCCTGCGTTGCCTTGACTGTGTGCTTAGGGTCGTTGTCCTGTTGGAAGGTGAACCTCCGTCCCAGTCTGAGGTCCGGAGCGCACTGGAGCAGGTTTTCATCAAGGATTTCTCTGTAATTTGCGCCATTTATCTTTCCCTCGAACCTGACTAGTTTCCCAGTCCCTGCCGCTGAAAAACATCCCCACAACATGATGCTGCCACCACCACCATGCTTCACCTGAGGAATGGTGCCAGGTTTCCTCCAGATGTGACGCTTGGCATTCAGGCCAAAGAGTTCAATCTTGGTTTCATCAGACCAGAGAACCTTGTTTCTCATGGTCTGAGAGTCTTTAGATGCCTTTTAGCAAACTCCAAGTGGGTTGTCATGCGCCTTTTACTGAGGAGTGTCTTCCATCTGATCACTCTACCATAAAGGCCTGATTGGTGAAGTGCTGCAGAGATGGTTGTCCTTCTGGAAGGTTCCCCCATCTCCACAGAGAGACTCTAGAGCTCTGTCAGAGTGACCATCGGGTTCTTGGTCACCTCCCTAACCAAGGCCCTTCTCCCCAGATTGCTCAGTTTGGCCGGGCGGCCAGTTCTAGAAAGAGTCTTGGTGGTTCCTAACTTCTTCCATTTAAGAATCATGGAGGCCACTGTGTTCTTGGGGACCTTGAATGCTGCATAAAAAAAATGGTACCCTTCCCCAGATCTGTGCCTCGACACAATCCTGTCTCAGAGCTCTACGGACAATTCCTTCGACCTCATGGTTTGGTTTTTGCTCTCTGACATGCACACTGTCAACTGTGGGACCTTATATAGACAGGTGTATGCCTTTCCAAATCATGTCCAATCAATTAAAATTACCACAGGTGGACTCCAATCAAGTTGTAGAAACATTTCAAGGATGATAAATGGAAAATAGAAAGCTGACTCAAGTTTTCCAAAAAGCACCTGGAAGCACCTAGATGATCATCAAGACTCTTGGGAGAATGTTCCACAGACAGATGCGTCAAAAGAATAACTTTTTGGATGACATTGGTCCCATGATGTCTGGCGAAAACCAAACACTGCATTCCACAGTAAAAACCTCATACCAACGGTCAAGCATAGTGGTGGTATTGGGATGGTTTGGGGATGCTTCGCCAAAATTCCTCCACAGCGATGTGAGAGACTGATCAACAACTACAGAAAGCATTTGATTGCAGTCATTGCAGCTAAAGGTGGCACGACCAGTTATTTAGTGTAGGGGGAAATTACTTTTTCACACAGGGGAATTGGGTGTTGTATAAATGTGTTAATTAAATAAAAAATAAAAGTATTATTTTCTTTTTAAACTCAGTTTCTAATATTAGGTTTTGGATGAAGATCTGATAATACTCCGTATCAAACATATGCAAAAAGAGAACATTTGAAAGCGAGCAAATACTTTTTCACAGCACTGTACATGCATACATACAAACTGTAGCACACACACAGGCACACGCTCGTGCTGCCAGCTGGCTTTAAACCCGCTAATACCCACCCCCACAGCTCTTAATCCCAATCGGACCATGGGGCTGACGGCCACAGTGGAAGTGGGATGTATACAGTGCACACCCACAGATGTTGTTTCCAATGGCCAGCCAGCCAGCCAGCCACTCTTTCTCTCTCTTCTGTAACTGACTTTGGCAGTGACAACACGGACAGACACAGTAACAAACATTTGTAGTCTTGTTTAGCTGTACGGGGATGCGACCTGGCAGTTTGTCAAGACGCAAGAATTTGGGGAATGATTAGTACAGGGCAAGTCAAAGGGCAGTGGGTTATGATGAGTGTGTACTGTATTCTCTATGTTAGTCAGTGTAGCTAATGGAAGTGTATTATTTTCATGAACGTATGATCTGGCTGCTGTTTGGCCTTTTCAATAGTTGAGTATGTTGCACCTCACTGCTTTGTGGATCCATCTATGTGCATCTATGAATTGTCGTGTATACGACAATGCAGGAGCGATCACTATACCATTATTTTGCAGTAATAGCTCAAATCTTTGGGCAGGAGGAGAGCAAAGATTGTGGGGGGTAATATCTTGGGGTTTAGCTACTAGAGCAGCATCTAGTACCCGGGTGTAGAGAGATCTAAGATCTAGTACTGGGGAGCTAAACTAAACTGCCATCCAATGATTGCATTGTGTAATCTGCTGTTTTAGGGAGAGGGAGCGGACCCCTGCTAGGGGGTGATCCATCCATCCGGGTGGTCCCTCCCTCCACCCTGGTCTGTCCAGACATCATGTCCCCTCATGCCCAACATCTGCTCAGGATCACCACTAGAATGTAAATATTTTATTTGATGTGCTGGGGCCTTATATCAGCTAGGGCCGGATACTTCACGCCCATATGCCTGCTGCCAGTACATTCGTATTTATGCAGATTTGATACACCTTGGAATGAGATTGATGCTGTTTCTGGCACCCACTTCTAATCAGAGAGCTGGATGGGGGTTGAGTGACTGTGAAGACTGAAGACAAAACCACTGCCTGGAGATTGTTGCCTGGAAGTCCAGGATGTTGATGCTTGTCTACTCTGACCGGGCGGAGCAAAGCTGTCTTTGGCTGACCTGCTGGAGGCTTGAAAGACTAGATACACAGGCCACTTCAAAATAACAGTCATGGAACACCTAAGACATTTACTGACTTCTGTGTTATTGTGTTAAGGTGGACGTTTATACAATCTATAAGCACACCTTTGATGTCTACATGTACATCTTGTGTAGTTACTAGCTATAAGCACACCTTTGATGTCTACCTGTGTGTCTTGTGTAGTTACTAGCTATAAGCACACCTCCTTTTAGAATCCCTGAAAACACAAGCACAGCACACTTCTTCCTTTTAGAATCCCTGAAAACACAAGCACAGCACACTTCTTCCTTTTAGAATCCCTGAAAACACAAGCACAGCACACTTCTTCCTTTTAGAATCCCTGAAAACAGAAGCACAGCACACTTCTTCCTTTTAGAATCCCTGAAAACACAAGCACAGCACACTTCTTCCTTTTAGAATCCCTGAAAACACAAGCACAGCAAACTTCTTTCTTTTAGAATCCCTGAAAACACAAGCACAGCATACTTCTTCCTTTTAGAATCCCTGAAAACACAAGCACAGCACACTTCTTCCTTTTAGAATCCCTGAAAACACAAGCACAGCACACTTCTTCCTTTTAGAATCCCTGAAAACACAAGCACAGCACACTTCTTCCTTTTAGAATCCCTGAAAACACAAGCACAGCACACTTCTTCCTTTTAGAATCCCTGAAAACACAAGCACAGCACACTTCTTCCTTTTAGAATGCCTGTGAACTCTAAATAGGTGTTCTGGTTCTACATACTTGTGTTCGCAGGGCCACAGGGCTGAGTGCTCCAGAGAGTAGAGCTGGGATGATAAACCAAAAATTATTGATACCGACCGAACTAACCATTTATTGAGGACATTTTACTGATATCGATAAGTAGCCTTTACTAGCGGAATGTGACATTTGAAATGAAATAAGTCTTAATATAGGCTATTGCTAACGGGATAATTGATAGCCACAACATTAAATGTAGTAGTAGTAGTTTAAAGGGTAATGTAAAAAAGTAACTGGTGCACACTAATGTTGTAAACTTAGCGTTCAATTGATCGTTATCATGATAATTCAGTCAATTTATCATGATATGGATTTTTGTCCATATTGCCCAGCTCTACCAGAGAGCAGCAGTTACCTAGCCTGGCCAAGAAACACACACAACCCACGTAGCCTCCAGCCTCTATCCAGCCTCTAACTACCCCCTTAAAATTGGATCTACTTCCATTTAGTTCCCCTACTAGTGAAATAAGATCATTATTACTCAAGGAAAGTACCGTCTCTCTCTCTCTCTCTCTCTCTCTCTTTTGCTATTTCTCAGTCTCTCGCTTTCCTTCTCCATCTCTTCTCCTCTCTCCCCCTCCATCTGAACTCCACCCCTGTCTGTCTCTCTTCTCATTCTTCCTAATTTGATAACTCATTAACAATCGAGGCAATAGATTGCATCCAAACAAAATGATCTGTGGGACATGCCAACTCTTCCAGACAGTCGTACGTGCTAGTCCACTACCCTCTCTTCTATGGCACTGAAAACACATTGGGAAGCCTCCTCAGTATTCCCCATAATCAATTCCATATGTGGTGTTTCTCTACAGATGAGGCAGCAGTACTGGAATCCTTTAAGAGTCCCTCTCAATCCCTCCTTAAACCTAGTCTGTGCAGTGCCAATGATGCCTCACCCCTTAAACAGTGTGTGTGTGTGTGTGTGTGTGTGTGTGTGTGTGTGTGTGTGTCTACTGTATAGCCTAATCCTTCAATGTCGTCCCACAATACACTAAACTCAATCTTAACAGTCAAAATGAACAGAATAATTTTTTTCTAAATCTCCTTTTAAGCTGTTTCAATAAGGCAACATGGTAGGAGGCCTCATAAAGGCTACCTTAAGGATGGACAAACATATTATATTCTCATTCTGGTAATCTCAAAATAATCAAGTTAAAGCCTATTTTGGCCTTTAAATATAACATGGATCATATAGCACACAGAGTAGAAATATGTCATGAAGATACAGTCGGGAAGGAAGACAGTAAGACACAGGATGGTAAAAGAAAACATAAGAAAGAAAACAGGACTTATTCTGACAAACCAGAAGGGCAGAGAGAGAAACAGCTGTGTAGGGGGGCTAGTTAGTTGACTGGCTGTATCTGATGTAGCCATATAGCCTATGGCTGTAGCTAGCAGATGCCTTGTGCAAGCCAGAAGGCCCTCCAGGCAGTGTTCGAGCTACAGACCAGCCAAAAGGCACCCACAGCATGGCAATAATGACTTCCTAATGTCCCCTCACACCCCTCACCCTACCGCCACAACAAAGACTGCTGGCCAACGAAATAGACCTATAGTGTAGATTCGGGGCAGGAAACCACTAATGTAAAACTTCAACTCATAAAACTTCAACACCCCAAAGACAGTTTGTATTGATGTTCTTCTCAAAGAACATGTATGTTTCCATGCCCAGTGAGATTGATAAAAGGCATAATTACAGTCTCCAAGATACAGAATGAAAGCCAAAGGAATTGACAGGAAAATGGAGATGAATTCAACATAAAATAATAAAGTATTAATTTGAAAAAATAATTGTTGTCAAGGTGCCCATTTCTGATAAGAAAAGCCTATTGACAGAATTAACTGCCCCTCAACACCGTAACCTACAGTCCCAAAGAACAAATACACACACACAATCATGCACACACACACACAAATCATACACACAAATCATGCACAAACACAGACACTTTCTGCCCAGAGAGAATGGAAGGAAAGGGGTTTCCTTGGTGTTTCCCACGGTCAGATAGAAGAAAGCATGTTGAAAGAGAGATGGTGTCACTAAGGTTATCAGGATCCGGACACAAGAAATACTGACAAGACACACAGCACTTAGTAAAAAACCCATTCCAACAGAGCACTTAGTAATAACCCCATTCCAACAGAGCACTTAGTAATAACCCCATTCCAACAGAGCACTTAGTAAAAAACCCATTCCAACAGAGCACTTAGTAATAACCCCATTCCAACAGAGCACTTAGTAATAACCCCATTCCAACAGAGCACTTAGTAAAAAACACATTCCAACAGAGCACTTAGTAAAAACCCCATTCCAACAGAGCACTTAGTAAAAAAAACATTCCAACAGAGCACTTAGTAAAAACCCCATTCCAACAGAGCACTTAGTAATAACCCCATTCCAACAGAGCACTTAGTAAAAAACACATTCCAACAGAGCACTTAGTAAAAACCCCATTCCAACAGAGCACTTAGTAAAAAAAACATTCCAACAGAGCACTTAGTAAAAACCCCATTCCAACAGAGCACTTAGTAAAAACCCCATTCCAACAGAGCACTTAGTAAAAAACACATTCCAACAGAGCACTTAGTAAAAAACCCCATTCCAACAGAGCACTTAGTAAAAAAAAACATTCCAACAGAGCACTTAGTAAAAACCCCATTCCAACAGAGCACTTAGTAAAAAACCCATTCCAACAGAGCACTTAATAATAAACCCATTCCAACAGAGCACTTAGTAAAAAAAACATTCCAACAGAGCAATTAATAATAACCCCATTCCAACAGAGCACTTAATAAAAAAAACATTCCAACAGAGCACTTAGTAATAACCCCATTCCAACAGAGCACTTAATAAAAAAAACATTCCAACAGAGCACTTTGTAAAAATAACATTCCAACAGAGCACTTAATAAAAAAAACATTCCAACAGAGCACTTTGTAAAAAAACATTCCAACAGAGCACTTAATAAAAAAAATATTCCAACAGAGCACTTTGTAAAAAAACATTCCAACAGAGCACTTAATAAAAAACACATTCCAACAGAGCACTTAATAAAAAAAACATTCCAACAGAGCACTTAATAAAAACCCATTCCAACAGAGCACTTAACAAAAAAATAATTCCAACAGAGCACTTAGTAATAACCCCATTCCAACAGAGCACTTAATAAAAAACCCATTCCAACAGAGCACTTAGTAAAAAACCCATTCCAACAGAGCACTTAGTAAAAAAAACATTCCAACAGAGCACTTAGTAGAAACCCCATTCCAACAGAGCACTTAGTAATAACCCCATTCCAACAGAGCACTTAGTAAAAACCCCATTCCAACAGACCACTTAGTAAAAAAAACCTTCCAACAGAGCACTTAGTAATAACCCCATTCCAACAGAGCACTTAGTAAAAACCCCATTCCAACAGAGCACTTAGTAATAACCCCATTCCAACAGAGCACTTAGTAAAAAAAACATTCCAACAGAGCACTTAGTAAAAACCCCATTCCAACAGAGCACTTAGTAAAAAAATAATTCCAACAGAGCACTTAGTAAAAACCCTATTCCAACAGAGCACTTAGTAAAAAAAACATTCCAACAGAGCACTTAGTAATAAACCCATTCCAACAGAGCACTTAGTAAAAAAAACATTCCAACAGAGCACTTAATAATAAACCCATTCCAACAGAGCACTTAGTAAAAACAACATTCCAACAGAGCACTTAGTAATAACCCCATTCCAACAGAGCACTTAATAAAAAAAACATTCCAACAGAGCACTTTGTAAAAATAACATTCCAACAGAGCACTTAATAAAAAAAACATTCCAACAGAGCACTTTGTAAAAAAACATTCCAACAGAGCACTTTGTAAAAAAACATTCCAACAGAGCACTTAATAAAAAACACATTCCAACAGAGCACTTAATAAAAAAAACATTCCAACAGAGCACTTAATAAAAACCCATTCCAACAGAGCACTTAATAAAAAAATCATTCCAACAGAGCACTTAGTAATAACCCCATTCCAACAGAGCACTTAATAAAAAACCCATTCCAACAGAGCACTTAGTAAAAACCCCATTCCAACAGAGCACGTAGTAAAAAAAACATTCCAACAGAGCACTTAATAATAAACCCATTCCAACAGAGCACTTAGTAAAAAAAACATTACAACAGAGCACTTAGTAATAAACCCATTCCAACAGAGCACTTAGTAAAAAAAACATTACAACAGAGCACTTAGTAATAAACCCATTCCAACAGAGCACTTAGTAAAAAAAACATTCCAACAGAGCACTTAGTAATAACCCCATTCCAACAGAGCACTTCGTTAAAAAAAACATTCCAACAGAGCACTTAATAATAAACCCATTCCAACAGAGCACTTAGTAATAACCCCATTCCAACAGAGCACTTTGTAAAAAAAACATTCCAACAGAGCACTTAATAAAAAAAACATTCCAACAGAGCACTTTGTAAAAAAACATTCCAACAGAGCACTTAATAAAAAACACATTCCAACAGAGCACTTAATAAAAAAAACATTCCAACAGAGCACTTAATAAAACCCCATTCCAACAGAGCACGTAGTAAAAAAAACATTCCAACAGAGCACTTAATAATAAACCCATTCCAACAGAGCACTTAGTAAAAAAAACATTCCAACAGAGCACTTAGTAATAAACCCATTCCAACAGAGCACTTAGTAAAAAAACCATTCCAACAGAGCACTTAGTAATAACCCCATTCCAACAGAGCACTTCGTTAAAAAAAACATTCCAACAGAGCACTTAATAATAAACCCATTCCAACAGAGCACTTAGTAATAACCCCATTCCAACAGAGCACTTCGTTAAAAAAAACATTCCAACAGAGCACTTTGTAAAAATAACATTCCAACAGAGCACTTAATAAAAAAAACACTTTCTGCCCAGAGAGAATGGAAGGAAAGGGGTTTCCTTGGTGTTTCCCACGGTCAGATAGAAGAAAGCATGTTGAAAGAGAGATGGTGTCACTAAGGTTATCAGGATCCGGACACAAGAAATACTGACAAGACACACAGCACTTAGTAAAAAACCCATTGCAACAGAGCACTTAGTAATAACCCCATTCCAACAGAGCACTTAGTAAAAAACACATTCCAACAGAGCACTTAGTAATAACCCCATTCCAACAGAGCACTTAGTAAAAAACCCATTCCAACAGAGCACTTAGTAATAACCCCATTCCAACAGAGCACTTAGTAATAACCCCATTCCAACAGAGCACTTAGTAAAAAACACATTCCAACAGAGCACTTAGTAAAAACCCCATTCCAACAGAGCACTTAGTAAAAAAAACATTCCAACAGAGCACTTAGTAAAAACCCCATTCCAACAGAGCACTTAGTAATAACCCCATTCCAACAGAGCACTTAGTAAAAAACACATTCCAACAGAGCACTTAGTAAAAACCCCATTCCAACAGAGCACTTAGTAAAAAAAACATTCCAACAGAGCACTTAGTAAAAACCCCATTCCAACAGAGCACTTAGTAAAAACCCCATTCCAACAGAGCACTTAGTAAAAAACACATTCCAACAGAGCACTTAGTAAAAAACCCCATTCCAACAGAGCACTTAGTAAAAAAAAACATTCCAACAGAGCACTTAGTAAAAACCCCATTCCAACAGAGCACTTAGTAAAAAACCCATTCCAACAGAGCACTTAATAATAAACCCATTCCAACAGAGCACTTAGTAAAAAAAAACATTCCAACAGAGCAATTAATAATAACCCCATTCCAACAGAGCACTTAATAAAAAAAACATTCCAACAGAGCACTTAGTAATAACCCCATTCCAACAGAGCACTTAATAAAAAAAACATTCCAACAGAGCACTTTGTAAAAATAACATTCCAACAGAGCACTTAATAAAAAAAACATTCCAACAGAGCACTTTGTAAAAAAACATTCCAACAGAGCACTTAATAAAAAAAATATTCCAACAGAGCACTTTGTAAAAAAACATTCCAACAGAGCACTTAATAAAAAACACATTCCAACAGAGCACTTAATAAAAAAAACATTCCAACAGAGCACTTAATAAAAACCCATTCCAACAGAGCACTTAACAAAAAAATAATTCCAACAGAGCACTTAGTAATAACCCCATTCCAACAGAGCACTTAATAAAAAACCCATTCCAACAGAGCACTTAGTAAAAAACCCATTCCAACAGAGCACTTAGTAAAAAAAACATTCCAACAGAGCACTTAGTAGAAACCCCATTCCAACAGAGCACTTAGTAATAACCCCATTCCAACAGAGCACTTAGTAAAAACCCCATTCCAACAGACCACTTAGTAAAAAAAACCTTCCAACAGAGCACTTAGTAATAACCCCATTCCAACAGAGCACTTAGTAAAAACCCCATTCCAACAGAGCACTTAGTAATAACCCCATTCCAACAGAGCACTTAGTAAAAAAAACATTCCAACAGAGCACTTAGTAAAAACCCCATTCCAACAGAGCACTTAGTAAAAAAATAATTCCAACAGAGCACTTAGTAAAAACCCTATTCCAACAGAGCACTTAGTAAAAAAAACATTCCAACAGAGCACTTAGTAATAAACCCATTCCAACAGAGCACTTAGTAAAAAAAACATTCCAACAGAGCACTTAATAATAAACCCATTCCAACAGAGCACTTAGTAAAAAAAACATTCCAACAGAGCACTTAATAATAAACCCATTCCAACAGAGCACTTAGTAAAAACAACATTCCAACAGAGCACTTAGTAATAACCCCATTCCAACAGAGCACTTAATAAAAAAAACATTCCAACAGAGCACTTTGTAAAAATAACATTCCAACAGAGCACTTAATAAAAAAAACATTCCAACAGAGCACTTTGTAAAAAAACATTCCAACAGAGCACTTTGTAAAAAAACATTCCAACAGAGCACTTAATAAAAAACACATTCCAACAGAGCACTTAATAAAAAAAACATTCCAACAGAGCACTTAATAAAAACCCATTCCAACAGAGCACTTAATAAAAAAATCATTCCAACAGAGCACTTAGTAATAACCCCATTCCAACAGAGCACTTAATAAAAAACCCATTCCAACAGAGCACTTAGTAAAAACCCCATTCCAACAGAGCACGTAGTAAAAAAAACATTCCAACAGAGCACTTAATAATAAACCCATTCCAACAGAGCACTTAGTAAAAAAAACATTACAACAGAGCACTTAGTAATAAACCCATTCCAACAGAGCACTTAGTAAAAAAAACATTACAACAGAGCACTTAGTAATAAACCCATTCCAACAGAGCACTTAGTAAAAAAAACATTCCAACAGAGCACTTAGTAATAACCCCATTCCAACAGAGCACTTCGTTAAAAAAAACATTCCAACAGAGCACTTAATAATAAACCCATTCCAACAGAGCACTTAGTAATAACCCCATTCCAACAGAGCACTTTGTAAAAAAAACATTCCAACAGAGCACTTAATAAAAAAAACATTCCAACAGAGCACTTTGTAAAAAAACATTCCAACAGAGCACTTAATAAAAAACACATTCCAACAGAGCACTTAATAAAAAAAACATTCCAACAGAGCACTTAATAAAACCCCATTCCAACAGAGCACGTAGTAAAAAAAACATTCCAACAGAGCACTTAATAATAAACCCATTCCAACAGAGCACTTAGTAAAAAAAACATTCCAACAGAGCACTTAGTAATAAACCCATTCCAACAGAGCACTTAGTAAAAAAACCATTCCAACAGAGCACTTAGTAATAACCCCATTCCAACAGAGCACTTCGTTAAAAAAAACATTCCAACAGAGCACTTAATAATAAACCCATTCCAACAGAGCACTTAGTAATAACCCCATTCCAACAGAGCACTTCGTTAAAAAAAACATTCCAACAGAGCACTTTGTAAAAATAACATTCCAACAGAGCACTTAATAAAAAAAACACTTTCTGCCCAGAGAGAATGGAAGGAAAGGGGTTTCCTTGGTGTTTCCCACGGTCAGATAGAAGAAAGCATGTTGAAAGAGAGATGGTGTCACTAAGGTTATCAGGATCCGGACACAAGAAATACTGACAAGACACACAGCACTTAGTAAAAAACCCATTGCAACAGAGCACTTAGTAATAACCCCATTCCAACAGAGCACTTAGTAAAAAACACATTCCAACAGAGCACTTAGTAAAAACCCCATTCCAACAGAGCACTTAGTAAAAAACACATTCCAACAGAGCACTTAGTAAAAAAAACATTCCAACAGAGCACTTAGTAAAAAACCCATTGCAACAGAGCACTTAGTAATAACCCCATTCCAACAGAGCACTTAGTAAAAAACACATTCCAACAGAGCACTTAGTAATAACCACATTCCAACCGAGCACTTAGTAAAAAAAAACATTCCAACAGAGCACTTAGTAATAACCCCATTCCAACAGAGCACTTCGTTAAAAAAAACATTCCAACAGAGCACTTAATTAAAAAAAACATTCCAACAGAGCACTTTGTAAAAAAACATTCCAACAGAGCACTTAATTAAAAAAACATTCCAACAGAGCACTTTGTAAAAAAACATTCCAACAGAGCACTTCATAAAAAAAACATTCCAACAGAGCACTTAATAAAAAAAACATTCCAACAGAGCACTTCATAAAAAAAAACATTCCAACAGAGCACTTGGTAAAAACCCCATTCCAACAGAGCACTTAATAAAAAAAACATTCCAACAGAGCACTTAATAAAAACCCATTCCAACAGAGCACTTCATAAAAAAAACATTCCAACAGAGCACTTAATAAAAAAAACATTCCAACAGAGCACTTAATAAAAAAACATTCCAACAGAGCACTTAATAAAAAAAACATTCCAACAGAGCACTTCGTTAAAAAAAACATTCAAACAGAACACTTAGTAAAAAAAAACATTCCAACAGGACACTTAGTAAAAAAAAACATTCCAACAGAACACTTAGTAAAAACACCATTCCAACAGAACACTTAGTAAAAACACCATTCAAACAGAACACTTTGTAAAAACACCATTCAAACAGAACACTTAGTAAAAACACCACTCAAACAGAGCACTTTCCTTTATCCCCCTGACGAAGGCAAAGCTGAAAATGTCCCTACAGATCTAGAGGAAATAGAGGCTCTAAAAACCCACAACCAGCATCAAGTGAGTGCTGGACAATTTGTAGGCCTACAATGTATTTCATTTCTGCTTTCACTCTACCAGCCTAACTATACAATGAGTCTATAAAATAGACTTTGTGCCATACAACACTTGTGATTTAGGGTCTGTTTTACACAATGTGAGCGCAGACGTCTGTCTTGTGGCATGTAAACAGCACAGAGGAGTGCGCCAAGTGTGTAGAAGTAGGAGTAAACACGCATTAATGAATTCCATATTCTACTCTACTCACTGCCCTAGTTTCTCAGAGTGTGCCGGAGTGTGTGTGTGTGTTCTGTTCTTCTGTGTAATTATCTCTGTTTGTTATCCTATGAGAGGAAGTATGCATGCTCACTATCAGCACATATAAGAACATGAACTAATCCTATATCATGTCCCTTTTTCCCTCTCCTTGTTAGCAGGCAGTAAACGGAGGCGGAACAAATTATGCCCCAACTTTGACCATATGCTGCACAGCACAGTACAGCTCCATGACATCATGAAGCGTTACACTCTGCACAGCACTGATTTGAGTTTAAGGGTTTTGACTTGAATTAAAAAGGCATTTTAACCAGCGCTACTCTGACTACCAGGGGGAAATGTAGCATGCCAGCATAGTGTACAGTATACTTTGAGCAGACACACACACACACATTTTACTAGACACTCTTATCCAGAGCAACTAGGGTTAAGTGCCTAGCTCAAGGGCACATTGGCAGATGTTTCATCAAGTAGGCTTGGGATTCGAACCAACGCTCTTAACCGCTAGGCTACCTTCTGCCCTTAAACCTTAATTTAACCAGGCAGGGGTTATGTAGAGCATGAAAAGGGTTAACACTACAGAAACAGGATGGACCAGTGTGGGCTGAAGAGGGGTGAGATATGCAGAGGGTCCCCTCTTCAGCATCTGCTAATCTCTCACAGTTTAACTGCCAAACAGTTATTCTGCTTCTCTTCTCAAGACAAATGTTTACAACACATTTACATGGCCTTCGCCCCCTGCCTTGGGATGGGGCTGGAAGATTATCCTGTTTGGATTTGGTGTTTGTGTGTGAGATTGTGAGATTGTGTAAGTGTGTGTATCTCACCCCTCCTGTGTGTGTGTGTGTGTGTGGGGGGGGGGGGTTATCAAAATATACTGTGTGTGGGTTTTCTCTTGCATCGTGAAAGCAGTAGACCTATGGGATGCCATAGGCTGTAGTTTATCACTGTCACTTAAATACAGTTGAAGTCAGTAAGTAGTTTACACATAATTTTGCCAAATATATTTAAACTCAGATTTTCACAATTCCTGACATTTAATCCTAGTAAAAATTCCCTGTTTTAGGTCAGTTAGGATCACCACTTTATTTTAAGAATGTGAAATGTCAGAATAATAGTAGAGAGAATGATTTCTTTCAGCTTTAATTTCTTTCATCACATTCCCAGTGGGTCAGAAGTTTACACACACTCAATTAGTATTCGGTAGCATTGGGTTTAAATTGTTTAACTTGGGTCAAATGTTTTGTGTATCCTTCCACAAGATTCCCACAATAAGTTGGGTGAATTTTGGCCCATTCCTCCTGACAGAGCTGGTGTAACTGAGTCAGGTTTGTTGGCCTCCTTGCTCGCACACACTTTTTCAGTTCTGCCCACAAATGTTCTATAGGATTGAGGTCAGGGCTTTGTGATGGCCACTCCAATACCTTGACTTTGTTGTCTTTAAGCCATTTTGCCACAACTTTGGAAGTATGCTTGGGGTCATTGTCCATTTGGAAGACCCATTAGCAACCAAGCTATAACTTCCTGACTGATGTCTTGAGATGTTGCCTCATTATATCCACATCATTTTCCTTCCCCATGATGCCATCTATTTTGTGAAGTGTACCAGTCCCTCCTGCAGCAAAGCACCCCCACAACATGATGCTGCCACCCCCGTGCTTCATGGTTGGGATGGTGTTCTTCGGCTGCAAGCCGCCCCCGTTTTTCTCCAAACATAATGATTGTCATAACAGCCAAACAGTTCTATTTTTGTTTCATCAGACCAGAGGATATTTCTCCAAAAAGTACGATCTTTGTCTCCATGTGCAGTTGCAAACCATAGTCTGGCTTTTGTGTGGCGGTTTTGGAGCAGTGGCTTCTTCCTTGCTGAGCGGCCATTCAGGTTATGTCGATATAGGACTCGTTTTACTGTGGATATAGATACTTTTCTAACTGTTTCCTCCAACATCTTCACAAGGTCCTTTGCTGTTGTTCTGGGATTGATTTGCACTTTTCGCACCAAAGTACGTTCATCTCTAGGTGACAGAATGCGTCTCCTTCCTGAGAGGTATGATGGCTGCGTGGTCCCATGGTGTTTATACTTGCATTCTATTGTTTGTACAGATGAACATGGTACCTTCAGGCATTTGGAAATTAATCCCAAGGATGAACCAGACTTGTGGAGGTCTACAATTTTTTTTCTGAGGTCTTGGCTGATTTCTTTTGATTTTTCCATGTCAAGAAAAGAGGCACTGAGTTTGAATGTAGGCCTTGAAATACATCCACAGGTACACCTCCAATTGACTCAAATTATGGCAATTAGCCTATCAGAAGCTTCTAAAGCCATGGCATCCTTTTCTGGAATTTTCCAAGCAGTTTGAAGGCACAGTCAACTTAGTGTATGTAAACTTTTGACCCACTATAATTCTGATACAGTGAATTATAAGTGAAATAATATGTCTGTAAACAATTGTTGGAAAAATTACTTGTGTCATGCACAAAGTAGATGTCCTAACCAACTTGCCAAAACTATAGTTTGTTAACAAGAAATGTGTGGAGTGGTTGAAAAACGTGTTTTAATGACTCCAACCTAAGTGTATGTAAACTTCCAATTTCAACTGGAAAACCATTTGGAACGGATACCACTCTGAAGGATCTAATGAATGTTGCAAAAGTTCGCTTTCCTGGTTTAAAAATGATACCTTTATCTTATATTTTTTCACACGTCCAGGGCATTGAGCGGCTGTTTCAATATAACTGCTTTATAATGGAAAGAAGCGAAGCCTAGCTAGAGCTCCAGCACAAACTTCAAAACGACATTAAACACGAAGAAGCACTAAACATTGCATGCGTTTTTATGCATTCCTCACACTGAGGTCAATTACTATACACCCTCTTATTTGATGGATAATCATAATTTATTGTCCCACCTGATGATTAAGAAATATGAACAGTAACCATCCTCCACTAGGTCTCTTTATACCCTACCCCTGATGTAGCCCCATATCTGACAACAGTTGATAAAATACCATTGCATTTCTTAATACCTTAGTGTTGAAGGAAAATCAAGATCAATTGCTGATGATTAAATGCATGCATTGGTGGTTACAGTTGTATGCCTCGACTCATGCTTTACGGCGCATATCATATAGTCCCTAGCAGTACATGCACACATCACAGCAGATGATGGAACAGAGAGAGGGAAAGAGAGACGGTGATTGAATCATCGTGGGTCTTACCTTGATTGTCTTCGTCCATCTCGTGAATGCCGTGATGAGACAGTCCAGAAATCAGATCGGTGGGTCAAGTTTAGATGTCAAGGTAGACGTGTTTTTATTACTGTCTTTAAACGGTAGATAGGCTACGATCTATATCCTGTAATGACAGACCGACGACTCACAGGGAGCTGAGCTGTGCACAGTCGAAATGCAACAGCGAAAATATATTAATAACAAAAAAGCCTACCTTCATGAGAAATCTAGGGTACCACCAAATAAACATCCATGTATTACGATCAAAGATGTATAAGAAACGTTTCCAAGAATTGGATGTAATAAATCCGATGATAATAGTTATCCTGCCACTACTCTCTATCCAGGTTAGCCAACCTACTCCAATGCAGTCCAATGCAAAGGATAGCGGATTCTCTACATGGCTAAACGTTTACCACACGTCATCACTCCGCTCCGCCCCGGTGGTGACAGACAACCCCTCACCCTCAAAAAATGTTTCATTAGTTCCATGTATATTTCCATGTATATTTATATATATATATATATTAAAAACATATGAACAACTTAAGAAAATTTGCACTGATAGAAGATAAAGTCTCTATTTGGTGCAACAAGCTTAAACTGTCATTCGGCGGTGTAGGCAGAAATCCGTTGATGGCGGGGCCAGCAAAAATGTAGGTGGACCACAATTTGGGCACTCAAATCATCATTAAATTATCATAAAAACATAGCCTACCCTATACCCTACTGTAATCGGTCTAACACAACAAACCATCTAACATGTAATTTCGCATTACAGACCAGATAGTCTTGAAATCCAAGATTCTTGCATTTAACATAGGACTCACATAGACCCGAAACATAATAAACCATAGGCCTATAATTAATAGACTTTGAGATTAGAACATAATGCCCTGATATAACAGTAATAATCACAATAGGCAGCCATAGCCTATATAGACTAGAACAGTGGTCACCAACCTTTTCTTAGTCGAGATCACTTTATAAGTCAAAATCCGAGTGCAATTCTCTGCTGGGCGCGGGAGACCAAGTGCGCCTACAATGTATTGTGTGATATCAATTAAATGCCTATAGGGCCCAACTATAGCGCATGGGTGGAGAAGCATAGGGCAAAGTTATATTTCCAATTAAATTCGAGTCGAAGTGAAGCGTATTTCATGATTTCTGAAAGTCTTTAATAAATCAAATTGTATTTGTCACATGCGCCGAATTCAACAGGTGTAGACCATACCTTGTTTACGTACAAGACCGGGCTTGGGGGTAGAAGCTGTTAAGGAGCCTTTTGGACCTAGACTTGGCGCTCTGGTACCGCTTGCTTTGCTTGCGTTAGCAGAAAAAACAGCGTTGTAGTGCTGATCATTGTCTCTGAATGTACTGAAACTGTATTTAATGCGCTTGATTAGATCAATGCGATCAGTGATTGATAAAGAGGGGGACTGGAGGCCCTTTATGGCAAAATCACTGATATCAAATAAGTTGACATTTTATCCAACAAAAAATGTAACTGTGAGCTTTGTTTAGCCATTGTACTTGTTTTTGCTAGCCAAGTTGGCTCGTGAGTCTTAGCTAGATAGATCATGGGGAGTAGCCTACACAGTGTAGCCAAGCCTACACAGTGTAACAGTGTAGCCAAGCCTACACAGTGTAGCCAAGCCTACACAGTGATGGCTACTGTTTACTGCACATATGGTATCAGTGCAAGTGACAAGTGCCAGAACCTGCCCATTATTTTGCAAATTTTTAAGCTGATTGTTTTTTTTACAGTAAATAATCAAGCATAAATCCAATTCATTACATAGGCCTAAATTATTGATTTTATGTACAGCACTAGATTTTATGTAAGATGTCCTTGAGTGTCCTGACAGGCATCTGCCAAATAAAATGTGTTATTATTATTATTATTATTTCCCCACCTACCCACCCCCTTCCATCTGAGGGTGTATGTGTGTTTAAGCCAGTGCTTGACTTGGATTGAAATAGGTTCTAGTACTCATTTTGGGTGCAGGTACCGTTTATATTTACTATTGCACTAATATTCTATAGGAGGTGCAGGAACTCAAGCAGAATAACATTTGCGGTTCTGGTCCTGGTGAGCTCCTGCCCAAGTCTAGTGCTGTACTCAGGTAAAATAACAATTAATGTCCCGTTTGGAACACTGAACACTGATTGGGTGGGCTTGGCTTTCCAGTGGATGGCTCTGCACCCACCCAGGCCCACCAGTGCCTACGCCCCTTTGTCATTTGATGGTGATAATGACATTAATATATTCATCTTTCGTAATGTGTTTGGAATTTGCAAATGCACAATGAAATGGCATCATGTATGACACGATTATTGAATTGCTCTCAGAGTGTTGGCTCTAAGGATCAAATCAAAGTGTCTGCTGTATCTCTCTTATTTCTTTGGGGAATGTTAGAGGCTCCTCCCACTGGTGACATCACATATTAAACCAACAGTTAAACATAGTAAATTATTATATATATTCAGCATGTTACAGGAACTCCTGGCAGTTCCTCCTGTCAATCCTCAACATAGTACTGACATCATGACTTCAGTGCATCCGACCTGCAAGGGCACGTGTGACTCACTCACAGGAGTACATGTTAGGTCCACCTACACGTCCAGAGGACTCATGTCATTGCACAATGGCAGTTGAGAGGAAGAGCCATTGTACAGATTGGAAGGGCCAAGGGAGGGGAGGGTGCTCTGTTGTTACGTCTGGTTTAGACCTACTGCTTCAGGGTTTGGAGGAGGAGTGGATAGGATGAAAGACAGCATACAGTGAGAATTAAATGGGTTTCCAAGAAAAAACAGCCAAGTCTTGGGACAGATCCAATCCCTTAGAGTATAAAACAAATCTAATTTGGCCCCATACTGTTGGCTTACACTACTTCTTGCCTTTTCCCATCTCTCCTTAGTTACTGATACACAATGAATGTTATCCCATGAACCATACTGTGAGGATGGGAATACATTGGATCGCTTCCGTTTCATGGATTGCCAAAGGATTGTGTAACAATTATGGAAAACTGACCTCACTTCACCACACCCCTTACATCATTTCCACACTGACGCCTGTTGACAGTAGAACAGCCATGACATAACTATTACATAATGAAATTAGAAAGGGCAGCAGGTAGTCTAGTGGTTAGAGTGTTGGGTCAGTAATCGAAAGGTTGCTGATTAGAATTAGCTTTATCCTGCTAAACAACACATTTCACTGCACCTATCTGGTTTATGTGACAATAAAAAAAATGTATTTTTTTTAAAGAGGAAGTCAGTCGGCATTGATTGTTCCTTTAACTTGGTATGACTTTCTCTTACAGCTTCTCTTACACAAAGACAATATACCCTTATAATGTTTTACCTTTTTTTTTCATTCGTTCTCTTTCTCTTTATCATATCATGATATCTAGGCTAGTCCTACAGAGTATACAAATAGTAGTATAGTATACGAATACACATTGAATACACATACACTACTTATACAAAAGTAGAGGGACATCCCCAAATTAGTAGATTCAGCTATTTCAGCCACATCCATTGCTGACAGGTGTATAAAATCGAGCACACAGCAATGCAATCTTCATAGACAAACATTGGCTGTAGAATGGCCTTACTGAAGAGCTCAGTGACTTTCAACGTGGATGCTATCTTTCCAACAAGTCAGTTCATCAAATGTCTACTCTGGTCAAGTGTAAGCTCAGTTATTGTGAAGTGTAAATGTCTAGGAGCAGGCCACACAAGCTCATAGAACATTTGGTTATGTAGTGTAAAGTACATAGGATGATATGGATCATGATATCCACACAATATAATATAGGATCATACAAATTATGATATTCACATTCATTTATGCAATCACTGACACAGAAGACAACCAGGAGATGTTTATCTGACCAGGATAATGATGCAACTGTGCTGTCTGTAATGAACATGCGACAAGCGTTTACTGGAACAGAAAATGAATGGTCCTCTCACAAAGGCTGCAGGGGTAAACAAATGAAGATTCCTCCCTGCTTTTGAGCGTGGATGGTTACAGCTAATTCACAGAAAGACCCCATACAGTCCTATTGATATGCAGAGGCCTCCCTTAGCTAGAAGCACAAAGCAGTTTAGATTTCAAATCACGCCATATTATAAAGAAACTTAAGGGGAGAAAACTTTTTTGTGACACAGTTGAGAATCTTCCAGGAGTTTTAAGGGGTTATCTCCTTAGGGCAAGTCCTACAGTACTGTACATGATGTGTCAGATTTGGGAGATGATGAAGTTTGTATCAGAAGACAGTGAACAGAGGTTAGGCCAATATAGACTCAATCCCATCCTCCTGTACACACCAAATCAAACCTCCAGATTACCCTTGATGCTCCTTTCTTTCTCCTACTCCTTCTCTCGTCCTGTCTTTCCCCCTCTCCCTCTCTCCCCCCTTCTTCTTCTCCACTTCTCCTCACTCTTTTCCCTCCTCCTTCTATCTCTCTCTATTTCTCTCCCTCTCCTTCTCTTCCACTGTGACACAGCTGTTTTATCTCAGCTACAACAGAGGATGCCTGTGATGCAGAGAGTACTGCTAGCTGGTTTAAATGATGCACTGAGGACCACTCATCAAAGGAGAAGAACAGAGAGAAAAAATAGATCTAGAGTTCAATCCAACACACACACACACACACACACACACACACACACACACACACACACACACACACACACACACACACACACACACACACACACACACACACACACACACACACAGGGAGACAGTGTGGGGCCTCCATTTTGGAGAATGATTTCCTGTGTTGAGAACAGATGTCCGGCCTGGTCCAGGAAAGGCTCTGTTTCCCCCCCAGTTTTACTCCCTTTAAAAATGTTGCTGTGTGCGGTTGTGGAAGGGTGGAGTAATGAAAAGCACTCTCAATCAGACACAATTCCTGCTCTTTCTTGAAATCAATAAAAACTAATGTAATGGGTCTCAAATGTCTCAATCCATTGTCGTTGCTAAGGTACAGCTGAAGTCCATCCCCCCATGACATTTCTGTCGCCTTTTTTCATTTTCAAATGACTTTATTGTCTTGGATTTATGATACATTTTGATCCCCCCCACCCCCAACCAAACTGTCCAACTTAAAGCTATGTTTTTGTTGACAATCAGAGGCTAAAGGAACATCCACATGATGCTCTTCATTCCATATTTAGCTGGAGGCTGTCATGTTCCCTGAGGCAGCATATGTCTGTCAGATTAAGGCATCAGTCCTGGGGAATGGTGGGAAGCTGACCGAGTTAACATGGTCCGGTGTGTGGTTGTATGTGTGTGTGTGTGTGTGTGTGTCTGTGCGTGCGTGCGTGTGTGTGCGTGCGCGCGTGCGTGTGTGTGAGTTAACTTAGGCTGTGCTGAGCCGTCATATATGATAATATTCATCTGCCACCCTGCCTGGGAGCTGAACTGAGGTTTGCTACACAGCCTCCCCCCACCCCACTAGCAAGCCCTCACTGCTATCTGAATGCTGCCTTTTCAGTCTCTTGCACACTGTTCTGTCTATGAGATGTACACTTCCTTCTTTCAAGAAGACAGCGAGAATATATCCAATTTCTGCATGAAATGTTGCTCCCTTTTGAAGAATTTGTGGAGTCAGACCAACACTCATGTTTGATTTCCGTTCTCCAATGGACCAATATTGATGAAACATTACTTTCTAAAACAGTAGGGGACACACAGACATGTTTTCCTCAGCTAGTATATCTTGCGCTATTGCTGCTCTTGGTAAAGTCTAGGCAACATATTTGAGCAAGATAACATGTTACGTGACCCAGAAGGTTATAATGGGGTACCTCTTGACTTACAACCAACTGGCTGAGTCTCAGTCAACTGTCCAGGAAATACTGTGACTACCGTATCTCCAGTCACTCTGTGAGTTTTAGGGACTCTCCCTGAGTGTCCACATAATGTTGCTGCATGTCCATGACTGGCATTAGACTCAACAACCATGGTTGAATAGTTGTGAGAAACGGTTCATTGACAGAGAAATCAGATTGAATCCCATGGCAGTGATTTCCGGCAGGGCGGGAATATTGTGATATACAGTGCCTTGCGAAAGTATTCGGCCCCCTTGAACTTTGCGACCTTTTGCCACATTTCAGGCTTCAAACATAAAGATATAAAACTGTATGTTTTTGTGAAGAATCAACAACAAGTGGGACACAATCATTTATTGGATATTTCAAACTTTTTTAACAAATCAAAAACTGAAAAATTGGGTGTGCAAAATTATTCAGCCCCTGTACTTTCAGTGCAGCAAACTCTCTCCAGAAGTTCAGTGAGGATCTCTGAATGATCCAATGTTGACCTAAATGACTAATGATGATAAATACATCCACCTGTGTGTAATCAAGTCTTCGTATAAATGCACCTGCACTGTGATAGTCTCAGAGGTCCGTTAAAAGTGCAGAGAGCATCATGAAGATCAAGGAGCACACCAGGCAGGTCCGAGATACTGTTGTGAAGAAGTTTAAAGCCGGATTTGGATACAAAAAGATTTCCCAAGCTTTACACATCCCAAGGAGCACTGTGCAAGCGATAATATTGAAATGGAAGGAGTATCAGACCACTGCAAATCTACCAAGACCTGGCCGTCCCTCTAAACTTTCAGCTCATACAAGGAGAAGACTGATCAGAGATGCAGCCAAATGGCCCATGATCACTCTGGATGAACTGCAGAGATCTACAGCTGAGGTGGGAGAGTCTGTCCATAGGACAACAATCAGTTGTATATTGCACAAATCTGGCCTTTATGGAAGAGTGGCAAGAAGAAAGCCATTTCTTAAAGATATCCTTAAAAAGTGTCGTTTAAAGTTTGCCACAAGCCACCTGGGAGACACACCAAACATGTGGAAGAAGGTGCTCTGGTCAGATGAAACCAAAATTGAACTTTTTGGCAACAATGCAAAACGTTATGTTTGGCGTAAAAGCAACACAGCTCATCACCCTGAACACACCATCCCCACTGTCAAACATGGTGGTGGCAGCATCATGGTTTGGGCCTGCTTTTCTTCAGCAGGGACAGGGAAGATGGTTAAAATTGATGGGAAGATGGATGGAGCCAAATACAGGACCATTCTGGAAGAAAACCTGATGGAGTCTGCAAAAGACCTGAGACTGGGACGGAGATTTGTCTTCCAACAAGACAATGATCCAAAACATAAAGCAAAATCTACAATGGAATGGTTCAAAAATAAACATATCCAGGTGTTAGAATGGCCAAGTCAAAGTCCAGACCTGAATCCAATCGAGAATCTGTGGAAAGAACTGAAAACTGCTGTTCACAAATGCTCTCCATCCAACCTCACTGAGCTCGAGCTGTTTTGCAAGGAGGAATGGGAAAAAATTTCAGTCTCTCGATGTGCAAAACTGATAGAGACATACCCCAAGCGACTTACAGCTGTAATCGCAGCAAAAGGTGGCGCTACAAAGTATTAACTTAAGGGGGCTGAATAATTTTGCACGCCCAATTTTTCCGTTTTTGATTTGTTAAAAAAGTTTGAAATATCCAAAAATGTCGTTCCACTTCATGATTGTGTCCCACTTGTTGTTGACACTGTTGATTCTTCACAAAAAAATACAGTTTTATATCTTTATGTTTGAAGCCTGAAATGTGGCAAAAGGTCGCAAAGTTCAAGGGGGCCGAATACTTTCGCAAGGCACTGTATTTGTAAAGAATGTGGAAAGTGATGAGTCACTAAGTCAGCTGAGTTTAAGGATGAACCACCTGTCTTGTCACAAGTCACAGATCAGCCATCCACATCCACACTCATTAGATCAAATCAGTGCCTTTTTACAGTAACTTTTGAATGTTTTCTTCTTACAACGTTTAGGGGGTAGCTCATAGCTCAGACTCATCGGACATGGAAAAAAGCATGCCCATCTACTCTCCAAGAACTACTGTACTCCACCGTAGTTCTAAAGCAAATGAAAACATCTGAGTACGTGTGTCTACCCACTACACCACACACAGTGAAGTGAATGTGATAAGCTTCCTTTCTCACAGAGGGAGTGAGAGGGTGAAACGGTCAGACGAGGGAGTGGGAGACAGAGCTGGAGGGAAAGGGAAATGTGGGGGACATCCTTCCTTCTCACAATGTGATGACCTTAGACCTAAAGTAGAGCAAGGCTACTGGACAGGACACCTGCTGGACAGGACACTTCCCATCCCCCTACAAACAGGAACATTCCTTCTACTGTATAATTTAATTTGGATCTGATTTGTATTTGAGGTGTGTTTGCGAAACGGCACAGTTCACAGTTGAGCAGGACGCATCACTGAAACGGTGGTTACTGGTTATGGCTGAATTGTTTCTCACTGAAATGTCCTGGTTGCTGATTAATAATGCAACAACAAATAACTCTGCTGCTGGTTGATGAATGTGCTTCCATACGTTAAACACCTCATTACAAAATACGTTTCTCACACAAACAGCCTAATGATCATGTACTTTCATTAGTAGGTCTATTTTCATGCAGGCAGCCTCACAGCAAGAGCCTCTGGCTTACATACAACAATGAGGTTGCATACACAGTAGGGAATCCTTCTGCCACCATTATAGAAGAGCGAGATACGGTTTATGACTATAATCCATGAAGTAACCAGGGAAGGGTAAAGCTAGAGGGGGTTTGTTAGGGGAAGAACAAATAAAGATGATAGAAGTTCATTTGAGATGCAAAGACAACATTTCCGGTGCAGATTTACTGCGCTGTATATTTTCAAAGTGTTGACACAGCTGTATATGACTTTCCATCAGGCAGCGCTGGAATAGAGAAAGCCTTTGTGGATGTGTGTATGCATATGTGTGTGTGTGCGTGCGAGCGTGTATCCTGCTGAGATGGTTGGCTTGGCTGGACAGGCTGTCATGGACTGGCAGGTATTATTCTTTGGTGACTGAGACGACCATGGTATATGGCTTGCATCGTTTTCATGCTCATCAAACCATTCAGTGACCACTCGTGCTCAGTGGATGGCAGCATTGTCATCCTATGGGGGCACAGCCATGGTAGCTAAAATAATGTCCTGCACAGGATTTTTATAAATGGCCCTAACTAAGCATGATGGGATGTTATTTGCTTAATTAAATCAGGAACCACACCTGTGTGGAAGCATCTGCTTTCAATATACTTTGTATCCAACATTTACTCAAGTGTTTCCATATTATTTTGGTAGTTACCTGTACATTTGTAATGGAGTTGGCCAGACTGATCCGTGGAGAAATGACATCAAACTAGAATGAATAAATGTTGGTCCTTGGACCATGCACGTGTTCCTCTTTTTTAATTGGCTAATGTCTCTTTCGGCCAATTAGACTTTTGTCCGTAAAAATGGATGAAAGTATGGTGCTTTCAAAACAAATGGGAACTCAGAAAAAAATAGGTCAAATGATGATGTCAGTGATATGCAGGTCGGAATGTTGGCGTTCTAGAAAGATGCCCGAGTTTCCGACTTGAAATTCCGAGTTGGATGACCATTCAAAAGATTTTTCCCATTCCCATTTTTTTCAGAGTTCTCAGTTGTCTTGAGCGCACTGAAGTCGGTGATTTCAGAGTTCCCAGTTGTTTTGAATGCTGCAATTGTAAGGATATGGACTCGTCATCTCCTCTGACTGTCAACTTAACGCCTCATTTCCACCAGATGCATCAAACTCTTTGGTTCTGGCGGAAGTCATTCATTGTCAATGGAGCAGTCCGAAACGTTATGTTGGGGGTGTCGCACTAGGCTGCGGTGCGTTCAGCATTGATTTACCATGCGGTGATACAAACGAAAGTTGAAAAGCTTGTTGGAGTCTGCTTGTGCAGGCCTACTGTCGTTTGTATCACCGCATGGTAAATCAATGCTGAACTCATGAGGTACAGAACGCACCGCAGCCTAGTGCGAGACCCCCAACATAGCATTTCAGACTGCTCCATTGACAATGAATGCCAGAACGCAAAGAGTTTGATGCATCTGGTGGACATGAGGCGTTAAGTTGATGGTCAGTTGAGATGACACGTCCATATCCTTACTCACTACTGTAAATTGGTCTGGATAAAAATCAGTGAGCCAGTCACACACAGCCTACACTTACATAGAATTTCTTTGAAAATCCATCAGAAATCCTATACCGACATGACTGCGTCATTGTATAGACCAGGGTTTCCCAAAGTTGGTCCTGTGGCCATACACTACACAGCTGGTTCAAATAACTCAAGCTTTATGATGAGTAGGTTAATCAGCTCTGTAGTGCTAGGGCAAAACCAAAACTTTCACTCAGAGGGGGTAGGACCGACTTTGGGAAACCCTGGTATAGATAGATATATTTTTAATTTTTTTATTTCACATTTATTTAACCAGGTAGGCAAGTTGAGAACAAGTTCTCATTTACAATTGCGATCTGGCCAAGATAAAGCAAAGCAGTTCGACACATACAACAACACAGAGTTACACACGGAGTAAAACAAACATACTGTCAATAATACAGTATAAACAAGTCTATATACAATGTGAGCGAATGAGGTGAGATAATGGAGGTAAAGGCAATAAAAAAAAGGCCATGCTGGCAAAGTAAATACAATATAGCAAGTAAAACACTGGAATGGTAGATTTGCAGTGGAAGAATGTGCAAAGTAGAAATAAAAATAATGGGGTGCAAAGGAGCAAAATAAATAAATAAAATAAATACAGTAGGGAAAGAGGTACAGTGCCTTGCGAAAGTATTCGGCCCCCTTGAACTTTGCGACCTTTTGCCACATTTCAGGCTTCAAACATAAAGATATAAAACTGTATTTTTTTGTGAAGAATCAACAACAAGTGGGACACAATCATGAAGTGGAACGACATTTATTGGATATTTCAAACTTTAATAACAAATCAAAAACTGAAAAATTGGGCGTGCAAAATTATTCAGCCCCCTTAAGTTAATACTTTGTAGCGCCACCTTTTGCTGCGATTACAGCTGTAAGTCGCTTGGGGTATGTCTCTATCAGTTTTGCACATCGAGAGACTGACATTTTTTCTCATTCCTCCTTGCAAAACAGCTCGAGCTCAGTGAGGTTGGATGGAGAGCATTTGTGAACAGCAGTTTTCAGTTCTTTCCACAGATTCTCGATTGGATTCAGGTCTGGACTTTGACTTGGCCATTCTAACACCTGGATATGTTTATTTTTGAACCATTCCATTGTAGATTTTGCTTTATGTTTTGGATCATTGTCTTGTTGAAAGACAAATCTCCGTCCCAGTCTCAGGTCTTTTGCAGACTCCATCAGGTTTTCTTCCAGAATGGTCCTGTATTTGGGTCCATCCATCTTCCCATCAATGTTAACCATCTTCCCTGTCCCTGCTGAAGAAAAGCAGGCCCAAACCATGATGCTGCCACCACCATGTTTGACAGTGGGGATGGTGTGTTGCTTTTACGCCAAACATAACGTTTTGCATTGTTGCCAAAAAGTTCCATTTTGGTTTCATCTGACCAGAGCACCTTCTTCCACATGTTTGGTGTGTCTCCCAGGTGGCTTGTGGCAAACTTTAAACAACACTTTTTATGGATATCTTTAAGAAATGGCTTTCTTCTTGCCACTCTTCCATAAAGGCCAAATTTGTGCAATATACGACTGATTGTTGTCCTATGGACAGAGTCTCCCACCTCAGCTGTAGATCTCTGCAGTTCATCCAGAGTGATCATGGGCCTCTTGGCTGCATCTCTGATCAGTCTTCTCCTTGTATGAGCTGAAAGTTTAGAGGGACGGCCAGGTCTTGGTAGATTTGCAGTGGTCTGATACTCCTTCCATTTCAATATTATCGCTTGCTCAGTGCTTCTTGGGATGTTTAAAGCTTGGGAAATCTTTTTGTATCCAAATCCGGCTTTAAACTTCTTCACAACAGTATCTCGGACCTGCCTGGTGTGTTCCTTGTTCTTCATGATGCTCTCTGCACTTTTAACGGACCTCTGAGACTATCACAGTGCAGGTGCATTTATACGGAGACTTGATTACACACAGGTGGATTGTATTTATCATCATTAGTCATTTAGGTCAACATTGGATCATTCAGAGATCCTCACTGAACTTCTGGAGAGAGTTTGCTGCACTGAAAGTAAAGGGGCTGAATAATTTTGCACGCCCAATTTTTCAGTTTTTGATTTGTTAAAAAAGTTTGAAATATCCAATAAATGTCGTTCCACTTCATGATTGTGTCCCACTTGTTGTTGATTCTTCACAAAAGAATACAGTTTTATATCTTTATGTTTGAAGCCTGAAATGTGGCAAAAGGTCGCAAAGTTCAAGGGGGCCGAATACTTTCGCAAGGCACTGTAGTTGTTTGGGCTAAATTATAGGTGGGCTATGTACAGGTGCAGTAATCTTTGAGCTGCTCTGACAGCTGGTGCTTAAAGCTAGTGAGGGAGATAAGTGTTTCCAGTTTCAGAGATTTTTGTGGTTCGTTCCAGTCATTGGCAGCAGAGAACTGGAAGGAGAGGCGGCCAAAGAAATAATTGGTTTTGGGGGTGACCAGTGAGATATACCTGCTGGAGCGCGTGCTACAGGTGGGTGATGCTATGGTGACCAGCGAGCTGAGGTAAGGGGGGACTTTACCTAGCAGGGTCTTGTAGATGACATGGAGCCAGTGGGTTTGGCGATGAGTATGAAGTGAGGGCCAGCCAACGAGAGCGTACAGGTCGCAATGGTGGGTGGTATATGGGGCTTTGGTGACAAAACGGATGGCACTGTGATAGACTGCATCCAATTTATTGAGTAGGGTATTGGAGGCTATTTTGTAAATGACATCGCCGAAGTCGAGGATTGGTAGGATGGTCAGTTTTACAAGGGTATGTTTGGCAGCATGAGTGAAGGATGCTTTGTTGCGAAATAGGAAGCCAATTCTAGATTTAACTTTGGATTGGAGATGTTTGATGTGGGTCTGGAAGGAGAGTTTACAGTCTAACCAGACACCTAGGTATTTGTAGTTGTCCACGTATTCTAAGTCAGAGCCGTCCAGAGTAGTGATGTTGGACAGGGGGGCAGGTGCAGGCAGCAATGGGTTGAAGAGCATGCATTTAGTTTTACTTGTATTTAAGAGCAGTTGGAGGCCACAGAAGGAGAGTTGTATGGCATTGAAGCTTGCCTGGAGGGTTGTTAACACAGTGTCCAAAGAAGGGCCAGAAGTATACAGAATGGTGTCGTCTGCGTAGAGGTGGATCAGAGACTCACCAGCAGCAAGAGAGACATCATTGATAAATACAGAGAAGAATGCCAGAGGTCCGGACAACAGACCCTCCGATTTGACACACTGAACTCAGAGAAGTGGTTGGTGAACCAGGCGAGGCAATCATTTGAGAAACCAAGGCTGTCGAGTCTGCCGATGAGGATGTGGTGATTGACAGAGTCGAAAGCCTTGGCCAGATTAATGAATACAGCTGCACAGTAATGTTTCTTATCGATGGCGGTTAAGATATCGTTTAGGACCTTGAGCGTGGCTGAGTTGCACCCATGACCAGCTCTGAAACCAGATTGCATAGCAGAGAGGATATGCTGAGATTCGAAATGGTCTGTTTGTTCACTTGGCTTTCGAAGACCTTAGAAAGGCAGGGTAGAATATAGGTCTGTAGCAGTTTGGGTCAAGAGTGTCCTCCCCTTTGAAGAGGGGGATGACCTCAGCTGCTTTCCAATCTTTGGGAATCTCAGACAACACGAAAGAGAGGTTGAACAGGCTAGTAATAGGGGTGGCAACAATTTCGGCAGATCATTTTAGAAAGAAAGGGTCTAGATTGTCTAGCCCGGCTGATTTGTAGGGGTCCAGATTTTGCAGCTCTTTCAGAACATCAGCTGACTGGATTTGGGAGAAGGAGAAATGGGGAAGGCTTGGGAGAGTTGCTGTGGGGGGTGCAGTGCTGTTGCAGTGCTGTTGACGAAGGTAGGGGTAGCCAGGTGGAAAGCATGGCCAGCCGTCGAAAAATGCTTATTGAAATTCTCAATTATAGTGGATTTATCAGTGGTGACAGTGTTTCCTATCTTCAGTGCAGTGGGCAGCTGGGAGGAGGTGTTATTGTTCTCCATGGAATTTACAGTGTCCCAGAACTTTTTTGAGTCAGTGTTGCAGGAAGCAAATTTCTGCTTGAAAAAGCTAGCCTTGGCTTTTCTAACTGCCTGTGTATAATGGTTTCTAGCTTCCCTGAAAAGCTGCATATCACGGGGGCTGTTCGATGCTAATGCAGAACGCCATAGGATGTTTTTGTGTTGGTTAAGGGCAGTCAGGTCTGGGGAGAACCAAGGGCTACACTTCGTGGAAAGGAAATGCAAGAGCGCAACCACATGACCTCCACAAACTGAAATGGTCCACCCACACAGACAGTGCTGTGAAGAAGGCGCAAGAAATTTGGCTTGTCACCTAAAACCCTCACAAACTTTTACATATGCACAATTGAGCGCATCCTGTTGGGCTGCATCACCACCTGGTACGGCAACTGCACCACCCATAACAGCATCGCTCTCCAGAGGTTGGGGCGGTCTGCACAATGCATCACCGGGGGCAAACTACCTGGCCTCCAGGACACCTACAGCACCTGATGTCACAGGAAGGCCAAAAAGATCATCAAGGACAACAACCACCCGAGCCACTGCCTGTTCACCCTTTTACCATCCAGGAGGTGAGGTCAGTACAGGTGCATCAAAGCTGAGACAGAGAGACTGAAAAATAGCCTCTATCTCAAGGCCATCAGACTGTTAAACAGTCATCACTAACATAGAGAGGTTGCTGCCTTCATACAGACTTGAAATCATTGGCGACTTTAATAAATGGATTGATTACTAGTCATTTTAACAATGCCACTTTAATACATTTTACATATCTTGCATTACTCATCTCATATGTATATGCTGTATTTTATACCATCTTGCCTATTCTGCTCGGTCACTTCTCATCCATAAATGTATATATTCTTATTCCATTCCTTTACTTAGATTTGTGTGTATTAGGTAGTTGTTGTGGAATTGTTAGATCACTTGTTAGATATTGCTGCACTGTTGGAACTAGAAGCACAAGCATTTCGCTACACTCGCAATAACATTACATTGCTACCTGACAACTTTACGGTTTTTACTTTTTAATTACCGTTTATATTTTTAGTTTTTCCCTCACTCAACTTTTTTTCATTCAACTTTTTCACTCCGGACGTTTTATCTGAATATGGTTCGTCAGGACCTCCACCAGCCGAAGCTAAGTAGTGACATTAACATGATGCCTTCTAATTGCAGTCGCTGTACTCATAATATACAGGAGAACGATCGCCTTACGGCGAGGATAGCTGTGCTACGAGCCCAGCTTCAGACGCAATCGTTAGGCATGGGTAATTTCAGTGTAGGAAAGGATGAAACAGCGTCTGTGCCACCAGTAAGTACAGATAGTAACGTTAGTATAAATCCCCTCGCACGGTCCCAGCAGCCGGACAACTTTCTCACGGTTTCTGGAGGGAAATGTTGTAGGAATGCTCAACCGGTGTCGCTCATTCAGCAGACAGAAACTTTCAACCGGTTTTCCCCATTAAGCAGTGAGTCGGAGTCTAAGGCCGAGCCTTCTCTAGTTCTACTCCTCCCGTTACGGGGTCTGAGACGCCGAAGGCTCCCACCATTAGCTTGACAAATTGAATACCCTAGTCATTGGCGACTCCATTACCCGCAGTATTAGACTTAAAACGAATCATCCAGCTATCATTCACTTTTTACCAGGGGGCAGGGCTCCGACGTAAAGGCTAATCTGAAGATGGTGCTGGCTAAAGCTAAAACTGGCGAGTGTAGAGAGTATAGGGATATTGTTATCCACGTCGGCACCAACGATGTTAGGATGAAACAGTCAGAGGTCACCAAGCGCAACATAGCTTCAGCCTGTAAATCAGCTAGAAAGATGTGTCGGCATCGAGTAATTGTCTCTGGCCCCCTCCCAGTTAGGGGGAGTGATGAGCTCTACAGCAGTCTCACAACTCAATCGCTGGTTGAAAACTGTTTTCTGCCCCTCCCAAAAGATAGAATTTGTAGGTAATTGGCCCTCTTTCTGGGACTCACCCACAAATAGGACCAAGCCTGGCCTGTTGAGGAGTGACGGGCTCCATCCTAGCTGGAGGGGTGCACTCATCTTATCTACCAACATAGACAGGGCTCTAGCTCCACAATGAAATAGGGTGCAGGTCAGGCAGCAGGCTGTTAGCCAGCCTGCCAGCTTAGTGGAGTCTGCCACTAGCACAGTCAGTGTAGTCAGCTCAGCTATCCCCATTCAGACCGTGTCTGTGCCTCGACCTAGGTTGGGCAAAACTAAACATGGCGGTGTTCGCTTTAGCAATCTCACTAGAATAAAGACCTCCCCCATTCCTGCCATTATTGAAAGAGATCATGATACCTCACATCTCAAAATAGGGCTACTTAATGTTAGATCCCTCACTTCGAAGGCAGTTATAGTCAATGCACTAATCACTGATCATAATCTTGATGTGATTGGCCTGACTGAAACATGGCTTAAGCCTGATGAATTTACTGTGTTAAATGAGGCCTCACATCCTGGTTACACTAGTGACCATATCCCCCGTGCATCCCGCAAATGTGGAGGTGTTGCTAACATTTACAATAGCAAATTTCAATTTACAAAAAAAACTACTACGTTTTCGTCTTTTGAGCTTCTAGTCATGAAAGCTATGCAGCCTACTCAATCACTTTTTATAGCTACTGTTTACAGGTCTCCTGGGCCATATACAGCGTTCCCCACTGAGTTCCCTGAATTCCTATCGGACCATGTAGCCATAGTAGATAATATTCTAATTTTTGGTGATTTTAATATTCACGTGGAAAAGTCCACAGACACACTCAAAAAGGCTTTCGGAGCCTTCATCGACTCAGTGGGTTTTGTCCAACATGTGGACCTACTCAATGGCACAGTCATACTCTGGACCTAGTTTTGTCCCATGAAATAAATGTTGTGGATCTTAATGTTTTTCCTCATAATCCTGGACTATCGGACCACCATTTTATTACGTTTGCAATCACAACAAATAATCTGCTCAGACCCCAACCAAGGAGCATCAAAAGTCATGCTATAAATTCTCAGACAACCCAAAGATTTCCTTGATGCCCTTCCAGACTCCCTCTGCCTACCCAAGGACGTCAGAGGACAAAAATCAGTTAACCACCTAACTGAGGAACTCAATTTAACCTTGCGCAAAAGCCTAGATGCAGTTGCACCCCTAAAAACTAAAAAGATTTGTCACAAGAAACTAGCTCCCTGGTATACAGAAAATACCCGAGCTCTGAAGCAAGCTTCCAGAAAATTGGAACGGAAATGTCGCCACACCAAACTGGAAGTTTTCCAACTAGCTTGGAAAGACAGTACCGTGCAATATCGAAGAGCCCTCACTGCTGCTCGATCATCCTATTTTTCCACCTTAATTGAGGAAAATAAGAACAATCAGAAATTTATTTTTGACACTGTCGCAAAGCTAACTAAAAAGCAGCATTCCCCAAGAGAGGATGGCTTTCACTTCATAAATTCATGAACTTCTTTGAGGAAAAGATCATGATCATTAGAAAGCAAATTACAGACTCCTCTTTAAATCTGCGTATTCCTCCAAAGCTCAGTTGTCCTGAGTCTGCACAACTCTGCCAGGACCTAGGATCAAGAGAGACACTCAAGTGTTTTAGTACTATTTCTCTTAACATAATGATGAAAATAATCATGGCCTCTAAACCTTCAAGCTGCATACTGGACTCTATTCCAACTAAACTACTGAAAGAGCTGCTTCCTGTGCTTGGCCCTCCTATGTTGAACATAATAAACGGCTCTCTATCCACCGGATGTGTACCAAACTCACTAAAAGTGGCAGTAATAAAGTCTCTCTTGAAAAAGCCAAACCTTGACCCAGAAACTATTTTAAAAACTATCGGCCTATATCGAATCTTCCATTCCTCTCAAAATTTGTAGAAAAAGCTGTTACGCAGCAACTCACTGCCTTCCTGAAGACAAACAATGTATACGAAATGCTTCAGTCTGGTTTTAGACCCCGTCGTAGCACTGAGACTGCACTTGTGAAGGTGGTAATTTACATTTTAATGGCGTCAGACCGAGTCTCTGCATCTGTCCTCGTACTCCTAGACCTTAGTGTTGCTTTTGATACCATCGATCACCACATTCTTTTGGAAAGATTGGAAACCCAAATTGGTCAACACGGACAAGTTTTGGCCTGGTTTAGATATTATCTGTCGGGAAGATATCAGTTTGTCTCGGTGAATGGTTTGTCCTCTGACAAATCAACTGTAAATGTCGGTGTTCCTCAAGGTTCCGTTTTAGGACTACTATTGTTTTCACTATATATTTTACCTCTTGGGGGTGTCATTCGAAAACATAATGTTAACTTTCACTGCTATGCGGATGACACACAGCTGTACATTTCAATGAAACATGCTGAAGCCCCAAAAATGCCCTCACTAGACGCCTGTGTTTCAGACATAAGGAAGTGGATGACTGCAAACGTTCTACTTTTAAACTCAGACAAAACAGAGATGCTTGTTCTAGGTCCAAAGAAACAAAGAGATCTTCTGTTGAATCTAACAATTAATTTTTATGGTTGTACAGTCGTCTCAAATAAAACTGTGAAGGACTAGGGTCAGTCTGTTATATCTGGCTATGGAACACTGACCTGTTCACCGGACGTGTTACCTTGTCCCAGACCAACTGTTTTCAACTCTCTAGAGACAGCAGGAGCGGTAGAGATACTCTTAATGATCGGCTATGAAAAGCCAACTGACATTTACTCCTGAGGTGCTGACCTGTTGCACCCTCGACAACTACTGTGATTATTATTATTTGACCATGCTGGTAATTTATAAACATTTGAACATCTTGGCCATGTTCTGTTATAATCTCCACCCGGCACAGCCAGAAGAGGACTAGCCACCCCTCATAGCCTGGTTACTCTCTAGGTTTCTTCCTAGGTTTTGGCCTTTCTAGGGAGTCTTTCCTAGCCGCCGTGCTTCTACACCTGCATTGCTTGCTGTTTGGGGTTTTAAGCTGGGTTTCTGTACAGCACTTTGAGATATCAGCTGATGTAAGAAGGGATATATAAATACATTTAATTTGATTTGAACATCTGCTAACTATGTGTATGTGACCAATAACATTGTATTGGATTTGAACTGAATAACACCATGGCAGAGGGTTCAGTCCTCCTAAGGAATAATATATTTACCACAATCTGTATCCATCAGAAGGTTGGATAGTTCCAGTGGGGGGGATTCGATTATGCAGGGCACTGGGCAAGGTCATCGGCGAATGCTGGGAGGGAGGAGCACCATTCTCAAATGGAACAATAGGCAAATCTGTGCCACTAGGTAATTTTGTCAACAATGGTGCATCGACCAGAAACATACAACATCTCTTTTCCATAAAATAAATGTTTGAATTTTCTATTCTATTTTTCATTGGGAAGGAAGATAAAGCATTTTTATTAAAAGCAATCACTTTTGCATGGGAAAACACAGAATCCTACTAATTACTACACGTGCTTAATTACGTCACTTTTGTTTTGAAGCCATCTTCGTGTTGGGCTATGAACGGAGCACCTGGCTCACGACCGGGAGGCAACCCAATTCCAAATCCAATGCAATCAACTTTTAGCTGACACATAACATGCCTATACCGCTGCCCGGGCGAGATTGATCGAACTCCCTCATTGACTCTTCCAGCGTTCTAAAATGTAATCCAGACAATCCATGCTCTCGCATGGTGCCAATTACTGCAATCGTGCACACATTTACATGACGATTCCCCACAGACTGTTATGCAAATGAACTTTGCGTTTTGAATGCGGTAGTTGAGAGATGATTCAAAAACATAATGGGAAACATAATGACCAGGTGACAAAACACTCAGATCCTGAGCTTGGAGAGTGAGAAAGATCTATTTGCATGAATTAACTTCTATAATTTCCACGCTAGTGTTATATACCATGAGAAGGAGACTCCATAAATGGTGTGTTTGCTCTACTTTCTATAGCTCTAGCAGAACAGTTGCTTCTGGGCTATACTGTAGTGTTGCTGATCTGCATGCTTTACATTCAGTAGCTTTCCATAGCTTTATCAGAGAAGCCTACCTATGCATCAGGATCAGAATCACCTTTATTCACCAAGTACATTTACACATACCCAGAATTTTACTTGGTGATATGGTGCTGCTAGCAATAGACGACATATAGACGCAGAAACAGACAGAGGAATTTACACAAAGTTGGCATATTTTATAAACAAATAGATAGTTTGGCATAGAACTGTAGCGTATGAGTGAATTTACAGTATAAATATACACATATATTTACATATATATATATATATATATATATATATATACTGCTCAAAAAAATAAAGGGAACACTTAAACAACACAATGTAACTCCAAGTCAATCACACTTCTGTGAAATCAAACTGTCCACTTAGGAAGCAACACTGATTGACAATACATTTCACATGCTGTTGTGCAAATGGAATAGACAACAGGTGGAAATTATAGGCCATTAGCAAGACACCCCCAATAAAGGAGTGGTTCTGCAGGTGGTGACTACAGACCACTTCTCCGTTCCTATGCTTCCTGGCTGATGTTTTGGTCACTTTTGAATGCTGGTAGCATACAACCCACACAAGTGGCTCAGGTAGTGCACCTCATCCAGGATGGCACATCAATGCGAGCTGTGGCAAGAAGGTTTGCTGTGTCTGTCAGCGTAGTGTCCAGAGCATGGATGCGCTACCAGGAGACAGGCCAGTACATCAAGAGACGTGGAGGAGGCCGTAGGAGGGCAACAACCCAGCAGCAGGACCGCTACCTCCGCCTTTGTGAAAGGAGGAGCAGGAGGAGCACTGGCAGAGCCCTGCAAAATTACCTCCAGCAGGCCACAAATGTGCCTGTGTCTGCTCAAACGGTCAGAAGCAGACTCCATGAGGGTGGTATGAGGGCCCGACGTCCACAGGTGGGGGTTGTGCTTACAGCCCAACACCGTGCAGGACATTTGGCATTTGCCAGAGAACACCAAGATTAGCAAATTCGCCACTGGCGCCCTGTGCTCTTCACAGATGAAAGCAGGTTCACACTGAGCACATGTGACAGACGTGACAGAGTCTGGAGACGCCGTGGAGAACGTTCTGCTGCCTGCAACATCCTCCAGCATGACCGGTTTGGCGGTGGGTCAGTCATGGTGTGGGGTGGCATTTCTTTGGGGGGCCGCACAGCCCTCCATGTGCTCGCCAGAGGTAGCCTGACTGCCATTAGGTACCGAGATGAGATCCTCAGACCCCTTGTGAGACCATATGCTGGTGCGGTTGGCCCTGGGTTCCTCCTAATGCAAGACAATGCTAGACCTCATGTGGCTGGAGTGTGTCAGCAGTTCCTGCAAGAGGAAGGCAATGATGCTATGGACTGGCCCGCCCGTTCCCCAGACCTGAATCCAATTGAGCACATCTGGGACATCATGTCTTGCTCCATCCACCTGATGAGGGGTTGCACCACAGACTGTCCAGGAATTGGCGGATGCTTTAGTCCAGGTCTGGGAGGAGATCAGGAGACCATCCGCCACCTCATCAGGAGCATGCCCAGGCTTTGTAGGGAGGTCATACAGGCACGTGGAGGCCACACACACTACAACCCACACAATTTTGAGTGTGACTCCAAATCCAGACCTCCATGGGTTGATACATTTGATTTCCATTGATAATTTTTGTGTGATTTTGTTGTCAGCACATTCAACTATGTAAAGAAAAAAGTATTTAATAAGAATATTTCATTCATTCAGATCTAGGATGTGTTATTTTAGTGTTCCCTTTATTTTTTTGAGCAGTGTGTGTATATATATATATATGCAGAGGTAGGGATGCTCTGTGACATAATGCATTTAAGGTAGTGCATCTAACAAAGTTACCAACACCCACGGATTCTACACAAACCCCACACAATTCCTCTTTGAGCATCTTACATGTCTCCAATGCTCCACATTTCCATTGGGACACATATGTGTGTTAGTGCTAGTGCTGGCCCCTAGTCTCTGTGACAAGCATGTTTATCCTGCATTAATCCCTTTCCTCTGCTTTAACCCACCACTTAATGCTGTTGTCTATCCTATTAATGTGTCCATCGCTTCAAAATCCTCCAATAACATAATCCTTCCTGCACGATTCTGATGAGAGGTATAAACAGAATTAGAATATAAACTGGACATGAACCTTCTTATGACGGTCCAGAGGTCAGCCATGTTAGTCAGGGAGTTGGTCAACCATGGCTTTGCCAGTGCTGTGATAATATATTGTGTAAAACAATGAATGCGAAGAATTTATCTACACTGTATGTGTTTTAGCTAGCCAGACAATTTTAGAGGAATAATTCCATACATTTTTTTAATTAACTGCCAATATGCCAACATTCCATTCAAATGATGCAGTCAATCCACAGCCATATAGTTGCTGAAATCAGTTGAAGACTGAGTTTAGAAAGTTTTAAATGCAACAAGTACTGATATTGTATCATATAATAACACTCAAAGCTTTCCAAGAAAACAACATCTGAGACATTCATGGTCTGTTTACATATATTTTAGAGGCTATTTATGCAGAAAATATGTATAAAACCTGTCTAAACTCTATTTATAATTATATGACAGTATTTTAGATTGACTATAATTCCATTGCACAATTTCTGATACATCACATGCCTTTCTTTTATTTTCCTACATAATTAAAAGCAGGAAATGCATCACCTAGGAAGCTGCTGACATTCATTCCAATTAGACTGGTTTTGAATTTCTCCCTGACCAAGATTGCTGTAATTTTGGCCTCATTACGGAACTTTGAGGGTTCATGACATAGTCCCTCAAGTAATATAATAAGATCTCTCTGGGTAGAAATATATTGGACAAAAATATAAACACAATGTAAAGTGAGCTGAAATAAAAGTTCCCATAGATTTTCCATACACACAAAAAGCCTATTTCTCTCAATTTATTTGCACAAATTTGTATAAATCCCTGTTAGTGAGTATTTCTCATTATCCATGATAATACATCCACTTGACAGGTGTGGCATATCAAAAAGCTGATTAAATAGCATGATCATTAAACACACAAGGTGCACACCTTGTGCCGGGGACAGTAAAAGGCCACTCTAAAATATGAAGTTTTGTCACACAGCACAATACCAGGTGTTTCAAGTTTTGAAGGAGTGCACAATTCATATGCTGACTACAGGAATACCCCCCAGAGCTGTTACCAGAGAATTTAATTTTCATTCATTTTAGAGAATTTGGCAGTATGTCCAACCAGCCTCACAACTGCAGACCAAGTGCAACCACGCCAGCCCAGGACCTCCACAGTTCTGCATACTCACGAGACCCATTGAGCACGTTTGTGATGCTCTGGATTGATGTGTACGACAGCGTGTCCCAGTTCCCATCAATATCCAGCAACTTTGCACAGCCCTTGAAGTGGAGTGAGACAACATTACACAGGCCACAATCAACAGCCTGATCAATTCTATGCGAAGGGAATGTGTCGCCTAATGAATTTATTTCAATTGACTGATAACTCAGTAAAATCTTTCAAATTGTTGCATATTGCCTTTATATTTTTGTTTTTTGTTCAGTGTACATGGGCATGGGGAGACAGGGTTTCAGTTACCATGAAGACACTGATTAATTAAAGATGAACTCAAGCCACTTTAATAGTTTTGTTGAGAAGGGGATAATGGGAGAGGGGGGGGGGCTGGAGAGAGAGAGAGCTCAAAATTACAGCTTAACTGGTTTTATATTGTCTTGCTCAGATGTCTTACAACATGGATCCACAGTCAGCAGGGGATAAACTCCCTTTTAATCTGTTAATTTAGATAAGATGCAATTTTTTATCTATATAAATGTGGATAAACACATCCTTTTTCTTAGGATAAAACACAGGACAACTATGACAAAGTTCCGGAGTGATGTAATCATAACACCCAAGGTATTGCATCTGGACTTGTCTTGACTGTCTCGTCTCATGCCTGCCTCACTGAAATATTTACAATATTAAATAATGAGAAAATACTGCCCTCTAACGTTAATGACCTAAAGGTGGCTGTAGAAATATTAAATGTACCGCTAGGTGGCGTCTCTTGACAGTCCTTTGAAAATTCCTCTATCCAATCTACAGTAAACGGAAATGACTTGCATGGAATGGGAGTTACAGCTTCCGTTGTCTGAGGGCGTTTTTTCAAGTTTAGCACCAGAGATTTTTTGGGTGGTGGCTGCTTGTTTTACAAGTTTAGAATTCCACCAAGTTATTGTTGAGGACACTGATTTGAAGGAATTATACTAATTTCCAAACTATCGTAACTTGGGCCCTCTAATCGAGGCTTCAAACCTTGTTTTTCCCCGTTGGGGCAACTAACGAGTGGTTAACCGATCAGCTCAAATTTTATCTAGCTAGCTGAGAGAGGCGTCAGATGCAGGCCATCAAGTGTGTTGTAGTGGGGGACGGGTAAGTTTAACCTACATTTGTCTAGTTAGCTATGTTTATAAAATGTCTTACAATATAAGTTATGATGTAGAATATAAATTATAATATCAAAATTGTTTCTAGTAGCCCTTAGTTTGCTTGGTACTTTGCTAGCTAACTGGTGACAACTGTTGTCACTGTTTCCAGCTTGCTAACGACACATTTGTCTGTAAACTTGTGGCATGTTGTAATTTAGCTTAGCTAGCGTAATTGCTACCTACTGCTAACTGTTCAGCATTCTCGTTTGCTGTTTATGGTTACGCAGCTATATGCACTATTTTCTCAGACAGGGATATGCAAAAAAAATACATTTCCAATTCACACATCCGTATCAATACGCATATCATTAGCTATTAAATTGTGCTTAGCAAGCTAGCAATCCTTTAGGGTGGGTTGCCCAAACATGGTTTAAATTAATCTTAGATTAGACCTCATTTAGATTTTGTATATCTAGGTTTATAGCTAGCAACTTTGCCTAATTTCAGTTTGTGACAAAACAAGCAAGTGTAGTGTAGAGAATCATTGTACCATTATTAACAGCTGTGAATATATATTTTACATAACCAGAAATTCTGTATTTTCAGCTGGTTGAAGCTGGTGAACAAAACAAAGTGAAAGACAAATGTAATTTAAGAATGGGCAGCATACACATAGTGCACACAGAACATATTTTTAGACTTGCTTACAATGAGAATGACATCTATAACTCACATCTATGTACATTTGGTCAGATCGCCCAAAATGTTACATACTGCAACTAACTTTTTGGGAGACCTGACCAAATGTACGTAGTAGATATGTGAGTTGTACATCTGTCATTTGCACGGTTTGCCAATAGATCCTCCAAACACCGGCTTCTTGGGCATTATCACTTAATTAAATAACTAAACTATGATTAGTGACACGTGTCATACATAATACATTCAACATAGCAATATGTTCTAATTTTATTCATATGGAAACAAACCAGCACTGGTCATTGCTAGTTTGCTAGATAGCTAGCAAAGTGAGTTTTCAAGCTTTTTGAAATTTGTGAAATTAGTTAATGTTACCTGGCTAGTTGAGTTTTACAAACATAAGCCGCAGGAGCTGAAATTGGTAATCGCTCTGAAAACACAGCACATGATAAACTTAAACATCCTCCAGTGGCAGTTTTAGATTTAATCCCTAACCTACTTTTACATTTGACTTTAAAACAGTGGAGCAACATGATTACGTTTGATTTTTGTTTATAAAAGGATTACATTTAACTAGGATTAATTTAAGCCTACTGAGTGGCGCAGTGGTCTAAGGCACTGCATCGCAGTGCTAGCTGTGCCATTAGAGATTCTGGGTTCGAGTCCATGTTCTTTTGCCAGCCGGCCGTGACCCGGAGACCCATGGGGCGGCGCACAATTGGCCCAGTGTCGTCCAGGTTAGGGGAGGGTTTGTCCACCAGGGATGTCCTTGTCCCATCGCGCACTAGCGGCTACTGTGGCAGGCCGGGCACGCTGACACGGTCGCCAGGTGTTACTGTTTCCCTCGACACACTGGTGCGGCTGACTTCCGGGTTAAGTGGGCATTGTGTCAAGAAGCAGTGCGGCTTTGTTGGGTTGTTTCGGAGGACGCGTGGCTCTCTGCCTTCGCCTATCCCGAGTCCATACGGGAGTTTTAGTGACGAGACAAGACTGTAACAGCCAATTGGATAACACAACATTTTGGGGAAATAGGGAGTAATTTACAACTAGGTTTCAAGTTTGGTGCAACAAGATTCATAGATAAACTGGGTTAAATCAAGGTTTAAGAGTATCCATGATGGTGCAACCCAACCTAAATGTCTGCTGCATGTTCTTATTGAGCTACACCACCCAATCTTATTTAGGACATTGTGATTGGGACTCAAATGTGTCATTCTGCAGACATTTTTCAGTTGAACTCATTGTCTTAAGTTTGCCAGTTACACCCCATTCAAGTTCTCCTTTCAGTTTTGAAATTGACAAAAACAAAACTGAAGCCAGGTGGCTTATTTCTCCTCTTCATTCCTCCATCTCTTTATGCTTCTCTCCTCCAGAGCTGTGGGTAAAACATGCCTGCTCATCAGCTACACCACCAACGCGTTCCCCGGGGAATACATCCCCACAGTGTAAGTACACTCTCACTCTATCCCCCCACTCCCTCATCGTAGCAGGTGCCCCACACGAGAAACATAGAATGCCAACATTAACATTCAGAACTGTTATATTTTATAGTCAGATGTGGGGTTTTTTCTCCTGATGATCAGGAAATTCTATATTTGGCCTGTCGAATCATTGAAATTAACTCGTTGCCTTTATTTCTTGGTGGTGTGCTGATCACATCCATTGATGTCAATGTGGTGTATCTCTCTCTAGCTTTGACAACTACTCTGCCAATGTGATGGTAGATGGGAAACCAGTGAATCTGGGTCTATGGGATACAGCAGGACAGGAAGACTACGACAGACTCAGACCACTGTCCTATCCACAGACGGTAAAACAACAGGATAAATGTACTGTGTCCTCTAGGTCACTAGTGTCAGCAATGAAGACAGTCAAGCGACTTTACTGCGTCTCAAAGTATCAAACAAATTTTCAGATGTTTCTATGGGTACAGCCAAACAACGGAAGTGATGGGATTCGACTTTCGCTTTACTTCCTTACTGCAGTGTGCCAGTTCGCTGGTTGCAAACTTGGTGCGGTAAATTATTTGGAGTCAATTTATAGAGCATAAAAGTAAAGTAAACAAGTTTAATTTTGTATTTATTTCCTTCAAGTTTGCTAACGTTAGCTAGACCTACTAGTTGTACTGTTGTGATAATGTTAGTTGTGTCAGAGTTAAGGGCCATCCACAAAGCCAATAACGATAAACTATAGCCTACATAACTATAAAACCTTGGTGAGCATCCACACTAGGAGAAGGTTTATCGTTCTACAGTCCTACAGATGTCAATCAACTGATCAACGCATCGTGCTGCCTATTAAAAAATGTAATGTTATAGGCTTTTAAGCCTAGTATAAAAAAAATGTCAAGATAAATATTCTAGAGCTTTTTTCCCTGGGATTTTACGAGAAGAGGAATGGCTATCATGGAGAGGCTTGCGTAGCCTATAGCCTAAACAGCTGGAAAAGACAGGCTAGTGATGTCTGATGTGTAGCTGAAGTAAGAAGCTAGATATTAGGCTATTCATTAGCTAAATATTAGGGCTGTAGGCTAAATAATAACCAGTCAAAGTGCAAGAAAAATAAGTTAACAGATTATGAAATGTCAGATCTGTGGGTTCCTCTAGGCTACGCTCTGTTCCCCGCGAATGCAAAGCTCCACTATTGATTAGGGCTACATTTTTACACAACAATTATTCTACCTGTGCTACAACAGTGCAATGAGGAATTCATTTTTGTTACCAAGTCAGTACACAATTGTCTATAAGGCTGTAAACTACAGTGATATAGGCTAGTTTGAATAAACGCTCAAACGTCCTGTTTTGTTTCATGCCGAAATAACTGCATACAGCCTAGGCCTGATTATGCAACCATTTGGATCAGTTGGGGTACATTCTCGACAATTTAGAATGGCTAGAAAGGTACATTAGCAGGCGACTCGTATGGTGTATTTTGGCAGGATGTAGCCTATCGGTGTTAAGATGGGCCTACAAGGAAAATATGGGCTTCTCCTTTCCCACTCCCTGTGTGTTCTTAATGCTGTAGCTTATTTTACATTCAGCGAGCAAGTGTGCATCTCTCTTCCAATAGACTATTTTCTTTACTAATAGCCTAAGTTAGAAGCCCTTAATTCATCAGCTCAATGTTAGGCTTCATACTGCAGTGAATATATCCAGTCAATTTACACAGTGAAAGAAAACATAGTTATCAGAAATGGAAATCATAGGTAGCCTACACTGTGCGGCCCCGAGGCTGAGCTCCCAGTCCCCGGGCACGCAGCTCGAAAAGCTACTCTATGGATTCTGTTTTTTTTAGGGACCAGAAATGTATCCAACCTAGGCTACAACAATGTAATTAATAATTTTCTTGTTTTCAAGTGAGTATAAAACTCTAGACTGCAAACTGCTGTGAATTGCCATTGTTATTTCAATAATCGCTCAAAAGCCTGGTGTTTTTCATGCATATTCATTTAGAAAAATAACTGCATCTAGCCTGCCTTACTGGGCAATCATTTGGATCGGTTATGGGTCTTTTCTCTGCAGTTTAGCCTACAAGGTCCAGGCACATTAGCAGGTCAGTAATATGGTGTATTTTGTCAGGATGTATTGGCTAACAGAAACATGCTAATGCGGGGATTTCTAGTGGCGCGCATATGGATTATCATAATAGGTGAGCACAGAGGAAGTTGTTTTAAAATTGCTGTCAGCTCTGCATAAAGAATCAATCCCTACAACATTGAATAATATAACAAGATAATCAGGGCGTTAGGGAAAGGCGTATTGAGCGTTTCTTATGGCTCAGAGGTCTGTATGAGGAGGAGAGTACAGCCTGCTTTCCACAGTACTGAAACAATGTCTGGAGCAGACATTAAGGAAGTGAAAGAGTGCTCTGTTTGCCCCACATTCTGGGCTCTGACTCCTCCCGGCAATTGAGTGTTCAGGGAAACTTTGTCCTCCTAGATAACAGTAAAGTTGTATCGCAGTGAATTGAGGATGTTCATGAACTCTGTTGTCTGTGTCATGTATGTTTTTTTTGTACCATTCATAGCTACAAAACATTAATCTCCATAAATTGTAAGTGTCAATTTTTCATGTTTGATCTTGTAATGCTGTACTCGTATGACCAAATAAATAATGCTGGTTGTTTCCTCCCCAACAGGATGTGTTTTTGATCTGTTTCTCTCTCGTGAGTCCTGCCTCCTTTGAAAACGTCCGTGCCAAGGTGAGTCATAGTCTCCGCTTTGTTTCTGTTAAGTATTAAGTTAACAGAAAAACTAATCTTGAAAATAAAAGAGAGCCGCACACTCTAGGAGCTCAGATGCAAAAATGTAATTACCGACGTTTCGACAGCCAAGCTGTCTTCATCAGGGTATAATCACAAACACTGCGGGATGACTCGTTTATATAGTGTCAAAAGACACAGGTGTCTGTAATCATGGCCAAGAGTGGCCTAATATCATTGGTTAATTCTCAAATATGAAAATGTCATACAAAGAACAGCATACAAACAACAAATGGATAGCATACGATCATAGATTAATTTGACAACACAAGCTTACAAACAATTACAATGGCAAAGTCACAATAATCACAAGAATGCCTTCAGATCAAAGTCTACGTTGAGACCGAAGGGCGCAAGGGTCTTTAAGTTAAAGATCGAGGCAGCCTCTCGTTTTAACAATAAATTATCAAGGTCACCCCCTCTCCTAGGGAGGGTGACATGTTCGATGCCAATATAACGCAGAGACGAAATCGAGTGGCCTGCCTCCAAGAAGTGGGCCGCAACTGGATAAGTAAAGTTTTTACACCTAATGGTGCTACGATGCTCTGAGATACGTACTTTTAATTTGCTCTTTGTTTTACCACAAGGACAAGTTATAAGATAAATAACTGCCTTAGTGGAGCACGTAATAACACCTTTGATTGGGATCGATTTCTGTTTGTGGGTGTTTGAAGGATCTACATTTATAAGTGCCATTACATTGAGCACAGCCATTACATTTGTAATTTCCATCCAGTAGGGGCGCAAATAGACGTTGTTCAGGAATATCTTGGGGTGGTAAATCAGTGTATCAATTGGTCTCTGAGATTTCTGCCCCGCGAGAATACGACCAAGGGAAGGTCCGAAAACACATTACCGAGACTACCATCGGATTTTAGGATGTGCCAATGTTTGTGAACAATCCCTTAATTTGTTCAGGGCACTTTGAATAGCGGGTAGTTAGAACACAAGAATGTGTCTTTTTGCGAGACTGACCTTGAAAAAGGTTTTGTTTTGAATTTTCTCAAAGGCAATATTAATCTGATCATTCTTGTAGCCCCTCTCATTGAACTTTCTTTGTGTCTCGGCCATATTTCTGTCAATCTGATTGTTTTTTGCAAATTCTTTTGATTCGATAGAATTGGCTGTAGGGCAAACTGATTTTCAAGGGAAGTGGGTGACAACTATCAGCCCTCAACAAACTGTTACGATCAGCAGGCTTCCTGTAAAGATCAGTGTATAGGACATTATCTTCACACAAGATCAGAAGATCAAGAAAACTGATTTGACGTGTGTCAGATTGCATTAAATCTCAGATGCTCAGAACAGGAGTTAAGAAAAGCATAAAATGCCTGGAGCTGTATTAACTTAAGTATTAAGTTATCAACATGGTCATTGCTTGACAGGGTGGATTTTATCCACATTCTCAAAACAACTGATGTACTTGATAGATAGGCCTCTAGTCTACAGTAACATCCTGATCCTATCCTGACTGTCTTGGCCCTGTCCTCCATAGTGGTACCCAGAGGTGAGACACCATTGCCCCAACACCCCAATCATCCTGGTGGGCACCAAGCTGGATCTGAGAGATGACAAGGACACCATCGAGAAGCTGAAGGAGAAGAAACTCACCCCCATCACCTACCCCCAGGGTCTGGCCATGGCAAAAGAGATTGGTTAGTATGCTAATAGTACTTTAGTGTCCTGTCCAGGGGGTGTACTTGTACATCAAGCTGCATCACGCTACAAAAACATCAGATAACAGATATGAGCTGTTCTGGCTCGGACAAGGCTTACTTCTTAGTAATACTTGAGGGCCCGGTATCCCGGACGTAGAGCGAACTTTTTACTGGACAACACAGCAAGGTCAATGGAGTTTCTCCATAGCTTCATTTGCAACCGGATGGGGTAGTCTTAGCTATTATTCAATTCAGGATTTTAATGAATGAAATCCCTGTTTGCTGTGACGTTGAATGCCGGCCTGTCTCCCCTCTACAGGAGCAGTAAAGTACCTGGAATGCTCAGCCTTGACACAGCGTGGCCTTAAGACAGTGTTTGACGAAGCCATCCGGGCGGTCTTGTGTCCCCCGCCCGTCAAGAAGAGGAAGAGAAAGTGTTCACTACTCTAAACGCCGCAGACAGGAAGTAGGAAGTCACACTGCAGTCTGAGCTCACCTACTGGTTGGGGGGAGGAAGAAGAGGGTGAGGGAGTGTCTTAAGAGGGAAGATTCTACAGATGTCATTTTTTTTCTCTCTTGGATTGTAATTAGTACATAGTACTTAAATATGATTTTTATTATACAAATCCTAGAATTAGAGCTTTGTGAAATTCCTGCTGCCTTCTAAAAATAATAACTTTTTTTTAATGTTCTTGGACGATACTAATTGTTCTTTTCAATTTCAGTCTCTTTCCACTCTTCTCGAGTCCATATTGTTTGTTTACAGACTTCAATTGTGTAGAATTGAGGTGTTGCCAAAATTCCTACCGCATATAACGGTCATCACTTTCTTGTAGCTCCATGTACACTAAATGTAATGATTTCTTCTTGTTTTTTCTTTTGTACCATATGTGCGACCATAATTAGCAAAATCTTAAAATATCCTTTAAATGGTTCAAGAGAAATTGAAGTAAACTCTTAAAAAAACAAAAAAAAGTGTTGTAGTGTCTTCTATGTTCTATAATCATACTCTATGTAGATCAAGTAAATTTAGATCAATTGTTTCCCGTCAGGTAGATTTTATCTATCCATCCAATACATCGTCAAAATAACTGTCAATAATGGATAATAGCGATCACTTTATACCTAGGTGGATTAAATGCTTATTAGATCAATCTAAATATCAACTTACAGTACTTGCCCCTTGATCTGATAAAATAGTATTTTACATTCTACAGGTGTCTATACAGATGCACCTGAACAGGTGAATAGGAGAACCTGTTAGAAAGTGGATGGAGAATGGTTCTTTATCAGACCAATTTAGATGGATCCCTCTTGTTGGATTAAACAACGGTTTCACAAACGGTGTTTTCTGTACATAAACACAAAATACATCCATTGTATGAGTATTGTCAGTAATGGAACTGTACTGTGTAGTCTGCCAGATGTACACTCCAAACACCTGCGTGTGTCAACCTTTTTGTTATAGGCCTTCTTTGTTATAAGGTAGAATTCAACCTCATTCCCTCTAAGAACATATGCTGTCAGCAGATGCCATCTATCCAGTCCTTTACAGAAGGTCTAGTTCTTGTGTGAAGAATCTGGACTTTGTTTGCTACTCGAAACAACATAGTTGTGAACTCATTTTAACATTAAGCTTTATCATCACTAACATCATGATGCTATGTAAACATTACCTTGTTGTTTTGTCATCAGAGCTGCCTATTACTAGTCTGGGTACCAGTCTTTCTAGCTAACATTCCACTCCTTGCCACTCCTTTCATTTGGCCAATGGCAGGAATGTAATAGCTGAACAGGGACTATATCCAGGCTAACCTATTACTGTATCACTAAAAACTGAGCAATTTAAAATAATTCAGAAGTTGTAACTGACCATGTTGTCTTTGTCTTATTGTAGCTTCTAATTGCTGTATTTAAAATATACAGTAGTTCACCTACCAGTGAATTTTCAAAGTACTCTTTTTAATTTGAACTGAGTGAGGCTGTTCTGAGCTGTTAACAGCACAATGAAAGAAATTATACCTGATTTTTCTTTGGCTAAATGTGGTTTTATTTTGACAATAGTAGTTTTAATCTGCTGATTTTTTTTTTTAAAGCCAATAAATTCATTTAAAATCTCTGCCTGTCATTTTTTACTTTCTGTTGTGCAGATGTAGGAATAACACAGTAACTCCCACTATCTTTCCACCAACTCCCTTTAATATAGAACTGGTGGGAATGTAAGTGATCGCATCCATGGCCATCCCATTATCCTCAGGTCTTCAGTGTTTGTTCTTCCACTGTTCAAACACAAGCTTGGCAGAGACTGCATCTTGAATCCCCATTCCTGTTGTATACAAACAGGGTCAATAAAACTATGGAAAAAGTACAATGAAGGAACATGTTACAGGATTTGAATAGAGCATAAAGACAATCTACCAAGGGATTTGAACACAGTGGTCTTCTCTCTAAGGGCAGGTCTTGTTCCATTGAGAACCTCTCCAAGCTCTGCAAACACTTTGGCCTGGAGATTAAGTATTCATTAGCACACCAAATCATGTTAAACATGTTTATCCTTTAATTGGGATTACCCACTTGTATAACTTCCATAAACCAAGATTGCATTCAGTAGGCACAGCCAGAAGAAACCCATATACAGAAGACTAATAGTCTCACAACCTACCCCAGACAGGATGATGTCACCTGACTCTGCCACAGCTCCCTCTCTGCTGTCTACATACACCTCAGCCTGTCTCATCAACACATCATCCAGCTCCCTCCAGTCTGGCCTGCAGGCTCCCACAGCTGATGCGCGCGCACACACACACACACACAACAATGATACGTTACATTAAGAACAAAGAGAGATGTCCTGTCTTTCTGATGTCCTGCACAAGCGACATGACTCAATTCATTATTTTAGGAGATTTGAACTGGGGCGTGCATACATCTGTATCGGACTCTTTTAAATAACTCTGAATCTCGCTCTAATTAATGCGCCGACAAGACCGAATCCCAGAGCACCTAACAAATCAACGCTATTGGACATTATTCTAACGAATACCCCTCACAACGAATACACATCAACTGGGATATTCTGCAATGTCTGTGATCACTGTGCAATTGCTTGTGTTAGAAATACAAAAATGACCAAAGCCAAATCCCATTATTTTTAAAATATATTTTAGACAGCTTGATGAGCAAGCGTTCTTACATGATCTGTACCATAATATTGACAGAGTAAGTCTGATTCCCGATGTTGACACTGCCTGGGACTATTTGTATATGAAATTTGTGTCGATTTGCGATAAACATGCCCCTGTGAAGAAATTTAGAATCAGTGGAAGGGACAATCCCTGGTTTTCAGATAACTTGGCAGAATTAATTAGAAAGAGAAATGTCTTTGGGCTCAAGCTAGACATACAAATGCTCCTGTTGACTGGGCCTCCTTCAGAGCACAAAGAAACAAATGCACAGGATTGATCAGGAAGTCCAAATCAGATGACTATTTAAATGCAGAGAACCTAAACAACCCTAACAAGTTCTGGAAGCTAATCAAATCAGTGTCAGGTTCTAATGTATCCTCTGGCCTTCCTGCCCATTTAATGATGGATTCTAATGAAGAGAAGGATATAGCCGATATTATAGGGGTTTTTAACAAGCACTTCATATCTGCTGGTTCAGTTTTTGATAATGGTGGGGCCCAGGCCTCTAATGTAAGCTCTGTTACAGTAAACTATGATATAGGCCCTCACGTGAACCATTTTAACGTTGAGCCTGTTTCTTATACTGAGGTCTATAAAACACTAGAGGCAATAGACACTAAAAAGTCTGCAGGTTCAGACAACCTTGACCCCTACCTCTTAAAGATAGTAGCTGGTATTATTACTGAACCTGTGGCTCACATGTTCAACTTGAGTCTCTTGACCAATTCCATACCAGCATTTGGAAAGCAGCTTATGTCCCCCACTGCTAAAGAGTGGAGATCCCTCAGATGCCAATAACAATCGTCCTATCTCCAAACTCCCTATCATGGCCAAAGTCTATGAATCCCTAGTGAACTCACAGTTAAAAAGCATCTTCATTGAAAAGAACATACTGAGCGGGGTTCAGTCTGGCTTTAGATCGGGGCACAGCACCACAACTGCAGCTATGGCTGTGGCAAATTACATAATAAATGCACTTGATAAAAAGCAACATTGTGCTGCTCTGCTTGTGGATTTATCAAAGGCCTTTGATTCAGTTGACCATGAATTGTTGCTAGCTAGACTCAGAAACACTGGTCTCAGTGAAGGGGCAGTAAATAGGTTTAGGAACTATCTTTCTGACAGAACACAACGTGTATAACTGACCATCACAAGTCTGGCATTCTTGAGATTAATAGAGGTGTGCCCCAGGGTTCCATTTTATTTCCTGTGTTGTTCTCAATGTTTATTAATGATTTGGGAAATGGGATGCAACCAGCAAAGTTACATCTATATGCAGATGATACAGTCATATATTCATGTGCTCCTTCTCTGGTTAAGGCTGTTGAAGAGCTCCAGACTGCTTTTCAGTCACTGCAGGCCTGCCTTTATGGCCTCAAACTGGTCTTGAAAGAAAATTCAATTCATGACCTTTACCAGAGGTAGAACTCTGCCAGAGAACGTTAGCATTGTCACATCTGGTGGCTTATCCATTGAAAAGGTGTCATCCTACAAATACCATGGTATTTAGTTGGATGACAAGTTGTCCTTCAAAGTTCATGTGGATAATCTTGTGACAAAGCTTATATTGAAATTGGGTTTTTATTTTCGTAATAAGGCTTGCTTCCCGCTTATGGCTAGAAATAAGCTTGTTCAGGTCACTTTTCTCTCTGTAATTGATTATGGTGACTTGTTGTATATGCATGCAGCCTCCTCCGTCTTACAGAGACTGGACTCTGTTTATCATGCATCCTTGCACTTTATTACAAATGCCAAGTCCCTCACCCACCATTGCACATTGTACCAAATGGTAGGTTGGTACACTTTACTTTATATGTGCAGAAAGATACATTTGTATGTGTTCACCTACAAAGCCGTTTTGGGTAAACTCCCTCTTTACCTCTGTAGTGTGGTCTCCTTCACCACTAGCAGTTACCATACCCGGTCTGCTAGGTGGTTGCTACTTAAGGTCCCCAGGACATTCACAGTATTAGGCAAGACTGCCTTCTCTTCTTGTGTACCAGAGGCATGGAATAGTCTATAATCCATGCTTCATCTAGATATGTTAGTGCCACTGAATTCATTTAAAATAATGATGGGAGACTTTTACGGAGGAGTGTAAATGCTTTTTTTAGGCTGGATCATGTTCTGTTGTATGTTTTAATTCTGAAATGTTTTGATTGTTGCTGCCTTTTTGGCCAGGTCTCCCTTGAAAAAGAGTCTCTGGGTCTCAATGGGCTTTTCCTGGTTAAATAAATGTTAAAATTAAAAATGTAATATACAGTATGCACACATCAAAGTCTTAAGGCATGGCACTATCAACTCAGTTTCCTCACCTGCTACATGGGCACCTGGCTTGACCCACTGGCCAAAGAGCACTGGTTCACTGGCCCCAGTCACAGTGACTATGACGTCTGCACCGTTCACTGCCTCCTCCACTGACTCCCATACTGTAACGTGACCCTGGGTGGACTGGGCAAACCTCTCCGCCGTCTCTTTCCTCCTGCTCCACACGCGGACCTGTAATGACGTGATCCCTCAATGGTCTTTCATATTTTCTCATGACCCACAAGATATTTCTAACCAGAACCCAGTTTTATGTCTGGAGGATATAGCCACAACATACCAGCTCTAATCACCCATTCAGAAACACGGAATCACTCTGGTACCTCTTTAAAGGAGAAGGTTTCTGTGAAGACGTTGTAGTGGCTGAGGGCCTGATGGCCAGCTCCCAGTATGGTCAACACCTCCGACTTGGCTGGCATCAACAGCTGGACAGTTCCAAGGGGGGTTCCAAACATTCCAACGTTAGAACAGCACAATGTTATTGACAGGTAGTGAGGAATCACCAATAAAGAGAGTATGCATGCCCGCCTAGGCCACAAAGAGAGGGCCTTACTTTGGCAGAAATAGCAGACACTGCTGCTGTCCTTTTGGCTGTGATGACCTCCCCATCCATGACCTGCAGATGTCAACCACACTGAGACAGCTGTTATTACTGAATTGACCTCTATTATAACCAGCTGTGCTAAATCCTTGAAGTATTTAACTTTACTTGTATTGCTAATCACAAATGATAAATAACATCTAATGGCCACTGTTCAATGATCATAGGCATACTCACAGCTTTGACATTCCCATATTCAGGATCAAACAGCAACACTGTGGCTTGAGTTGATGGCAGAGTTGACCCACTCTCCCTCTTGTAGAAGCACACCAATTTTGTGCACAGGATGTCTTCATGCACCAAATACGCAGGCATCAGCCCCAGAAATCTGTCCGGAACATTTTTGGAACAGTATTGTTACTAAATTACCGACCAATGATAAATAGGGGAATGAATAAACATACCCATTGTATTTTTGTAACGGGACCGTAGTACGAACGGGCTGGATCACTTCTGCGCTGTCCAGTTTGGAAAACTTCCCCAGTGCTACTTCAAGTCGCGGGATCAAATCTTTGTAATGCAACAAACCTTCAACCTCATCTTGTCGTATAAGAACGGGTGGCTGAGCCATGGTGGCTAAAGCTTTTGCTCAACTCAAGCGTACAGACAGTTTATGATCAGTGATGCGAGTCCAAAAGTTCAACTTTGTTGAAATGTGACCTCGGTATTGGGTAAATTATTCCAGCTCAGACGCTGCGTTCAAGACACCAAACGGTTGCGTGAACGCTAGGATATGTTCTAAAAACGCCCTACAAGAAGATCAAATGGGCACATATTGATTCTGCCAAGGTAGTTCTATGAGGTTTCTGTGTTATGCACTATAGCCCATTACCATATATATGATTGAATAGTATCTGCTGTTAGCTTGTGTGGATGTATGTATGTGTTATGCAACATAGCTGACTTGAAACATTGTTAACAGTTTCAAGGCCATGGGACTTTCTCATGATGGAAAAATACAGAGAAGCATGAAGACAGGAACTGTTCAATGAGTTGGGAGGGGGGCACATTCAGAGCGGGGTGTTGCGAGAACAAGCGGTATTTTGTTAGATAACAGGAGCCAGGTGCGAGATAACGGTATGAGCGCATGGATGTTCTTCGCAGCAACAGTTACATCTATCAACAGAAGCGCCAAGAGGCGGGGACCCGCCTGAGCGCCTGCAATAGGCTGAGCAAGTTTAAACCACGCCCAGTCTCTGTGATAGGCCAACAGACGGGTTAGAACTGTCTATCACAGTATACAGAATATTGTTTACATACATCTTGTCAGTTCTCTGTTTTGCCCTGCGAGGTGGGACAGAGAGCCCGTATATCCGAAAATTGCATTTACCACTTATTGCTTAGCGGTGACTCATTGTCATATGTATCCTGATACCAGATTCGAATTGACGCAACTCTTAACAGTTCGAGGGACCCTTCATATATGTTTTATTACCCTTGCTGTTCCGCAATAGACATGTGGTAATTACTCATCATCCAACACAATACCGTATGCAAGATAAATTGGTTGAGAAAAATAAGTTAATCAATGATAAGATCCTGTTCATAACGAACTAATAATTTTCTAGTTGGTTCATCCCTCCATCAAAAGTACTCAACTCATTTCTCTTGTATAAAGTATTATTTTATACTGTAATAGTCTTATGGCACTTACAAAATTGAACACAATTACATATCACACATTAGTAAAAAGAAATGTTTTATTATCACAAAACAAGAGTAAATTACATAACATAGTATGTCCCTGACAAAATACAATGTATCTTCCAAAGACAATTCAATTCAACTATCCAAGAGAACACACAATTAAATTGCCTGACATAGTCCTTTAGACTATCCAATACTATAGAGAGCAGAGCAGCAACCAGATCAGACCAGCAGTCTCTCAATGGCCATCTGGGTAGACTGGATCTGGGGCTTCAGCTGAGATCCCTCCTTGATGGTGATTGAGGTGGCGATGACGGGGCGGGAGACCCCACAGGCACGCCCCAGGGCCTGCTTAGAGCGCACAAACACGTAGGGGACGTTCTTGTCCTCGCAAAGCAGCGGCAGGTGGAGGATGATCTCCAGTGGCTCAGCATCAGCAGCCATCACAATGAACTCAGAGATACCACGGTTCAATGTCTTGGTGGCTGGAAGAGGGAAGACAAGAGTTAAGGGTTAGTGATATATGTCTTTGATAGATTAGAACTCCATAGATAAGTGTTTGAAGTGGTAATCTGAGCAGGATTTGAACCAGCTAATCTGTGGTCAGATATCAAGCACACTCAACCTCATGTACTGTGCAATTGGGCCAGATGTCTTAGAAGCTGGTATAATGATGGTTGCAGTAAGGAGTATATTTCCAGTACATTACTTATATATTATCAAGTGGGTATTCATCAATGTCTGATTCTCTCACCCTCATTGGCCCCTTTCCTCAACTGTTTGTAGTTGGAGGCTTGCTGCACAAGGTCCAGGATGGTTTTGGAAAGTGTGGCGTCGGCCAGGGGGTAGGCCTTGGGATTCACTTCGGCTTCAGTCTGAGAACAAACAAAAACTGTTAGAAGATGTAGAGACTAGATGAGAACGAAATAACGCTATCCTTATCAATTAGGTAACGTTAACTAGTTACGTTATTACCGGTATTCAGGTAGTTAGCTAACGGTAGCTAGAAATGCTAACTGAAGCGGTCCATTAAAATACTCACCATGCTTGCTTCCGTTTATTTCTGATATTTCTCCTCTCGGCGAATGCTTCACGGAGGACTATACGTCTACGATTGAGGTTTTGGGAAATTCAAAAATAAATCGTTATGTAGCTAAAACAGCTTGTTTCGATTCTCAAAAGCTAGAGGAACTTCAACACGCAGCTACTCTAACAACACGTGTTTAGGACTGAGCGTGGAACGAATGGGGGCTTTGGTTGCTAAACTGGGCAGGAAGTGAATTGTTTGACCCGCCCATGTTCTTCTTTTTGCTTCGTTTTGTTACCAGTTATTTCCCATTGATGCATGTTGTGCATTTTCACAAAATGTGGACAATATTTGTAGAATCCTACTGGGTAGATAAAAAGTTGTTTAGCACATTTAAAAACAGTGGTGGTAAATACACTTGTTAGTGCACGTTTTTAAACCCCAGAAGAAGAAGTTGGTGCGCTAGGAATTCTGGGTACGACATTCCCGTGTCAGCCATATTGTTTCATCGTTCTGGTGTAAGGTTAAAGGGGAGATGAAGGGGATTCGCGGAATAAGTCAGTTATCGGTAAGAACTCCTTTGCCATTTTCATAAATTGAATAGTTGATTATTCAGGAGACGTTTTTGATACCCATTTATAGATTGTGGGGCTTGGTTGGCGAGGATCGCAATCGGGCCAGTATCTGAAAGGTTGCTGGAACAAATCCCCGAGGTGACAATGTAAAAATCTGTCCTTCTGCCCCTGAGCAAGGCAGTTAACCCACTGTTCCCGGGGCGCCGAAGACGTGGATGTCGATTATTGCAGCCGCCCGCTCTTTTCTGCCTCAGAGGGGTTGGGTTAAATGCGGAAGGCACATTTCAGTTGAATGCATTCATTTGTACAACTGACTGGGTATCCCCTTTCACCACAAATTGTGATGACACTAGGGTAGCTAACGTAAACATACTAGCGAGGAAGCGAACGTTAACACAATGATGATAAACCCAGCCTAAACGTTTGATAGTGGGTCGAAAATGTGGTTATTAAGCTAACGTTACAATTTGTGGAATATTTGATCTACTCTTTACCCGCGTCAATGCGTTGTCAAATTTGTCCCTCGCGGTCTGTCCAATCAGAAGATCGGATCATGCAGAGGCTAATCGTTCCGTAGTTTATCAGTCTCACCGGGGTCGCTATAGGGTTTAGCAGCTGTTGGTTTGACAGCTAGCCTTCGGTGTGATTCTCCCTTGAAAGTCAAATGTAGTTCATAGCAGGTGGTCATGTGTCCTGGACTGTGCACTATGATGCAAATAGCTGGCACACTGTCGTGTCATTCAATGAATCAGGACATAACGTTATTCAGTTGGCTACAACTTGATGTTTTAAAAGTTCCAATATCAATGAATACCGTAACATTCGCACAAGTTTGCTTTCCTATCTAGCTAATGCATAAGTAAACTTTGCTGTCATGCTCTCACATACATTCACTGGGTTACATAATACCCCCTTTTACAAGTAGGAATTGACTGGGTGACTTTTACTTAAGTCAGTTTCTATTAAGGTACTTTTTCCACCAATGGTTAACATTAGTTAATCCAGAGATTCTTACCTTTGCCTCGATTCAGTAGCCTCGTCCAGATCATCATTCGATTTGTAGTTCTTTATGATAGCCACATTTGCAGCTAATTATCATTACATTTTTGGGGGGCAAATACAGGTGAATATATTGATAAGTCACCTTTCTCTGTAATTTAACATTTTGTTTTATGAAAAGGATTTCTCTTAACAAAATTCCCCCGGCCAGAAGATACTATCGTCAATAGGCGCTAAAGGTAGTTAGCGTCTATGAATGAGTTGAACTGGAGACAGAATTTCTAGGTAGCTAATTTCCCCCTTACAGCCAAGTTTATCCCGGCTCAAGCTTCATCATGGTCCAGCATGGTCTATTCTTTGATTTTGCACGTTCCATGATCCTCCTCCACAGTCCTCCAAAACCAAAACAAACAAGTGACCGAGCTGCACTGTTGAATGGGAACAGAAAATACGGAATGTGCCTTTTTTATTAAACATTAAACATTTGAATATTATTATACCACTGTGCCACCATAAGGTCCATCCACATCTGTCCAGTCTGCATTCAACCATCATTCTGTTTCTGATTCTCAATCATCTAATTGTCTCTCTCTATCCAGAGTCCAGACCCACCATAAAACCCTAGTAGGATATTAAGTCACCTTGTATCTTTTCTCTATTACAGACAAGGCTTTACTCAGCCCAGGCTGCCCGTAAGTTGGATGTCGCTGCAGAGCATGTCAAGTTTCAGCCTCAGGATGTGCAGGTCAGTGGGTGTTGACATGTTTCTCTCTCCTCACAAAGACGTTTCTTTGTAGCCACCCGGACAGACCAAGGCCCAGTTTCCCAAAAGTATCTTAAGGCTCAGTTCATCGTTAGAACCATTGAAGGAGTATCATGAAATCTCCGAGCTGTTTCCCAAAACCATCGTTATTAACGTTGCACTTGAAAATGCTTGTAATCAAACGCCTGCCTCAGACCACAGCTACGTGCCTAATTAGATGCTTTTTTGCCCTCCCGTGTCACTTTATGCACAGAAGAAACAGAAGATCTCAGCTAAACATAGAATCACATGGTTTATCAGAGTCTCTCTGACCGCTAATAACTTCAGAACAAAGTTCACTACAAATACAAAGTTGCCAATGTTTTTTATTTATTTATTTTTTTACATTTTACCTTTATTTAACTAAGCAAGTCAGTTAAGAACAAATTCTTCTTTTCAATGACGGCCTAGGAACAGTGGGTTAACTGCCTTGTTCAGGGGCAGAATGACAGATTTATACCTTGTCAGTTCGGAGATTCGATCTTGCAACCTTTCGGTTACTAGTCCGACGTCCAATGTCTTTCTAATTGATACAAACAAGCAACGTATAAACAGATGCTTCAAATTAAAACTGAGATGATTGCATTAAATCATATTGAAACAGGCTACATTTCATTTTCAATCAATTTGGTTATGTTTTGGTACTTGTGCTCTACTGTCTGTAATTTGTCTCAATATATTACATGATATGTAGCCTAACGTGCACAATGATAGCATTTTTATTGGTCAAGCCGTAGAATAAGCCGCCTCAATATATGCAGCCGTAGGTGGTAGGACTAATATAGGAGCTGCTTCGTCGTCAGTATTGTGGAATAATTATAATGTTAAAGGTAAGATTTGAATGGAGAATGCTGATCCGAGAGCAGCGCTCCCTTTCTTTTCGATCCTATCAGTATCGGAAACACGTACCAATGGTGCACTTAGCAACTGTTCTCTTGGCGTAGTGTTTTGGGAAACGCAAGTTTTATCTCCGGACGTTGTAGAAAAGATGCATTGTTTAAACACTCAGAAGCCTAAATTCCATCACTATCGGGAAACCGGGCCCAGCCTCTGCCAGGCCTCAAATTCTCCACAGGGGCTGCCCTCATGCCAAGATGTTCATGTATGTGGTGGTCTGAGGGAGCTACTTAGGAGGTGGAGATTGTCATCTGTCTTACTCTTAACTCCAGTGGCCTTTTTCCACAGGCCTTTTTCCTTTGAGATATTGGTCTGCTTTTATTATACCACATAGAATCTCTATGTACTGCTACAAACTGCCAGTGAAATGTTGTGCTGATTATATTTGTAATAGTTGAAGTAAAACTAGCAAAGGCATTTCAGATTTGTAATGCGATGCTTTCCACCCATTTGTTGCCTTTTATGTGAACATGCTATAACAGAACCTAGAGCTAAGACGTGTTGCACTGCTCTGTTGACATTTTGTGACGTCGTAACTGCATAAAACACGTGTTCAGGGCCATCAGGAAGTATCCATTCCCCTGGACTTTTTCCACATTTTGTTTTGTTACAGCCTGAATTAAAAAATTATTCAATTGAGATGTCACTGGGCTGCATATAACACTCCACAATGTCAAAGTGGAATTATGTCACGACATTTTTACTAATTAATAAAAAATGAAAAGTTGAAATGTCTTGAGTCTAAGTATTCAACCCCTTTGCTATGGCAAACCTAAACCAGTTCACCTAAATCAGTTCAGGAGAAAACATTTGCTTAAGAAGCCACTTCATTTGCAAGGACTCACTCTGTGTGCAATAATAGGCAGGATAGAGAGCGTACTGCTACCAGACACACATCAGCAGAAGAGGCTGCCTAGAGTGTAGCCTGTTTTCCAGATGATCAGTGGAGAGAGATGACAAGACACACCATATGACCACAAGTCACAGCACAGGGGTAACCCCACCAATAATATCTCATACATTAATAATTCATAGAACAACTCAGAGGCAGTTTCATAGAGGCACCAGAAAATAACAAGCCTAGTTAATTAGATTATTTGTGAATATCTATATTCCTCATAGAGTGAAAAGGGAGTTGGGTACATTAATGGGAGAGTGTGTAGTTCAAAACAGTTGCTTACCGAGATGACATTGAATGTTCTTGAGAGGCCTAGTTACAGTTTTGACATAAATCGGCTTGAAAAGCTATGGCAAGACTTGAATGGCTGTCTAACAATGATCAATAACCAACATGACAGAGCTTGAAGAAATATAAATATAAAAAATTATAATGTGCAATCCAGGTTTGCAAAGCTCTTAGAGACTTACCCAGAAATACTCACAGCTATAATCACTGCCAAAGGTAATTCTAACACTCAGGGGTGTGAATACTTATTTAAATGAGATATTTCTGTATTTCCTTTTCACAAAAAAAAAGGTTTTCACTTTGTCCTTATGTGTAGATGGGGGAGATTTTTGTATTTATTATTCAGGCTGTAACACAGCTAAATGTGGAATAAGTCAAGGGGTTATGAATACTTCCTGAAGGCACTGTAGGTGTGATGCTAACTGATATTTCTCCTCCAGGTGACTAAACTGCCCAGCGGTCTGGTGATAGCCTCGTTGGACAACTACTCCCCGGCTTCCAGGATCGGTGTGTTTGTGAAAGCTGGCTGTCGATATGAGTCCCCGGACAACCAGGGGGTCACCCACCTGCTCCGTCTGGCAGCCAACCTGGTAAGCCTGGTTCTGGTTCATTAACCCTCCATGAACATGATGTATCCAGGAGCTCGAGTGATTGTTCAATGTACTCAATACTGCTTAGGAACTAGTGATGTGGTTCATCCCAATCTCTGCTGCTCTTTTCCAGACTACCAAAGGTGCTTCAGCCTTCAGGATCTGTCGTGGTGTGGAAGCTGTTGGAGGAAGTCTAGGGTCAGTGTCTGTGATTTAGTGTACATCCTCATACAAACATAAAGAGAACTAAACATACCTTTGATTGAGATTGTTTGGGATACTTAATTAAAGACATGTTCCGTTACTTTGATGACTAACAACGTATTTTTTTAAACCTCCAGCTTTGGGCTGGATGTGTCAATGTGTAGTTCTTGCATCATCATCTGAGAATAATTACTGTTTTACCTCAATTTGCCACGAAATCCCTAGTTTGAAAGTGACTGTTTTCTTGAAGCTGTGCCGTGCCATTTTCCCCCAAGTGGGCCAGCTCCCTAGCAGTTTGAGTTCTAGCCAATGATCTTCAGCCCCTCACATTTGAGTGGCAGCTAGCAAGGGGCCTGCCCAGCATTATCCAATGAGGTTGCAGGATGGGTCTGATTGTTCTGTGGACACAGCAGAGAGAGAGAACAATGCCGCGGTGCACATACGTATGTGACTTTTGGTTCATGAGTACTACTTTCACAACTACTGGCTAAAAAGTATACAAAAGTACCAGAGAATGTCTTTAGCATATTTTCTGACTAGCTGTACCACTGCCATGGATGTCATACTTACACGATATATACAAAAGTATGTGGACATCCCTTCAAATGAGTGGATTCGGATATTTCAGCCACACCTGTTGCTGACAGGTGTATAAAATCGAGCACACAGCCATGTGATCTCCATAGACAAACATTGGCAGTAGAATGGTCTTACTGAAGTGCACAGTGACTTTCAATGTGGCACCGTCATAGGATGCCACCTTTCCAACAAGTCAGTTCGTAAAATTTCTGCCCTGCTAGAGCTGCCCTGGTCAACTGTAAGTGCTGTTATTGTGAAGTGGAAATGTCTAAGAGCAACAACGGCTCAGCCGCGAAGTGGTAGGCCACACAAGCTCATCGCTCAACATCAGTACCTGACCTCACTAATGCTCTTGTGGCTGAATGGAAAGCAAGTCCCCGCAGCAATGTTCCAACATCTAGTAGAACACCTTCCCAGAAGAGAGGAGGCTGTTAAAGCAGCAATGGGGGGACCAACTCCATATTAATGCCCATGATTTTAGAAAGAGATGTTCGACGAGCAGGTGTCCATATACTTTTGGTCATGTAGTGTATCTGTGTGTGTATTTTCTATGCAGCGTGACGTCATCCAGAGAGAACATGATCTACTCTGTTGACTGTCTCAGAGACCACATGTAAGTGTTGCTTGCCTCACGTATACATATGTGTACACAAACATAGATCTAATATATGGTGAATAAATAATTGTTATTCTCATTTCTGTGTGTTGTCTAATGCAGTGACACAGTGATGGAGTACCTGATCAATGTGACCACAGCACCAGAGTTCAGGCCGTGGGAGGTGTCTGACCTCACCTCCAGGGTCAAGATGGACAGGGCCCTGGCCGCACAGTCCCCCCAGATGGGTTAGCACACACATACACACTCAGTCAGTCATGTGGTTGTTTGTTTCTTTATTTGAATGTACTTTCTGTTAACGGCTCTAGATTACATTATGCTGAATGTCAAAAGATTGCAAATTGTCATCACACTGCGTCTAAGGGCCTTGCGGTTATTTTCCTCAGGTGTGATTGAGGGTCTACATGGAGCTGCTTACAAGAACACGCTGTCCAACTCCCTCTACTGCCCAGACTACATGGTTGGCCACGTCGACGCTGACCATGTAAGACACTCAACATCCTGGTCCCTGCATTATCGAGTTGGGACTAATGCTATGGACGTTCATCTTCCTCTCCTGATGCACAACCCAGCATGCTCTACTTCACGAAGTACAGCATTACGTTTATGTTTTTGATTAACCCTCTGATGTTTGCCTCTCCAGATGCACAATTTTATCCAGAACAATTTCACAAGTGCAAGAATGGCTCTGGTTGGGCTTGGTAAGTGTTAAACATGTATATTTAATAAAACATATTTTTTTTTCAAATTACTTTTCTCCAGGTAGCTGTGCGTTAAGGTAATATTAAAAATATATATATATATTATTGTATTCTTACATGCATTCTATGTGTTCAGGTGTGGACCATGATGTTCTGAAGCAGGTAGGAGAACAGTTCCTCAACATCCGCAGTGGGATGGGCACCGCTGGGACAAAGGCGCAGTACCGAGGCGGTAAGACTGTTATTCCACTATCTGCTAAAAGCATGAAACCTCATTATCCTCTGGCACGGAAAATTCCCTGAATTCTACGTTTCTTGCTGCCTTTCTCTCTCCTCTCTCTCTGAGTCTCCCTCTCTCCTCTCTCTCTGCGTCTCCCTCTCTCCTCTCTCTCTGCGTCTCCCTCTCTCCTCTCTCTCTGCGTCTCCCTCTCTCCTCTCTCTCTGCGTCTCCCTCTCTCCCTTCCTCTCTAGGTGAGGTGAGGGTGCAGAATGGGTCCAGCCTGGTGCACTCTGCAGTGGTGTCTGAGGGGGCGGCGGTGGGCACAGATGAGGTCATGGCCTTCTCTGTACTTCAGCACGTCCTGGGGGCGGGGCCACACATCAAGAGAGGCTCCAATTCCACCTCCAAACTCATCCAGGGTGTTGCTAAGGCTACTGCAGACCCCTTCGATGTGAGTGGCATAATCACCAGATGGGATTGTGTTTGTTTTCATAGCTGGGCTATATACAAGAGGAGAATGCAATATGTGGAGGAATATTTTGATAGAAGTGTTTTGTGCAGAATAGATATTGTATTCTATCATGCAGAATTTCATATTGTTGTATTAGAGTGGCAAAACAAATGTCATTCTCCTTTGGTGTCCCCTCCTTTTAGGCCTCTGCTTTCAATGTCAACTACTCTGACTCTGGCCTGTTTGGAGTCTACACCATCTCCCAGTCTGCAGCAGCTGGTGATGTGAGTATTATGTCTCTTAAATTTCCACTGCATTCTAGTAAGGTCATTTTTATGAGAATTCATAAAGCTTAATTCAAACTCTTCACAACAGCTTTCTGAATCAGTTGCTAAGTAGTCCTATGAACCCTGTGGGTGATAGTTTTTTACATAGAATGTAATGTAAGATCATTCATTTAGGATGAGGAAAGAGCATAATGAAGATTAACTTTGACCTCCCATTGATTAATTTACTGACCTATCCCTGTCCTCCTCTCTACAGGTGATCAAGGCAGCTATTGGCCAGGTGAAGGCTGTTGCAAGTGGGGTCTCAGAAGCTGACCTGACCCGCGCCAAGTAAGCTAACATGCACACAGACTTCAGTATAGAATTTGAGTACATATAATCGAGAAAAGTATTGCAAATAGAAGGGAATTAAGTTGTGCCTGTTTCTTTACCCCTTTAGGACCCAGCTAAAGGCTGAGTACCTGATGTCGTTGGAGAGCTCAGAGGGTTTGTTAGATGCCATGGGTTCACAGGCTCTGGCCAGAGGGGCCTACCACTCCCCCGAGGCCATCGCACAGAAGATCGACTCGGTCTCAGCAACTGATGTTGCCAATGTACGTTTATTCAGTTTTAGGCGAATATTAACTTCCACTGAAGTTGAATTTTGATTTAGTCATGCATTGATGTGAATTGGACAGGAAGTGAACATTTGAGTGGAAGTGAATATATTACCGTCTTTGCTGCAGCTCACTCTCGACGTGCACAGTATATTCTGAGTGTTTCCTAGTTTGTTTGTTTGTTTATTTTGTGCTTAGATGTGTTTTCTTTCTTCTCTCAGGCTGCAAATAAGTTTGTGTCGGGCAAGAAGTCCATGGCTTCAAGTGGAAACCTCGTCAAGACGCCCTTCGTAGACGAGATCTAAACCCTTCCAACTTTTTTTCACCTGTGATTTTAAAATGCACAACAAAAGCCCATCTGTCCATTCAAAACAAACCGACTGAAACAGTCATTATCCCCATTTCATCATTGTTCTTCTGAGGAATAATAATGTTGTCCCACCAACCCTCAATATTTATAGTTGTTGCTGTTTTTAAGTTGATCTTGATTGTTTGTGCATGAGGAAATAAGATCCACATTTGTTCACTTCTTGAACTGTATAGATATATATATAAATTAATTAATAAAGTATATATACCTTCATGTAAAGATTCACCCATTTTGGATGTTATATTGTTTTTGTACATCTGAGTGCTGTTCTATCGATTCCCTGGGTCATTTCATGTTTTCATCTGTAGCTGCGCTATTGCCATTATACAGCAATTCGGCCGGGATAACGTAGCATTGCGATAAAGCCTGTCACTAGACTGGATACCTTACGGAAAAATCAGCGTGACCGACGTTTCGTGTCTGTTTAGACTTTTTTTAAATGCGTTGTGTCCGCCTACGTCCTGGCGGTAACACCAGCCCTTCCTCCAAGGACATCAATACCATTTTGGGGAGTGTAAAAAGAATCGAGGCCGAAGAGGCAATGTTGGCAATTAATTGAATGGAAAAGACTTCAATGAAGTCCTGAACTCTGGTCTCTCTATATTGGCCTCCGTGCCAGTAGGTGGTGCTGTGGTGGATCCTTTTGCAGCTGGCTCTGGTCCTGCTGCGGAAGAGAAAAAGGAGGAGGAAGAGGGATCTGATAACGACATGGGATTCGGACCCGTTGATTAATCTTCCTTCTGTTAGAGGTTGAAAAAACAGTTATACATCGAAATCGAAAAAAATTGAGGTTAACGACTTTTAGATCGCGAAAACGTCTATCATATAGTACATGTCAAATGTCATGACGCGGGAGGTTGTCTTCTCGAATGAGCCATTTTATCATATTTTTGCAATATTCTTGGAGGGTCTGACAATAGTGACTCTAATCTATTATTTAAATTTATTCATAGTAGATCATTTTTTTTCAGTAGATTAAGATTGTTCGGTTATGGATACTTGATACATTAGCCTTAACCTATGCTTAAATCAGAGATTAATTTGTAAAATATATATATTACATTTTTGACTGTAAAACGTTTAATTTAGTTATTTCAAGGGGAATTGGTGATGTATAGACCCCTAAACGCAATAACCTGTAATATAATAACATATATAGTTGATGTCAATAGCTTTGTTCAGTGTCTCTTGAACAAGGGTAGACTTGGTTTATGTGAGTTTTGCTAAATAGTTACAAGCGCAGATGTGTTTTTATCAGAATATTGGACATGGCCACTGTACAAAAGGCTGTGAAGTATTTGTAGTTAATCTTATCAGTAATGTTAGTTCATCATATCAGAGCTGTAGTTCCGCCCACCAGTGAAGTGGAGCAGAGCATGCTGGGCAATCTCCAGCTCAGAAAAGATCAGCTTGAGAGATGTTAAGTGAGAGAAAGTTCTGGCCATCCTTGTGTTTTCTCACCAGTTAGCTTTCATTGTGTTAGCCAAGGCCAGTGTGCATCCTTGTTGATAAACCACACACACACTTTGTTTGAAACAAGTTGCCAGGCCACTAATTGCCTTAGCCCATCCATACTACATATACTGTGCAGTGCTGTTCCATGCTTATCCATCTTCAGCGTTATTAAACCACCTCAACTGGAATCCTACCTGTCTGTCATTTGTACCCTTACCAGCACACTGGAACAAACACATGAAGTAAAACCTAACCTAAAGAATATACAGTCCACCAAGTCCTCACTTATAGCCACAGCTCCTAGGTGTTAACCTTGTTCGTATGGGTATATTAGGGCTGAAGTGCAGGTGTAGACATGCATGGTTTGTATGAATGAGGAGGCTTGGACACTGGGGTAGACCTGCTTTATATGAGTATCAAGCTTTATGCCCATGAATAAACCTGGTTTATATGAGTTATGGGATGTAGAGATTTACCAGGCTCATTCAGGTAATGGGTCTAAATGGACGTCTATAGCCCCTTCAAATCCTTTCTGGCAGTGACATAGTCAAGTCACTAAACTTCAAGTTGAGTCCCGAGTGCCTAGCATTCAAGTCTAATTCTGAGTCCTCTATACTTGAGTCATGAGTCCCTTGGTAGTGCTTAAAACTATATTTTGTAAGGTAGAAAGCTATGTAATGCTGTTTATAGTAACTATGTGTGCAGGGGGATAGCTGGATATAGGTAAATGTTGGTGACTTGGGGGAATACCTTGACAAACTGGGTATCAGGGCTAAGATCAGCACGTAACAGGGCTGAGGTGTTTTGGCAAAGGAACTGGAGTCTATTGGTAACAAATGGGGCAAGGATATAGGTGTATTGGGACTTGATTGGATCAATATTGGGGTATTGGCATGTGGGTGTTGGATAGGGCATTGGGGTAATAGGGATGTGTGAGTCATTGGGCTGAGGTACAGTTGAAGTCGGAAGTTTACATACACTTAGGTTGGAGTCATTAAAACTTGTTTTTCAACCACAAATTTCTTGTTACAAACTATAGTGTTGTCAAGTCGGTTAAGACATCTACTTTGTGCATGACACAAGTCATTTTTCCAACAATTGTTTACAGACAGATTATTTCACTTATAATTCACTGTATCACAATTCCAGTGGGTCACAAGTTTGCATACACTAAATTGACTGTCCCTTTAAACAGCTTGGAAAATTCCAGAAAATGATGTCATTGCTTTCGAAGCTTCTGATAGGCTAATTGACATCATTTGAGTCAATTGGAGGTGTACCTGTGGATGTATTTCAAGGCCTACCTTCAAACTCAGTGCCTCTTTGCTTGACATCATGGGAAAATCAAAAGAAATCAGCCAAGACCTCAGAAAATAAATTGTAGACCTCCACAAGTCTGGTTCATCCTTGGGAGCAATTTCCAAATGCCTGAAGGTACCACGTTCATCTGTACAAACAATAGTACGCAAGTATAAACACCATGGGCCCATCGTACTTTTTGGAGAAATGTCCTCTGGTCCGATGAAACAAAAATATAACTATTTGGCCATAACGACCATCATTATGTTTGGAGGAAAAAGGGGGAGGCTTGCAAGCCGAAGAACACCATCCCAACCGTGAAGCACGGGGGTGGCAGCATCATGTTTTGGGGGTGCTTTGCTGCAGGAGGGACTGGACAATGACTCCAAGCATACTTCCAAAGTTGTGGCAAAATGGCTTAAGGACAAGCAAGTCAAGGTATTGGAGTGGCCATCACAAACCCTGACCTCAATCCTATAGAAAATTTGTAGGCAGAACTGAAAAAGTGTGTGCGAGCAAGGAGGCATACAAACCTGACTCCGTTACACCAACTCTGTCAGGAGGAATGGGCCAAAATTCACCCAACTTATTCTGGGAAGCTTGTGGAAGGCTACCTGAAATGTTTGACCCAAGCTAAACAATTTAAAGGCAATGCTACCAAATACTAATTGAGTGTATGTAAACTTCTAACCCACTGGGAATGTGATGAAAGAAATAAAAGCTGAAATAAATAATTCTCTTTACTATTATTCTGGCATTTCACATTCTTAAAAGAAAGTGGTGATCCTAACTGACCTAAAACATTTTTTTACTAGGATTAAATGTCAGGAATTGTGAAAAACTGAGTTTAAATGTATTTGGCTAAGGTGTATGTAAACTTCTGACTTCAACTGTACATGTTGTGGCTGGGGAATAGGCATGAATTATTGGTAATTATAGGCAGAGCGCTTATTCTCATCGGTCACAATTGTGGCTGAAAATAAAACAGCCTACTTTTTCAAATTCTTTTCACTCAAATAATGAATAAAAATCAGCATGTATTGCATGTAAGGGTTTCTAATGGCATTAGATTTGCATAGTGGCATGTCTAGGAATTTTTTGGGAACAAATGGGTAGAAGGCCAAAATAATTGCATTTACTTGTTAGGCAACCAGCTGCAATTGGATTCTGGATTTGCTTAACATTCGGGCAGTGTATTGTAGTTACCACCCTTGACTCTTATTTGTTAGCAACAGACACATGGTTGTTGTATTCAATGGCTTTCAGTCCTGCAGCTTTCACCAAGTGAGTATCTAAGTGGATATGTTATCTTTAAAATGAAACTCTTTATGACAAGGGTAAGTATAAGGAATTGGAGACTATGCTATAGGACTGCTTAGCTAGTGCTGAATGGACTTTGTTCCGGGACTCCACCGATAGCATCGATGAGCTAACCACCTCTGTCACTGGCTTTCGATAGGAAATGCATCGCTGACGTTGTCCCCACAGTGAAGGCTTGCTGCTTCCCCAATCAAAAGCCCTGGATTAACACTAAGGTTGGTGCTAAGCTAAAGGACAGGGCTACCGCACACAGGGCTACCGCAGCCAACCCCGAGGCTATGGCTGAGGACACGAACAAGTGCAAGAAGTTCTGCTACGACCTCCGCAGAGCCATCAAACAAGCAAGAGTTAAATATATAGGAACAAGGTGGAATCCTATTACACAGGCTCAGACACCCGTCGCATGTGGCAGGGGCTGCAGTAAATTATAGATTACAAAGGATGACCCAGCCGTAATATGCATAACGATGCTTCTTTACCAGACAAACTCAATGCATTTTATGAACGCTTCGACAAAAACAACACCAAGCCATGCATGAGGTTCCCAACCGATCCAGGGGACTGGGTGGTCTCGCTGGGTGGCCAACGTGAGTTAATCAGGTCAACACTTGCAAAGCAGCTGAGCCGGACGGAATTCCAGAGCGTGTTCTTTGAGCATGCGCAGAACAGCTGGCAGGTATATTCACTGTCATTTTCAAGCTCTTCTTGTCCCCGTCTGTAATCCCTACATCTCAAGCTGACCAACATCATTCCTGTTCCCAAGAACTCTAATGCTACCTGTCACAATGACTACCGCCCTGTTGCACTCACATCTGTAATCATGAAGTGCTGGTTATGGCACACATCAACTTCATCATCCCAGGTGGTGAGCGTAGGCAACATCACCTCCGCCACGCTGACCCTCAACACAGGGGCCCCACAGGGGTGTGTGCTTAGTCCCCGCCTGTACTCCCTGTTCACCCATGACTGCATGGCCACGCACGATTCCAACACCATCATCAAGTTTGCTGACGACAACCTGGTAGGCCTGATCCCCGGTGACGAAGACAGCCTACAGGGAGGAGGCCAGTGACCTGGAAGTGTGGTGCCAGGACAACAGCCTCTCCCTCAATGTCAGTAAGACCAAGGAGTTGGTCGTGGACTACGGGAAATGAGGGGGGAGCAGGCCCCCATCCACATCGACAAGGTTGCAGTAGAGCGGGTCCAGAGCTTCAAGTTCCTCGGTGTCCAAATCAATAAGGACTTGAAGCTGCAATATGTAACTTTTTGGGCGACCCGACCAAATTCACATACAGTGCCTTCAAAAGTATTCATCCCCCTTGGTGTTTTTACTATTTTGTTGCATTACAACCTGTAAGCTAAATTGATTTTTATTTGGATTTCATGTAATGGACATTCACAAAATAGTCCAAATTGGTGAAGTGAAATGAAAAAAATAACTTGCGTGCGTGCATATGTATTCACCCCCTTTACTATGGAAGCCCCTAAATAAGATCTGGTGCAACCAATTACCTTCAGAAGTCACATAATTAGTTATAATAAAGTCCACCTGTGTGCAATCTAAGTGTCACATGATCTGTCACATGATCTCAGTATATATATATATATACACATATATATATATATATATACACCTGTTCTGAAAGGCCCCAATGCATAGTGCAAACTGTAAAGTTTGGTGGAGGAGGAATAATGATCTGGGGCTGTTTTTCATGGTTTGGGCTAGGACCCTTAGTTCCAGTTAAGGGAAATCTTAACGTTACAGCATACAATGATATTCTAGACAATTCTGTGTTTCCAACTTTGTGGCAACAGTTTGAGAAAGGTCCTTTCCTGTTTCAGCATGACAATGCCCCATGCACAAAGCAAGGTCCATACAGAAATGGTTTGTTGAGATCTGTGTGGAAGAACTTGACTGACCTGCACAGAGCACTGACCTCAACCCCATCAAACACCTTTGGGATGAATTGGAACGCCGACTGTGAGCCAGGCCTAATCACCCAACATCAGCGCCAGACCTCACTAATGCTCTTGTCAGGTGAATGAAAGCAAGTCCCCGCAGGAATGTTCCAGCATCTAGTGAAAAGCCTTCCCAGAAGAGTGGAGGCTGTTTTCGCAGCAACGGGTGGACCAATTCCATACTACGGGATTGGTGTCCCTAAACCAGGATAGTTGTTGCTAACGTGTGTTAATGTGATGCCGTGTCTTTGGCTATGCCGGATTAAGTGATATGACATGCTATTCTATAAAATCCTTTCTCCGTAATTAATATTACCTGATTGAGCTAATCATGTAAATGTAATTAACTAGAGAGTCGGGGCACCATGAAAGAATATTTATAGAGCTGTTATCTTCCGAATAAACTCTTAAAGACCTAGTAATATTTTACATCAATAGCAGTCAATATTAATCGTCACCTTAATTCAGTCTTATCTGAAAGTTGTAAATTCTTGGTTATCTTCACGAACCCTGGCTAACAAGTTGAATCAGCAATACAAAATTGTGTTTAATTAGTTATTTACTAAATACCTAACTAATCACACAGAATTACATATACAAAGAATTAATCATACCTTGATTACAAATTATGTCATAAAGGAAAACGTCCCTAGCGGGCGGAACAGATATGACAGTTGGTTACACAAAATAAAAGGGGCTGGGTTTGAGTGAAAGAGCGGAAAGACTGCGGGACAAAGGGAGAAGCTGTGCTATCGTAAATACAGCATCTTATGCATTCTAAATTACCGCCCATTTGGAAAGGGAAAATGCAATAAATATTTACTCTGAGCTGTGCTTCGGTAAGTTGGTGGTAGATGGAAGGCCGTGTTGCCAAACCGAGTCCTTTGAAGAATGTCTCTGGTGGTCAATTGGATAAGTTGTAGTAACGTTGTTGTGTAGTAGACGGGATACTCTGTCTGTTCTATCCTAGCCCGAGTTTGCTGTTGCTAACTCAACGGCTATGAGGTTTCACTTCTGTAGTGAATAAGAGTTCAAAGTTCATACCATTCGCAACCAAAGCTCACGTTGAGGTTGGCTTAGTTCTGTAGGTGACATGTTAGTCCTTTTAACGCAGAGGCTGCAGACCTCACGTACTTGGAACAGGAGGTTACATTTTTGTCAAGGCTTATAGTGGAGCGAGAAGGGTGTTTCTGAAAAGTTTTATAACCCATGTCTCTTCACAGGGGCGGGCCACTGATTGAGCAGAGCCCTAACCTTATGAAAACCCAAATCTCTCATTTGGAAGCTAAAATTACATTTAATCTCTTCAGCAATAATGTTATATTCAAGCATTTCAATTGAACAACAATTCCATGTGACTCCGATAACTACAATGTGCAGACTTTCCACGGTAGAGTTTATGTCATCCTATCATTGATGAGAATGTCCCAGATAACAACCGAACTGACATCATATTCATTTGGTCGGATTACCCGAATATAGTTAATTTCCCTCCACCTTCTGATGTTCCCAGAATCTCTATGTTAACCAAGGGGTTTTCAAATTTTACATCAGTAGAGTAGAGAGAGGAAAAAGGGGAAAGAGGTATTTCTGACTGTCATAAACCTACCCCCAGGCCAATGTCATGACAGTGACTAGAATGACGTTGCAAGTTTCAGCCAACTTTCCAGGACATAGCCATGTCTTATATGCTTCAATATTGTTTTGAAATTTGACTTGATTTGATTTATGGGCAGAAAGCTTACATTCTTGTTAATCTAACTGCACTTTCCAATTTACAGTAGCTATTACAGTGAAAAAAGACCATGTTATTGTTTGAGGAGAGTGCACAACAACAAAACACTTTTATCACGGCAACTGGTTTGATAGATTCACCTCTGAAGGAAAATAATGTTCTTACATTCAGAAATCTTGCTCTGATTTGTCATCCTGAGGGTCCCAGAGATAAAAGGTAGCATAGTTTTGTTTGTTTGTTCTAACTTTAAGCATCAGCTGTCAGAGGAGCTTATCGATCACTGTACCTGTACACAGCCAATCTGTAAATAGCACACCCAACTACCTCATCCCCATATTGTTATTTATCCTCTTGCTCTTTTGCACCCCAGAATCTCTACTTGCACATCATCACTCCAGTGTTAATGCTATATTGTAATTATTTCACCTCTATGGCCTATTTATTGCCTTACCTCCCTACTCTTCTACATTTGCACACACTGTATATAGATTTTTCCATTGTGTTATTGACTGTACGTTTGTTTATGTGTAACTCTGTGTTGTTTTTGTCGCACTGCTTTGTTTTATCTTGGCCAGGTCACAGTTGTAAATGAGAACTTGGTCTCAACTGGCCTACCTGGTTAAATAAAGGTGAAATAAAATGAAATAAATACATAAAATGTAAAAAATAGGTTTTAATTCCCATGATTTTTGGAATGAGATGTTCGACGAGCAGGTATCCACATACTTTGGTCACGTAATGTAGGAATGAATGGTGTCACGGTGATCGATGGCTTTGCCCATTCATACATTCAACAGTCTTGTTCGACATTGCAGCCCACAGTGCAGGCAACTGCCAGACTGAGTGATCTACAAATCACCTTGAATGACCTACAAATGACCTTGAGTGATCTACAAATCACCTTGCATCATAAATAAAGACTCATTATGATTTGTAGATCAGTCAGCCACAATTGACCCATGATACATCACGATTTTGATGCTCTAGACACTGCCATTGGGCGCGTTCTACAGACGTAACACAGGATGTGGTTAGCTGATACTTAAAATACCTATCCAGGAGTTGTAAATTCTAATGGTTCTTTCAAGACAGCTGGGAACTACGATTCTTTGGGGAGTCAAATAATGAAGTCAGTGATCTTTGAAAAGTTTGAAAGTCTGAGCTCTAGAACAATGCCAGAGTTTCCTATTAGGTATTCCGAGTTGAATTACATTTTTTTCCAGTCGGAACTCATTTTTTCCTTAATTCCCAGTTGTCTTAAATTAACTGAGGTTGGAAGTCCGAGATTTCCCGAGTTCCCAGTTGTTTTGAACGCGGCATATGCATAGGAATGTGCTCATTGAATCTGTCAGTTTATTTCACAGTCGATGACGTTGCACGCAACCATTGGGTGATGGATGCAACCTCTGACCTTTGTGTGACGGAGTTGAACCGAATCTCGCGAGAGCTGAGGTTTGCTAAACATTTGAGAACAAAGCTCCGTGAAATCAGCAGCATTTAGCGTTACGAACAGGTCCAAATCGCGCAAAAATAAAAGTCATTCGTTTACTTGAACACAATATCACAAAAAGTTTTGTATTTTGCATGTTTCAAGATTCGTTCTGTTTCTCTGATCCTACCCTCTCATGTTCATGCTATTTTAGGAGGTATTGAGGCATATTTTTGCGTTCTAGTGGTTATATAGGTACTCTGCCAAGTTGGGTAAATTAAATAAAAAAATGCAATCAGTACATGTTCAAAAACGTAATCAGCGTTATGTTAATAAGCGGACATCAACATGTTAATTATACAACCATGTTAAATATTGATGAGTAGAAAATGAATTAATGATTGATAGTTCAATATTCTATATATTAAATCATATCTGGAATAATAGTTTAATTTTCATTCCAGTAGATGGCAATGTCCCCATGCTGATCCAAGTCTGGGGTCTGAAGATTCAGAAACAAAAAAGTGTATGATCTTGAAATGCATCCTTGCATTGGTAGATGTGCTGCACATTGTTATAAGCAGTTATGTTACACTGCTATAAACTGTTATTATCGCTGTTGTTGACTGTTATAGACACGAATAACATTATACTGTTATTACGTTGTTATAACAACAGACATACTGTGAAGGTCTTTATTTAAAAAATATATATATATTTGGAAAGTTTACATCAATTGGACAGGCAGCACATCTATCTGTTATTACTTGATTCAAAAGTTATGGACAGAAATGTTGGTTGAAATAAGGGAAGGGTGTAGTCTGTACAGTGCATTCAGAAAGTATTCAGACCCCTTCCCCTTTTCCACATTTTGTTATGTTACAGCCTTATTCTAAAATTGATTAAATCATTTTTTCCCTCATAATTCTACGCCCAATAACCTATAATGACCAAGCACATTTTTTTTTTAGCAAATGTATTAAAAATGAAAAACAAAAATACCTTATTTACATAAGTATTCAGACCCTTTGTTATGAGACTCGAAATTGAGATCAGGTGCGTCTTGTGTCCGTTGATCATCCTTGAAATGTTTCTACAACTTGATTGGAGTCCACCTGTGGTAAATTCAAATTATTGGATATGATTTGGAAAGGCACACACCTGTCTATATAAGGTCTCACAGTTGACAGTGCATGTCAGAGCAAAAACCAAGCCATGAAGTCTGTAGAGCTCTGAGACAGGATTGTGTCCAGGCACAGATATGAGGAAGGGTACCAAACACATTCTGCAGCATTGAAGTTCCCCAAGAACACAGTGGTCTCCATAATTCTTAAATGGAAGAAGTTTGGAACCACGAAACCTCTTCCGAGAACTGGCCGCCTGGCCAAACTGAGCAATCAGGGGAGAAGGGCCTTGGTCAGGGAGGTGACCAAGAACCTGATGGTCACTCTAACAGCTCGAGTTCTAATGTGGAGATGGGAAAACCTTCCAGAAGGACAACCATCTCTGCAGTACTCCACCAATCAGGCCTTTATGGTAGTGGCCAGACGGAAGCCACTCCTCAGTAAAAGGCACATGACAGCCCGCTTGGAGTTTGCCAAAAGGCACCTAAAGGATTCTCAGACCACGAGAAACAATATTCTCTGGTCTGATGAAACCAAGATTGAACTCTTTGGCCTAAATGCCAATTGTCACGTCTGGAGGAAACCTGGCACAATCCCTACGGTAAAGCACGGTGGTGGCAGCATCATGCTGTGGGGATGTTTTTCAGCGGCAGGGACTGGGAGACCAGTCAGGATCGAGGGAAAGATGAACAGATCAAAGTACAGAGAGATCCTTGATGAAAACCTGCTCCAGAGCGCTCAGAACCTCAGACTGGGGCGAAAGTTTACCTTCCAACAGGACAACGACCTTAATCACACAGCCAAGACAACACAGGAGTGTCTTCGGGACAAGTCTCTGAATGTCTTTGAGTGGCCCAGCCATCTCTGGAGAGACCTGAAAATCGGCATGCAGCGACACTCCCCATCCAAACTAACAGAGCTTGAGAGGATCTGCAGAAAATAATGGGAGAAACTCCCCAAATACAGGGGTGCCAAGCTTGTAGTGTCATACCCAAGTAGACTCGAGGCTGTAATCGCTGCCAAAAATGCTTCAACAAAGTACTAAGTAAAGGGTCTAAATACTAATGTAAATGTGACATTTCTAAAGACCAGTTTTTGCTTTGTCATTATGGTGTACTGTGTGTAGATTAATGAGGTGAAAAAAACGATTTAATCAATTTTAGAATAAGGTTGTAACGTAGCAAAATGTGGAAAAGGTCAAGGGGGTCTGAATACTTTCCAAATGCACTGTATTAACGAGTGATCTGCTACTGTATAGTACAGGGTTGGTATAATGTAAAGTTAAAGTAAAATCATGACAAGCAAATCTTATTTTTTAACTCAGGTTTTATTCAAAGAATAATTATTTCTTTCCATTAATTTAATTAAGAATGAATGTATACAGAATTGATTTATTAATGGTAACTTGGTTATCATGGCTATGTGTAAACAGCATTGAGAACCCCTCTGGGACCAGAACTGACTTCACTATTACTGAACCGATATACTAACTATTATATACCCAACTACACAGAGAGACAGCAATACATATCAAGACTGTTTCAAGGACAGCTTTTTCCCATCTACGTAACATTGCAAAAATCAGAAACTTTCTGTCCAAAAATGATGCAGAAAAATGTATCCATGCTTTTGTTACTTCTAGGTTAGACTACTGCAATGTTTTACTTTCCGGCTACCCGGATAAAGCACTAAATAAAGTTAGTTAGTGCTAAATACGGCTGCTAGAATCCTGACTAGAACCCAAAACATTGATCATATTATTCCAGTGCTAGCCTCCCTACACTGGCTTCCTGTTAAGGCAAGGGCTGATTTCAAGGTTTTACTGCTAACCTGCAAAGCATTACATGGGCTTGCTCCTACCTATCTTTCTGATTTGGTCCTGCCGTACATACCTACACATACGCTACGGTCACAAGATGCAGGCCTCCTAATTGTCCCTAGAATTTCTAAGCAAACAGCTGGAGGCAGGGCTTTCTCCTATAGAGCTCCATTTTTATGGAATGGTCTGCCTACCCATGTGAGAAACGCAGACTCGGTCTCAACCTTTAAGTCTTTACTGAAGACTCATCTCTTCAGTGGGTCATATGATTGAGTGTAGTCTGGCCCAGGAGTGTGAAGGTGAACGGAAAGGCTCTGGAGCAACGAACCACCCTTGCTGTCTCTGCCTGGCCGGTTCCCCTCTCTCCACTGGGATTCTCTGCCTCTAACCCAGGGGCTGAGTCACTGGCTTACTGGTGCTCTTTCATGCCGTCCCTAGGAGGGGTGCGTCACTTGAGTGGGTTGAGTCACTGACGTGATCTTCCTGTCTGGGTTGGCCCCCCTCCTTTGGTTGTGCCGTGGCGGAGATCTTTGTGGGCTATACTCGGCCTTGTCTCAGGATGGTAAGTTGGTGGTTGAAGATATGCCTCTAGTGGTGTGGGGGCTGTGCTTTGGCAAAGTGGGTGGGGTTATATCCTTCCTGTTTGGCCCTGTCCGGGGGTATCATCGGATGGGGCCACAGTGTCTCCTGACCCCTCTGAGCCCTTCTTACATCAGCTGATATCTCAACGTGTTGTACAGAAACCCAGCCTAAAACCCCAAACAGCAAGCAATGCAGGTGTAGAAGCACGGTAACTAGGAAAAACTCCCTAGAAAGGTGTGAACCTAGGAAGAAACCTAGAGAGGAACCAGGCTATGGGGGGTGGCCTGTCCTCTTCTGGCTGTGCCGGGTGGAGATTATAACAGAACATGGCCAAGATGTTCAAATGTTCACAGATGACCAGCAGGGTCAAATAATAATAATCACAATGGTTGTAGATGGTGCAACAAGTCAGCACCTCAGGAGTAAATGTCATTTGGCTTTTCATAGCCAATAATTAAGAGTATCTTTACCGCTCCTGCTGTCTCTAGAGAGTTGAAAATAGCAGGTCTGAGACAAGGTAGCACATCCGGTGAACAGGTCAGTGTTCCATAGCCGCAGGCAGAACAGTTGAAACTGGAGCAGCAGCACAACCAGGTGGACTGAGGACAGCAAGGAGTCATCATGCCAGGTAGTCCTGAAGCATGGTCCTAGGGCTGAGAGAGAGAGAGAGCATACTTAAATTCACACAGGACACTGGATACAACAGGAGAAATACTCCAGATATAACAGACTGACCCCAGGGCCAAACAGGCATTATATAACCGCACCTTCTTGAAGCACAGCCCCCACACCACTAGAGGGATATCTTCAACCACCAACTTACCATCCTGGGACAAGGCCGAGTATAGCCCACAAAGATCTCTGCCACGGCACAACCCAAGGGGGGGGGCCCCAACCCAGACAGGAAGATCACATCAGTGATTCAAACCACTCAAGGGACACACCCCTCCTAGGGACGGCATGGAAGAGCACCAGTAAGCCAGTTACTTAGCCCCTGTAATAGGGTTTGAGGCAGAGAATCCCAGTGGAGAGAGGGGAACCGGCCAGGCAGAGACAGCAAGGGCGGTTCGTTGCTCCAGTGCCTTTCTGGTCACCTTCACACTCCTGAGCCAGACTACACAACAACAAAGACTTAATGGTCAAGACCGAGTTTGCGTCTCTCACATGGATAGGCAGCTCTATAGGAGAAAGCCCTGCCTCCAGCTGTTTGCTTAGAAATTCTAGGAACTTGCGTCTTGTGAACGTAGCGTACGTGTAGGTATGTATGGCAGGATCAAATCGGAAAGATAGGTAGGAGCAAGCCCATGTAATGCTTTATAGGCTAGCAGTAAAACCTTGAAATCAGCACCAGCCTTAACAGGAATCCAGAGTAGAGAGGCTACCACTGGAGTAATATGATTGATTTTTTTTTGTTCTAGTCAAGATTCTAGCAGCCGTGTTTAGCACTAACTGAAGTTAATTAACAGTTGACAACTTATATAGAATTAACAATATGCTAGCAACACGAATGAAGACAGTTGGTGGGGAAAGAGAGAGAGAGAGAGAGAGAGAGAGAGAGAGAGAGAGAGAGAGAGAGAGGAAGCATGCCTAAGATCACACAGTACACCAGGTAAGACATCCAGTTCCTAGCCCCTAGGCACATAGGTTATTGCAGCATACATATTGGGGACTGAGACAGTTGGAATGGGCCAATGTGAAAATGTTATCTTCAAAACATGTTTAAATCGTGTTCTGTTAAGAGTTGACAGTAGTTATCTGCCGCAATTGTTGCACCCCCTATTACTAGCCTGTTCAACCTCTCCTTCGTATCGTCTGAGATCCCCAAAGATTGGAAAGCTGCCGCAGTCATCACCCTCTTCAAAAGGGGAGACACTCTAGACCCAAACTGTTACAGACCTATATCTATTCTACCCTGCCTTTCTAAGATCTTCGAAAGCCAAGTTAACAACCAAATCACCGACCATTTCGAATCCCACCGTACCTTCTCCGCTATGCAATCTGGTTTCAGAGCTTTCAGAGTTATGGGTGCACCTCAGACACGCTCAAGGTCCTAAACGATATCATAACCGCCATCGATAAAAGACAATACTGTGCAGCCATATTCATTCACCTGGCCAAGGCTTTCGACTCTGTCAATCACCACATTCTTATCGGCAGACTCAACAGCCTTGGTTTCTCAAATGACTGCCTCGCCTGGTTCACTGACTACTTCTCAGACAGAGTTCAGTGTGTCAAATCGGAGGGCCTGTTGTCCGGACCTCTGGCAGTCTCTATGGGGGTGCCACAGGGTTCAATTCTCAGGCCTACTATTTTCTCTGTCTACATCAATGATGTTGCTCCTGCTGCTGGTGATTCTCTGATCCACCTCTACGCAGACGACACCATTCTGTATACTTCTGGCCCTTCTTTGGACACTGTGTTAACTAACCTTCAGACGAGCTTCAATGCCATACAACTCTCCTTCCGTGGCCTCCAACTGCTCTTAAATGCAAATTAAACTAAATGCATCCTCTTCAACCGATCGCTGCCTGCACCTGCCCAACCATCCAGCATCACTACTCTGGACGGTTCTGACTTAGAGTATGGACAATTACAAATACCTAGGTGTCTGGTTAGACTGTAAACTCTCCTTCCAGACTCACATTTAGCATCTCCAATTCAAAATTAAATCTAGAACTGGCTTCCTATTTCGCAACAAAGCATCCTTGACTCATGCTGCCAAACATACCCTCGTAAAACTGACAACCCACCAATCCTTGACTTCGGCGATGTCATTTTCAAAATAGCCTCCAACACTCTACTCAGCAAATTGGATGCAGTCTATCACAGTGCCATCCGTTTTGTCACCAAAGCCCCATATGCTACCCACCACTTGCAACCTGTAGGCTCTCGTTGGCTGGTCCTCGCTTCATATTTGTCGCCAAACCCACTGGCTCCAGGTCATCTACCCGTCATCTATCCACCTGTAGCACGTGCTCCAGCAGGTATATTTCACTGGTCACCCCCATAGCTTATTCCTCTTTGGCCACCTTCCTTCTAGTTCTCTGCTGCCAATGACTGGAACGAATTGCAAAAGTCACTGAAGCTCGAAACTCATGTCTCCCTCTCTAACTTTAAGCATCAGCTGTCAGAGCAGCTCACAGATCATTGCACCTGTACATAGCCCATCTGTAAATAGCCCATCTGTAAATAGCCCATCCAACTACCTCATCCCCATATAGTTTTTTTGCTCCTTTGTACCCCAGTATCCCTACTTGCACATTCATCTTCTGCAGATCTATCACTCCAGTGTTTAGTTTCTAAATTGTAATTACTTCGCCACTATGGTCTATTTATTACCTTACCTCCCTAATCTTACCTCATTTGCACACACTGTATATCGATTTTTTCCTATTTTGTTATTGACTGTACGCTTGTTTATTCCATGTGTAACTATGTGTTGTTGTTTGTGTCGCACTGCTTTGCTTTATCTTGGCCAGGTCGCAGTTGTAAATGAGAACTTGTCTACCTGGTTAAATAAAGGTGAAATAAAAAATAAATAGTTTAAAACGATTAAAACTTCCAGCAACAGTGATGTTATTGTTGTGTCATTATAGTAAAAAATATTGACAGAAAATAGATATTTGTTAATTTATTTCGTTAATATATTGTTCGTTTTTTTAAATGAATAAATACATGTTTAAGTCACTTTAAACTATAAATCAGAAAAACATCTTGTAACAGTCGTGTTACATTTTTTCAGGGGGACTTTTATTTAGACATTTTGCCGAATGATCACGTGACCTTAATGTCGCTTGTTTCACATTGCCAGAGAACAGCGAGTTTTGTTACCGCTGATTCCATTGAGCTGATTCCCCCTTCACTACATTGCTAGGCTACATTATAACCTCGAATGGATACATCTGACGGGCATTACAGGCTACATTGTAACCTCGAATGGATACATCTGACGGGCATTGCAGGAGGGACAAATAACGGTATTTCTATTGAAGGGAGTATTGGCAGATTATGAAATCTGACCATTGCATACAATATATGTATTTATGGAATTTCCATTTGTTTGCAATGAAGACATCTCAGATGGAGAAGATAAACGGACACAGGAAAGAAGCGGTATAATATGCACTCTTGCAAGCATCTCTTAAATAACATAATTTCGGCGAAAATGGTCGCAGAACTTTTGAGTTTTCCTTTAACTCATCTTTCAAATATATTTTCCTGACACCATAAACTACCCTGTTGCGATACTGAGCTATGGTAATGGGTGAAACAGTGGGCGTTCATAGCCAGGGCCATGGTCGATCGTTATAAGGCAATGAAAGGAAACGGCTTTGCATAAATCCTACACCAGGACTGCTGCGTGAAGATGAGAGGCTTGCCCTTCTACCAAGAGGACAATGACAATACATCCACTGGGCATGACCAAAACATTGATATGGGACCTTGAAATCCATGCCTGAATCTCTTTTGTCCTATCTGCCCTTGGAGGGGGCGAGATAGAGGAGACTTTCCTCTTTGACTCAATATAAAGGAGAAGAGAGCATCCACGTCTGAGAAATGGATAAACTCTCCGTCATATCAGGATGTCTCTTTCTAGCAGCTGATATCTTTGCTATCGCCAGTATTGCCAATCCGGACTGGATCAACACAGGAGATGCAGCTGGTAAGTTAGGTGAGCTAATTTAACTCAATTGACTATTTACTTGACAGCCATGCACACACCATCTGTCTACCATTGGCGTCTAGGCTGCTACAGCTGACTGTCAATAATGTGCATTGATACCCTATTCCTCTAGAAATTCACTTCACATTGGCCAAACTTTTTGAATCACACTTTTTCCAAATATAACACTTTGGCATTCTGGTGTCCTTTCTCTTGACAGGTCAAGGGAGCTTCAGAATGTACCGAGGCCTCATCTAAGACCTTCTAAATGTTGTGTTACACTTATAGCCTTCCTGCTCTCTTTCTCCCTACATCCACATCATCACTCTCCAAAATACAGCTGCTGATAAATGATCTGCCCTCTACTTTTCCGCCCCACCATGCTCCTATACCCCATGTCCCTTCAAGGCATATACGCCTTCCTGTACCAGCTACTCACCTCCGTTGACAAATAGTGTGTCAGACTGAGTGATGTGAAGTGAGTGCCACTTATCCAGCTATGCCCTTGGAGGTCTGTTCAGCTCTGACACAGACAGACTGAGGCATTGGCATTTCATCTACAGTCACCAGTCTGAGGGCATGTTAAAGTGAAGTGCAGCAGCAAAGGTTTTTTTTTGCTGTTGTTGCTACAACTACAAAACAGGCTACTTGGAATGAGCTGGTGACCTTTAGCTACAGCTGTAGTCAGCAGATTGTAGTTCTGTGCTGTGGCCTACTGCATAAACGATGGGGTGACATTTTCCCCTGGTTGGTGTGAGGTAGGAAGATGTAACTTATTGAGTCCTGTGTTTAGATTTTAACGGTATCATTTGTGATCATACTTTTTTATGTTTTTATACATCATGTACACCGGGACAAAGAATTAAAACATAGGAAGGACCAAACTAGAGATAATATCCCACTTCCCTCCCACAAGACCACCAACATCACATAATGATGATGAGGTTTTAAAACATGGTTATAACAATGTTAGAACTGTCTTATGTGCCCAGCACATTGAGAATTTATGCAAACCTGAAAATGTACAATTTATAGCAGTCCATTAGCATTCAGGTTGAACATACAATGCACAGAAGGAACAGAAACATGCTTGACTTCCCTTGTGAGACTTCCTCCTTTCATCCCACACAACAGAGAAGGTATGAAATCAAGCAGGGTTAAGCCTTTTGTTCCAGCCTAATTTGCCTGCTAGTAATTACCAGGTGGAGAGAAGCATTGTTTGTAAATGGAGAAGGGTGGAGTCTTTCCTGATGAGGTCCGCTGGGAGGTAGAATTCTTTCAGATGAAGCACTCACAACTCAATTATCAAGGAAATTGCCTTGACTGGAAGGCCCTGTTTGTATATCTGAGGTCCAAACATATTGTTTTGTTCATGTGAAATGGATAAATGCATAGATCTAGTTGTTCCTGCCAATTAAGTTAATTTGCCAGTCTAGCATTTTGGCAGCACCCAGATGTTGATGCTCATTGCTCACAGATAAGAAGATGTTGACAATGACATCATCAGATTGGAAAATGTTATTATAAATCCAAAAGTCTCTCTTTCATCCCCTGAACTTTATCCTGGAAAGTCAGCATTATGGTTTATTTGTTGACAGCAAACCTCTCTCTAAGTAGTTATCCAGAAGGTGAAGCTTTGAACAAGTTTATAGAGGTGTGTGAGTTATACTAACGTGCCTCCTGGTTGTTACGCAGGTATTCTGTAGTGAAGTCTGTAGCAGCAGGGGACTGACTGGGGCTGCATGGGGAAGTGTTTACTAACTACAGACATTGGCCCACAATCACACACAGTCACACACACCTCCCTGTGTCTCAAAGCCCTGGCAATCAGACAAGCCTGATGTGGTACGCATCTAAAACAGTCCCAAGAATTAGAAATGGCCTCCAAGAGTGCCTAGGAACAAAAAGTAGCATTTAGATCATTGACAAGCTATGGAATGGGTGTGTAAGCTTGCTAAAGAGAGGGAAATATTGTGTCATGACAGGATATAGTTAGAATAATAGTAGAGATAATGATTTATTTCAGCTTTTATTTCTTTCATCACATTCCCAGTGGGTCAGAAGTTTACATACACTCAATTAGTATTTGGTAGCATTGCCTTTAAATTGTTTAACTTGGGTCAAACGTTTTGGGTAGCCTTCCACAAGCTTCCCACAATAATTTTGGCCCATTCCTCTTGACAGAGCTGGTGTAACTGAGTCAGGTTTGTATGCTTCCTTGCTCGCACACGCTTTTTCAGTTCTGCCCACACATTTTCTATAGGATTGAGGTCAGGGCTTTGTGATGGCCGCTCCAATATCTGGACTTTGTTGTCCTTTAGCCATTTTTCCACAACTTTGGAAGTATGCTTGGGGTCATTGTCCATTTGGAAGACCCATTTGCGACTAAGCATTAACTTCCTAACTGATGTCTTGAGATGTTGCTCCAATATATCCACATAATTTTCCTTGCTCATGAAGCCATCTGTTTTGTGAAGTGCACCAGTCCCTCCTGCAGCAAAGCACCCCCACAACATGATGCTGACACCCCCATACTTCACGATTTGGATGGTGTTCTTCAGCTTGCAAGCCTCCCATATCCATGGTCATTATGGCCAAACAGTTCTATTTTTATTCTATTTTTTATCAGAGGACATTTATATAAAAAGTACGATCTTTGTCCCCACGTGCAGTTGCAGTTGCAGTCTTTTTTATGGTGGTTTTGAAGCAGTGGCCGCTTCATATCCTTGCTGAGCGGCCTTTTAGGTTATGTTATGTTATGTTAGGTTACGATATAGGACTCGTTTTACTGTGGATATAGATACTTTTGTACCTGTTTCCTCCAGCATCTTCACAAGGTCCTTTGCTGTTGTTCTGGGATTGATTTGCACTTTTCGCACCAAAGTACATTCATATCTAGGATACAGAACGCGTCTCCTTCTTGAGCGGTATGACGGCTGCATGGTCTCATTGTGTTTATACTTGCGTACTATTGTTTGTACAGATGAACGTGGTACCTTCAGGCGTTTGGAAATTGCTCCCAAGGATGAACCAGACTTGTGGAGGTCTACAATTTATTTTCTGAGGTCTTGGCTGATTTCTTTTGATTTTCCCATGATGTCAAGCAGAGAGGCACTGCGTTTGAAGGTAGGCCTTGAAATACATCCACAGTTACACCTCCAATTGATTCAAATGATGTCAATTAGTCTATCAGAAGCTTCTAAAGCCATGACATAATTTTCTGGAATTTTCCAAGCTGTTTAAAGGCACAGTAAACTTCTGACCCACTAGAAATGTGGTACAGTGAATTATAAGTTAAATAATCTGTCTGTAAACAATTGTTGGAAAAATTACAATTGTTGAAACAATTGTTGGAAAAATTAACCGACTTGCCAAAACTATAGTTTGTTAACAAGAAATTTGTGGAGTGGTTTAAAAATGAGTTTGAATGACTCCAACCTAAGCGTATGTAAACTTCCAACTTCAACTGTATCTAAACTAATGAAAGGGTTTATCTTCAAAACAAATCAGCTAAAGTAAAAAAACACAATTGATGGGAAGTTTTCCACTCAGATCTCTGTCCGGTACTATAACATGATCTGTATCAGGGCTGTTCATATATTATTAATCTTCCCTTCATTTGTGATTCTGGTCATTGGGAAGCAAACTGGACCACTATAATGAGTGAGGAAACATGACACATTAGTTTAGTTTAGTAATGATTAATTTTTTTTTTATTAATTTTTTTATTTTTTTTATTTTAATTAGGATGCTATGTCAATAGCCATGGCATAACAGCTGTGGTCAACATTACATACATTTACACTGTGTCTTGACATCACAGGTGGCTGGTGGCACCTTAATTGGGGAGGATTTTCTTATAGTAATAGCTGGAACTGAATAAATGGAATATAGAATACATCAAACAGATGGTTTCTATGTGTTTGATAACATTCCATCCAAGCCATTATTATGAGCCGTCCTCCCCTCAGGAGCGTCCTGTGCTTTACATACTGAGCACCGAATGGCAAATCACTAAATTGCTATTACTAAGCCTCAGTGCTGGCATCTAAGGACAAAGTTCCAATCTTTGGCAGCATACTCACATCAAGGGCAGTATACTATGTCCGTAAACCTTTGAGGGATGCTCATCATATAAGTCCATACTCATTCTCTCCCTCCCCTCCCCTCCCCTCTTTAGTGATGTACAGTATGTTCTTGTTTCAGAGCCATAATGGGGTATTTGTAAGTCTCAGCAGGACTGGACCGATCTGTCCAATTACTAAATTCATCTCCATCCATCTCTCTAATCCAATAGATAAAAAATGGTTGTGCCAAGGCCACTGTTAGTTCCTCTCTCCTCTAGCCGCTCTTTCTCCATCCTCTGTTCTTCTCTCCGCTCTGCCAAAGCCTCTGTTCCTCTCTCCGCTTCGTCCCGAGCCACTGGAAATGACAAGGTGCTGGCAAACTGCTCGCCTCATGAGAAACAATTATTTAATTTTATATTTCTCTCTTAAAAATCTATACGGGTGAATTGTCCTTAATAGCTGACGAGGGGGTTGAGTGTTGCTGAGTTGACATACAGTGGCAAGTCAAAGTATGTGAACCATTTGTAATTACCTGGATTTCTACATAAATTGGTCATAAAATTTGATCTGATCTTCTTTAAGTCACAACAATAGATAAACACAGTTTGTTTAAACTAATAACACACAATCAATCATACATTTTCATGTCTTTATAGAACACACCGTGTAAACATTCACAGTGTAGGGTGGGAAAAGTATGTGAACCCTTGGATTTAATAACTGGTTGACCCTCCTTTGGCAGCAATAAACTCAACCAAACATTTTCTGTAGTTGCGGATCAGACCTGTACAACAGTCAGGAGGAATTTTGGACCGTTCATCTTTACAAAACTGTTTCAGTTCGGCAATATTCTTAGGATGTCCAGTGTGAACCGCTCACAAGGTCATGCCACGGCATTTTAAATGGGGTTGAGGTCAGGACTCTGACTGGGCCACTCCAGGAGGCGTATTTTCTTCTGTTGAAGCCATTCTGTTATTGATTTGACTTTTACTTACTGTGTTTTGCGTCGTTGTCCTGTTGCATCACCTAACTTCTGTTGAGCTTCAATTGGCGGACAGATAACCTTACATTCTCCTGCAAAATGTCTTGATAAATTTAATTCATTTTTCCATCAATGATAGCAAGTTGTCCAGGCCCTGAGGCAGCAAAACAGCCCCAAAACATGATGCTCCCTCCACCATACTTTACAGTTGGGATGAGGTTTTGATGTTGGTGTGCTGTGCCTTTTTTCCCCACCAATAGTGTTGTGTGCTCCTTCCAAACAACTCCACAGAATGTCCACAGAATATTTTGCCAGAAGCGCTGTGGAACATCCAGGTGCTCTTTTGCGAACTTCAGACGTGCAGCAATGTTTTTTCTGGACAGCAGTGGCTTCTTCTGTGGTGTCCTCCCATGAACACCATTCTGGTTTAGTGTTTTAGGTATCGTAGTCTCGTCAACAGAGATGCTAGCATGTTCCATAGATTTCTGTAAGTCTTTAGCTGACACTCTAGGATTCTTCTTAACCTCATTGAGCATTATGCGCTATGCTCTTGCAATCTTCTTTGCAGGACGGCTACTCCTAGGGAGAGTAGCAACAGTGGATGGATGAACATCCAGGCTTTTAGAGATACTTTTGTAACCCTTTCCAGCTTTATGCAGGCCAACAATTCTTAATCTTAGGTCTTCTGATATCTCTTTTGTTCGAGGCATGGTTTAGATCAGGCAATGCTTCTTGTGAATAGCAAACTCAAATTTTGTGAGTGTTTTTTATAGGGCAGGGCAGCTCTAACCAACATCTCTAATCTCATCTCATTGATTGGACTCCAGGTTAGCTGACTCCTGATTCCAATTAGCTTTTGGATAAGTCATTAGCCTAGGGGTTCACATACTTTTCCAACCTACACTGTGAATGTTTAAATCATGTATTCAATATAGACAAGAAAAATACAATAATAGGTGTGTTATTAGTTTAAGCACATTGTCTATTGTTGTGACTAAGATGAAGATCAAATCAAATTTTATGACCAATTTATTCAGAAATCCAGGTAATTCCAAAGGGTTCACATACTTTTTCTTGCCACTGTATTCTGAGTTGGGTCAGGGACAGACAGGAAGGGTGGAGTTCGTATACAATCTTGTTGTTGTCGAAAGCGTTATGTCTTCACAGGCCTAACTAACTGACATAATTGGACCCACCAGGCTTTGGGGCAGGAGAGCAGAGGCTCTTAGGCAGTAAGTTACTTTCTGATGTAAGGCCTCTCTTCCCTCTCTCTTCTCTCTCTCTCCTTTATCTTATCTCTCTCTGTGGTGTCAGGGGCTCTGGTCCTAAGCCATCTGAGTCTTACGCCATTGATTGATTCCTCAGGGACCCCTGGCATTGGTTCAGGGCCTAGGAGTCCCACTCTTCAGCCTTGTTATTATACCAACCCTCCTTGAGCTCTACTTTGTGTGGTCACACGGGACCGGAAGTGGAAACCGGTGTCACCAGGGAGGTCATTAGTCCAGTCGTGATGTAATGCCGTCATGCCTCATACAGATCTTAGCTTATCTAATGGTGACACCATCACAAGTTGAGGGATATTTCACAACTGATGCAATCTGCTTCTCTGGGTTATGCTTCTTCTAATAAAACAATGTGTACATCTTGTGGTGGGACAGCACAGTTGACCGGCGAGAGTTTGCTCTGTGTGTGATGAAAGATACTCTCCCTCTGTGTGTCTATGTGATTAAGAACTCTCTCTGTAGGTGCTCTGACAGCGGGACTGCTGGTTGTGTGTGATCTAACCCTGACTGATCTCTGTCTCTCTCTCCCTCTCTCTCCCTAGGTTCCCTGACGGTAGGCCTGGTGCGGCAGTGCCAGACCATCCACGGTCGTGACCGGACCTGTATCCCCCCGCGGCTGCCCCCAGAGTGGGTCACCACCCTCTTCTTCATCATCCTGGGCATCATCTCCCTCACGGTGACCTGCGGCCTGCTAGTGTTATCACACTGGTACCGTGAAGCCACTCGTTACGCCCGCTGGATTGCCTTCACTGGGAGTATGTTTCATTTTGACTTATGTAACGGTTATTCAACCAGGCTGGTCAATGGAGAACCAGTTCTTGTTTACAGTGATGGCAAAGAGACAAAAACCACAATAGGATAAATACAGAAACTAGCCAACAACCCTTTCATTCATGAGTGGGGCCAGACATAACCCCCCATTATCCCCTATGTGGGCTCTGGTTAAAGTAGTACAGACTAGGGAATAGGCCAGGGTCATTTGAGGCATAGCCATTAGTTGGCCTACAGCTTCAAAGCACCTTAAGATTCTTGTTATATCACTAATGGATGTTAGCGAATGGATTTGAGATTAATGTCACTTGGGTTTCATTTTAGGAAAAGCTTTTGTGTGGTACAGTAACTGTGTCTGTGCTGAGTGGCTCCTTGAACACGTAGGCTACAGTAAATGGGTCTGTTGCTATTTTAAGAGGGAAAGAGACCATGGGGCTGCTATTAGCAGACCTAAAATCAGTAGGAGGGATTTTAGTGGTCCAAGGGATATGACGGAATAACATTCTTTGTTATTATTATACTCCGATAGGTTATTTTAGCTGAATCTTTTTTGGGCAAAAGTGACCTTGAGGTATAATAATAAAGTATTGACAATGTAATATGACAATGTAAATTGATTTTGTTGAGCGCTCAGGTGTAAGATATATATTGTTAAATATCTATGGTCTATTTTGATATTATGGTCTATTTTGATATCAGAGGGGTGAGTAATGTCTGAATTAGTTTATTCTGGGAGTTATTGATCATAATGACTAGACACAACTGTGTGGTTTTAGGTATTCAGACTATTCACACTACATGATAACATGACATACAGTATGTCACTTAGATCAGGCTACAATGCCGATGAAAACGCAATATAGAATTTAGCCTGACATTGTGTACACTGTTGCTGCCTATTTTTTCAATGTTGTAAGAGATATTGCTCCCTAAATTGTGTGCATTGTGAATAGTGTTTTTAAGACGACTGTGTTTCCTAAAATGTTTTCTCTCTCCTCCACAGTGATCCTGTTTTGTATGGCGGCTCTTATATTTCCTATAGGATTTTACATCGATGAGGTTGGGGGACAGCCTTATAAACTACCCAACAACACAGTGGTGGGGTCCTCATATGTACTCTTTGTCCTATCTATATTTTTCACTATAGTGGGACTACTGTTTGCAGGAAAGGTCTGCTTGCCTGGGTGACATATTGGACACTTAAGTGTCCCGCTTGCGTCGCCTCATTAGCTAGCTTTTGAGGTGGCGCCATCGGCTAAGACGCTTAAGGAGGGCGGCTACGTGTAAGGCAGAGGTCCTGAGTTCACGCCAGGTATGGGCCAAATCGTGAGGAAGTGGTACTGGCTAAGCAAGCAGCGTGACAGCATGACGTTTGAAAATGGATGCCTGGAAGGGAAAAATAGGAACTGTGAGAAACACACTTTCTCTGTGTTTGTGGAACTCTCTGATTTACCTTTGGATGACAGGTCTCTACAGCCCCTAGCCCTGGTCCCATAGGACAGGTAGTAGGCACTAGCCTGTCTGTGGTCATAGATATGGGAGGAATGGACACCTATCCAGTCCCTTCACAGATCAGTGAACACAGAAGTTTTGTTCCACGAATAGAGTGCCTTTTTGGGTAGTGTAACTTTTTATTTCACCTAATTTTAACATTTTGTCATAAAAAGCACGTTTTAACGTCATAAGAAACATGTTTCTCCAACTCCTTTTGAAAAAAATAATTTAAAAAGGAATCATTTCACCATATTTAAACGAGAGTTCAGTTGACGTAACAGGGTTGACCTTAAACCTGAAGGACATGAATCACTAATCAAATGAAATAAATAATACATATTCAGAAATCACTTTGTCAAAGCAACAAATGTTATTAGGGCTTTACATTGGTTGTGAACACTTGGGGAAAGTTGGGGATGTTAAGTGGGTTCAAATCTTTAAGTCGGACAAAAATGACATGGGACATGCCAAAATTATCACAACTCAGGATAAGACCCAAATGCACAGTTCGAATCACAGATGTTTATTAACAAAACAGGACAGGCAGACGACAGGTCAAGGGCAGGCAGAGGTCGGTAATCCAGGGCAGAGACAGTAAGGTACAGAACGGCAGGCAGGCTCAGGGTCAGGGCAGGTAGAGGGGTCAAAACTGGAAAAACAAGAAAAACGGGGTAGAGAGAGAAAAACAGGAGTATGGGGAAAACACGCTGGTAGGCTTGACGAGACAAGACGTACTGGCAACAGACAAACAGAAAACACAGGTATGAATGCACAGGGGATAATGGGGAAGATGGGCAACACCTGGAGGGGCTGGATACAAGCACAAGACAGGTGAAACAGATCAGGGTGACAAAAATTGGGATTTTCTGAGAAAACCAATGTATTTTCATTTAAAACACACTACAAATATGTTTTTAAATGTTTAGTTAGAGTGTAGATGTATATAGTGCCTTCATACCTCTTGATTTATTCCACATTTTGTTGATACAGTACATACAGCCTGAATTCAAAATGGATACACACAATAGCCCATAATGATGAAGTGAAAACATGTTTTTAGATTTTTTTGCAAATTCATAGAAAATGTCATACAGAAATATATATTTTACAGAAGTATTCACACACCTGAGTCAATACTTTCTAGAAGCACCTTTGGCAGCTGTGAGTTTTTCTGGGTAAGTCTCTAAGAGCTTGCCATACCTGGATCGTGCAACTTTTTCCCATTATTCTTTTGAAAATTCTTCAAGCTCAGTCAAATTGGTTCTTGACACATCATACTAAAATGAGTCTCTCGGATTTACGTAAAGAATAATACGAAATGCTCTGAGACCAGGTTGGTTATAGACCAGCAAAGCACAGCTCAGAGCCAGCTACTGGCAAGCAGGGACAAGGTTGGGCTGCTGAGAAGGTTACCTCTCTCTCCCACTGGCCCACTGTTGATAAAGGTCAAGCAGCAGTCATTCAAAAGCCTTTCTGCTCTGACCTTCCCTCCACGCACAGCGCACCACAACCACTGCTATTATCAGCCCTGCGGAACACTTAAATCTTGGATGATTATTTTTGTTGTGTACTGTATGTAAGCTGCTGTGTCCTTGGCTGGGATTAATTCCATTTGCGTTTTGCCAGCTATGCACCTTTTAAAAGCTTATTTATTTCAGCGTCCACTGAGATCACATTCACAGTAAGCACGGCATAGGTCTGCTCAATCAGAAATGTAGGGCAGGGCCCCTTCTGATTTGAGCCCCACTTGTTTAGCAAACATGTTTGCTGTTGCCTGCTTTGCATGTTATTTTGGCATTAATATGTGTCACATATCAGTTTGCAATGTAAAAAAAAAATCATTGAGTTAATAACGCCACATACATGGTCTCTTTTTTGTTTTCTTGAGTAAGGCAGCTCCAAAATGCTGGTGTTTCAGTCTAGCTCAGTGCCTTCTGTGGTGGTGGGGCAGCCAGTGAAAAATAAAGAGAGTAGGGGTTTGTAATGTTTGCTAGTTGCGCCGTGATTGGCTCAGTGTTCTGTCACTCATGGGAACACTACGTCGCCGCAAAATCTGAATAGGGGAGCTCGAACATTTAAGCCCCTTGGGTGCTGCCATGGAGTTACATTATACGTGCCCATCCAAGAAGGCTCAAGGTCATTGGCCACAGATAAAATTACGTAAAATAACGTTATATCTACCGTAGCTTTGATTGGACTGATCATGTCAACATCATACTTTCAAAATCTTAGCTAGCAAGCGACGAACAAGCATGAATCACATCGAACATCTACTGGCAAATCCTTTTCAAATGATAGATAAAAATGATCGGTGCTCATCGGATATTGGACATAAACATTACACAACAAGTTGGAAATCGCAAATTCAACATTGAGTGGTTTGGAAGGAATCAGTGGCTAACTGCAAGTGTTGCAAAGCAATCACTAGCCTGCTATTCAGTGGAGAGGGTGTGTGGTCCATGTCTGGGTTTAAGGGTCTCTTTTACAAGCTTAAAAGGATAAACATTCACATGCAACACCATGGGCCAGAAAAGGTTGAACACATTGGCCATGCTGTTAATCCAGCATGACTTTGCCACATTGAAAACAACTGGGAAGATGCGTTTTGAACGGTCATCCAACTCGGAATTCTAAGTCAGGAACTCAGGCCTCTTTCTAGAGCTCCAACCTGAAGATCACTGATGTCATGATTCAACCTTGTTTTTTTCCTCTGAGTTCCCAGTTGTCTTGAAAACCCCATAAATCCAAAGAATGACAGGTTTTGATGACAAATTTTGCCCACAAGAAAGACCACCAACACCACCTTCCTGTTCATGTAAGCACAGCACAACAAAGTGAGTCCAAATATGTCTTGTATGCTGCTGCATAAATTATGTAAGATGCCAGGAAGATATGTATACTGTAGCTAAGAAAGTAATACTAAGTGTATGTTGTGTAGTAAACTGTTAGTAGGCCATGTGCCTCACCCTAATAATTTTGTCCCTTTCCCCCTCATAACTTAGATTACTGTTGTGACTTGGTGGTGCACATGTAGCCTATAGCCTGTTTTAGAGAAATTCCATCATTGAATATTGTAAGAGTTTTCATTGTCTGCTTATATGCCTCCTTTATTACCTTTATTTATCCTACAGTCCTGACTTGGTGTACAGGTAGAATACTGTAAGAACGGGTTCTGAATTCTGTCACTGCACATTTCAAAAGTGCCGAACAAATTGTTATATTGACTACGTCCGTTTTAGCATGCTCATTTGGTATTTTATTAGGATCCCCATTAGCTGTTGCAAAAGCAGCTGCTACCCTTCCTGGGGTCCACACAAAACATGAAACATGACATAATACAGAACATTAATAGACAAGAACAGCTCAAGGACAGAACTACAGTTGAAGTCGGAAGTTTACATACACCTTATCCAAATACATTTCAACTCCGTTATTCACAATTACTGACATGTAATCCTAGTAAAAATTCCATGTCTTAGGCCAGTTAGGATCACCACTTTATTTTAAGAATGTGAAATGTCAGAATAGTAGAGATAATTATTTATTTCAGCTTTAATTTCTTTCCAGTGGGTCAGAGGTTTACATACACTCAATTAGTATTTGGTTGCATTGCCTTTAAATTGTTGAACTTGGGTTAAACGTAGCCTTCCACAAGCTTCCCAGAATAAGTTGGGTGAATTTTGGCCCATTCCTCCTGACAGAGTTGGTGTAACTGAGTCAGGTTTGTAGGCCTCCTTGCTCGCACATGCTTTTTTAGTTCTGCCCACAAATTTTCTATAGGATTGAGGTCACACCAATACCTTGACTTTGTTGTCCTTAAGCCATTTTGCCACAACTTTGGAAGTATGCTTAGGGTCATTGTCCATTTGAAAGACCCATTTGCGACCAAGATTTAACTTCCTGACTGATGTCTGGAGATGTTGCTTCAATATATGCACATAATTTTGCTGCCTAATGATGCCATCTATTTTGTGAAGTGCACCAGTCCCTCCTGCAACAAAGCACACCCACAACATGATGCTGCCACCACCGTTCTTCACGGTTGGGATGGTTTTGAAATTACTCCCAAGGATGAACCAGATTTGTGGTCTACAATTTTTCTTGGCTGATTGGCTGATTTCTTTTGATTTTCCCATGATGTCAAGCAAAGAGGCACGGAGTTTGAAGGTAGGTCTTGAAATACATCCACAGGTACACCTCCAATAGGCTAATTGACATCATTTGAGTCAATCAGAAGCTTCTAAAGCCATGACATAATCTTCTGGAATTTTCAAAGCTGTTTAAAGGCACAGTCAACTTAGCGTATGTTAACTTCTGACCCACTGGAACTGTAATACAGTGAATGAGTGAAATAATGTCTGTAAACAGTTGTTGGAAAAATGACTTGTGTCATGCACAAAGTAGATGTCCTAACCGACTTGCCAAAAGTATAGTTTGTTAACAAGAAATTTGTGGTGGTTGAAAAACAAGTTTTAATGACTCCAACCTAAGTGTATGTAAACTGCCGACTTCAACTGTACATACATTTCTTAAAAAGGTACACGTAGCCTACATATCAATGCATACACAAACTCTCGGTCAAACAGGGGAGAGGCGTTGTGTGGTGTTGCTTTATCCTTTAAAAAAAACCAAAAAAAACAGATTCTGTTTATTTGAGCAATACGAGATGGAACAGAGTTCCATGCAATAATGGCTCTAAATAATACTGTACGCTTTCATGAATTTGTTATGGATTTGGGCTCTGTCTGATGGGGTAAGTGTGTCAGAGCTTTGTGTATGTTGACTATGCAAACAATTGGGGATTTGACACGTTAATGTTTCTTATAAAAATAAGTGATGCAGTCAGTCTCTCCTCAACTCTTAGCTAAGAGAGACTGGCATGCATGGTATTTATATCAGGCCTCTGATTACAGTGAAGAGCAATATGTGTCGCTCTGTTCTGGGCCAACTTCAGCTTCACTAGGTCTTTCCTTGCAGCACTGGACCACACAATAATCAAGATTAGACAAAACTAGAGCCTGCAGAACTTGATTTTTGGAGTGTGGTGTCAAAACAATCAGAGCATCTCTTTATTACGGCCAGATCTCTCCCCATCTTTACAACCATTGAATCGATATGTTTTGACCATGACAGTTTACAATCTAAGGTAACGCCAAGTCATTTAGTCTCCTAATTTCTTAATCAGAATTACAGATTGCCTCTTATCCACTCATCACTCCCTAATGCCATAGTTTGTACATCTCAATTGTCAGTAGAAACCACCTTTGTTTAGGCAAGTCAGCCATGTCAGATGTTTTTTTTTTTTTAAACAGGCAGTAAATGAGTCTGAATGAACTGTTTTTCTGCCAGACAAGGCTCCGTTGATACCACTGCTGCATCTGGCTAAAGACTCACTTGAGATGCACCCTCAGTCTGCTCTGAGCATTTCTACTATGGCTTTTGCTTTGAGTACATCCACTCATGATACATACTTCTTTCCTATAGCCCTTCACTTGCCCAAGTTCCAAAATGAAACCCCTTGACCGCTAACAGCCATTCAGAGTGACTTGTGGTTGAGGCCTGTAGTTCTAGTACGTTTAAATTTCTCATCCTATAGGACCACAATAATACAATTTGCTATTTGGGGGCATTTGTCAATTGAAATGTAGTGACTTATCACACCAAAAGATGGCACTACATCTCAACTGTTTTGCCCATAGACTAAACCACATATGGCATTTTGGATGGAAAAAATAAATACTTAAAGAACAATTTTTCCAGAGAGAACTTAATTTGTGGTGCCAGATACGAGCACATACAAATCATTTGAAAATTGAAGGTACAGTTCAGGGCCAGTTGGTTATCCAGTTCTTGTGACATCTGCCTCTTGGGTTAGGTTACAACATGGAGAGGCCAGCCGTGGCCTTGTGGTCCGTGCTGCAGGGTGGCTAGGCGGGAAGCTAGCAGCAGCAGCAGGCCAGCGAGGACCTCCAGGCAGAAGGAGAGCCAGGCCAGGCCGAGGGACCAGCCGAAAGAGGTGCTGACCACCTGGGCCAAACGCTCAGCCCCCACCAGCCTCTCAGTCTCAGCCATCGCCTGTTGGGAGTAACTGATGTACAGGCTGACACCAGAGAGGGTCAGAACACCTGAGGAAACACACACACACACACACGTAATTGATGTAGCTGGGGCTCACTTTGAAGCATGTCAGCAAACCTGGGGAGACAATAACAGTAAGTCATTGCTAATATACCAAATGCGCACACAAGCAGTTGGAGGGAGATTGAACATTATTTTCATGTAAGCACAAGTATGTACAAGTGCTAACAGGGTACACTTGGCTTGGAGAGAAGGATCACCTGAAAGGCGGTAGCATTGGAGGACAATGACGCCACAGACAGCTTCTTACACATAAAAGAATAGGATCAAAGGGACAGCCAGCGAAAGAGAGGAACACTTGAATGGTGTATTTGGTTTTGTCTTTACAACCCACATATTACAATGAGAGAAACAAGAAGTAGACTGAAGCATGCACCATCTGATGATATTGGAGTTTAAGAGCCATCAGAGTCCTGTTATGTTGCCATGGAGGAAACTCCTGTCTTTGGTTCCGGCGGAATAGGAAAAGTCAATAAACTATAACGTCTTTGTATCCAGCTCCCTGCACCCAGCAGCCCAAATCACCACATATTGTTGGCAGGGGGGCTAGGTGGGCATAATTTTAATTTATCCCTATGTCACCCAAGGGTGTCAAGAGCTGAGAGGGAGGAAGGAGTGGAAGGTGTGTGAGTGAGAGAGTCAGTTATTATTGAGTTGACCTACAATCCTCAAATGGACCATCAGACAGCCTTACTTTTCCCTCAGACTCCATCTACACTGGACTGACTGGCGACTAATACAAAGATACTCATAAAATTCCAGAAAACCATAGAGCCATCAAGCCAGGAACATTAGAAAGAACATCAGTGACAATTACACAGAGGGCTTATTCACACAGGACTGAAATAATAAAAGTGATCCGAATGACTTACAATGAGAAAACCAGAGACAGCACCACAGGGAGTATAATCAACTACCCATCAGCCTGCTCAATGATTGGTGGATATGGTTGCTGGCTACGACAGAGACATCGTTTGTTAGCAGAAATGGACAGGAAATTGAAATAAACAAGTTCTGGATATTCCCTATTGACACAGACCCCAGATGACAGAGGCTCGCCTCGTAAGAGACTTCTCCTGATTACTTCCGAGGTGTGGTAGCCTTGTGGTTCGTACAAGGCTAGAGGTGTGGTAGTCTTGTGGTTCGTACGTGGCTAGAGGTGTGGGTCTCTCAGACACTTATAGATTCCAAGCATCACCCAGGTGGAGTCTACACTTTCGCTGGTGGATGTTCCAGCCTACCGACAGAGGATGAGTAGTTGTGAACTTCAGAGACAGAGATGCCTGATAAAGAGCTCCAGTCCTGCTTGTCTGACTGATGTTTCTCCCTACCTGGCTGTACCATCTCCACTCAAGCTATTCCTTTATTTAACTGCATTCTCATCTAGCCATAGTTATGACCTGTTAAATCTACTCAGCTCCGTTCAGAATCACTAGAAGGAAATCCAATTTCACCTTTGCTATTCTTACTCATGGAACCCCTGGCTCAGGCAATTCATCAATCGATGGAAATAACACAAATTTCCCCAAAATCTACTGATCACTTAATATCATTACACGCTCGATTGTACACTGCTCAAAAAAATAAAGGGAACACTAAAATAACACATCCTAGATCTGAATGAATGAAATATTATTAAATACTTTTTTCTTTACATAGTTGAATGTGCTGACAACAAAATCACACAAAATTTATCAATGGAAATCAAATTTATCAACCCATGGAGGTCTGGATTTGGAGTCACACTCAAAATTAAAGTGGAAAACCACTACAGGCTGATCCAACTTTGATGTAATGTCCTTAAAACAAGTCAAAATGAGGCTCAGTAGTGTGTGTGGCCTCCACATGCCAGTATGACCTCCCTACAACACCTGGGCATGCTCCTGATGAGGTGGCGGATGGTCTCCTGAGGGATCTCCTCCCAGACCTGGACTAAAGCATCCGCCAACTCCTGGGACAGTCTGTGGTGCAACGTGGCGTTGGTGGATGGAGCGAGACATGATGTCCCAGATGTGCTCAATTGGATTCAGGTCTGGGGAACGGGCGGGCCAGTCCATAGCATTAATGCCTTCCTCTTGCAGGAACTGCTGACACACTCCAGCCACATGAGGTCTAGCACTGTCTTGCATTAGGAGGAACCCAGGGCCAACGGCACCAGCATATGGTCTCACAAGGGGTCTGAGGATCTCATCTCGGTACCTAATGGCAGTCAGGCTACCTCTGGCAAACACATGGAGGGCTGTGCATCCCCCCCAAAGAAATGCCACCCCACACCATGACTGACCCACCGCCAAACCAGTCATGCTAGAGGATGTTGCAGGCAGCAGAACGTTCTCCACGGCGTCTCCAGACTGTCACGTTTGTCACATGTGCTCAGTGTGAACCTGCTTTCATCTGTGAAGAGCACAGGGCGCCAGTGGCAAATTTGCCAATCTTGATGTTCTCTGGCAAATGCCAAATGTCCTGCACGGTGTTGGGCTGTAAGCACAACCCCCACCTGTGGACGTCGGGCCCTCATACCACCCTCATGGAGACTGTTTCTGACCGTTTGAGCAGACACATGCACATTTGTGGCCTGCTGGAGGTCATTTTGCAGGACTCTGGCAGTGCTCCTCCTGCTCCTCCTTGCACAAAGGTGGAGGTAGCGGTCCTGCTGCTGGGTTGTTGCCCTCCTACGGCCTCCTCCACGTCTCCTGATGTACTGGCCTGTCTCCCGGTAGCGCCTCCATGCTCTGGACACTACGCTGACAGACACAGCAAACCTTCTTGCCACAGCTCGCATTGATGTGCCATCCTGGATGAGCTGCACTACCTGAGCCACTTGTGTGGGTTGTAGACTCATGCTACCACTAGAGTGAAAGCACCGCCAGCATTCAAAAGTGACCAAAACATCAGCCAGTAAGCATAGGAACTGAGAAGTGGTCTGCGGTCACCACCTGCAGAACTACTCCTTTATTGGGGGTGTCTTGCTAATTGCCTATAATTTCCACCTGTTGTCTATTCCATTTGCACAACAGCATGTGAAATGTATTGTCAATCAGTGTTGCTTCCTAAGTGGACAGTTTGATTTCACAGAACTGTGATTGACTTGGAGTTACATTATTGTGTTTAAGTGTTCCCTTTATTTTTTTTGAGCAGTGTATATTTTACCATATCTAGACAAAGTAGCCCTATGGCTCCCAAACACTGAATGTATCTATGATATGCAATGCTTCATCTCAAGCTATAAAAGGTATCTAACCAAATCAGCCCTACTGCCTCTCAAGACGCCGATGGTGGACTCCATCTCTACTTAAGTAATACCAATTGTTTCCCAATTTAAATAATTGGGAGTAGATATAGTTCCTTCCTTAGATTAAACCCTTGCCAGAAACTTTAACAGAACGCTCAAATCAATTCAATCCGACCTCAGTAAATTAAATAATATTTTAGTTGTTTTAACCTGCAGAATATCTATTATCAAAATGAATATATTGACACGGCTGAATTTCTGTAGTTCAATGATACCCATTGACCTCTACACTGAGATATCCAGATATCCCTTAATGTAAACTAGAGAAGACTGCAAAATGGCAACCATCTCACGCTCTCCCATTTAACCAGTGGGAGGGGGGTGTTGGCGGGTGTATGGTTACTAACGGGAGGAATGCGTTGGGGTTGTCCTTGTATGCATTTCTTTGATAGTTTTTCTTTTACACCTGTAATCTCTCCCCACCCGATGTCTAAGGGGTGTACTTGTACATCAATCTGACTCAAGCTACAGAAAAAAAACAGATAGAGTCCTACCCTATGAGCTGTTCTGGCTCGGGCAAGCCAATGCTCATCCAAGGCTACTTACTGCTGCAGAAGCACTTTGGGTCAGTCTGACCCGGAGTCCCTCTTCCTGAGGGGATTGAAAGGACCTTTGTGTTGTGAGGCTTTAGGGCCCCCTTAGCCATAAAGCTCACTGATGGTGATGTGTATTTAACATTTTTATTAAGCTCATGGAATTTGTTAAATTGAGCATTTGGCAGATGATACAAGACCCTCACATATACACAAAGAGACAAGTTTTCCAGTAAATTGGAGACGTTTACAAGAAAACATGCTTGATGGAGGAATTGAAGAAGATAAAATCAAAGATAAGAATGACCGGGAGAAGACAAAAGAAGGATGGATAGAAGGCACAAACACAATAGCGCCACACGTAGAGTGACCACAACAGAGCGAGGAAGACAAGGCACACAGACCAAATTCACAAGGAGTCAGTAGAAAGCCAAATCCCTGAACAAAAATATAAAACGCAACATGTAAAGTGTTGGTCTCATGTTTAATGAGCTGAAATAAAAGATCCAAGAAATGTTTCATATGCACAAAAAGCATATTTGTTTACATACCTGTCAGTGAGCACTTCTCCTTTGCCAAGATAATCCATCCACCTGACAGGTGGCACATCAAGAAGCGGATTAAACATCATTACACAGGTGCACCTTGTGCCAGGGACAATAAAAGGCCACTAAAATGTGAAGTTTTGTCACACAACATAAAGCCACAGATGTGAAGTTTGAGGCAGGCATGTTCATTTCTCTACTATAAGCTACCTCCAACTTCGTTTTAGTGAATTTAGCAGTACGCACAACCGGCCTCAAAACCGCAGACCACATGTATGGCGTCGTGCAGGCGAGCGGTTTTCTGATGTCAACATTGTGAACAGAGTGCCCCATGGTAGTGGGTTTATGGTATGGGCAGGCATAAGCTACAGACAATGAACACAACTGCATTTTATTGATTGCAGTTTGAAAGCACAGAGATACCGTGAAGAGATCCTGAGGTCCATTGCCGTGCTATTCATCCCCACCATTACCTCATGTTTCAGCATAATAATGCACAGCCCCAAGTCGCAAGGATCTTTATACAATTCCCGAAAGCTGAAAATGTCCCAGTTCTTCCATGGCCTGCATTCTCACCAGACATGTCACCCATTGAGCATGTTTGGGATGCTCTGGATCGACAGCGTGTTCCAGTTCTCGCCAATATCCAGCAACTTCGCACAGCCAATGAAGAGTGGGACAACATTCCACAATCCATAGCCGGATCACCTCTATATCATCATTCATTGAATCAGATGGCTCATTCATCAAAATCCACTGATATTGCCAACTCCTTTAATATTTGTTTTCATTGGCAAGATTAGCAAACTTAGGCATGACATGCCAGCAACAAATGCTGACATTACACATCCAAGTATATCTAACCAAATTATGAAAGACAAGCATTGTAATTTTGAATTCCGTAAAGTAAAATATTGTTTATCAACAATGACAAGCCACAACTTGTCTGACAACTTGGATGGAATATTACTGAGGATAATAGCAGATGAAATTGCCACTCCTATTTGCCATATTTTACATTTAAGCCTACTAGAAAGTGTGTGCCCTCCTACCTGGAGGGAACACAAGTTAATCCCCTACCTAAGAATAGTAAAAAACCCTTAACTGTCTCAAATAGCCGACCAATCAGCCTGTTACCAAGCCTTAATAAACTTTTGGAAAAAAATGTTGTTTGACCAGATACAATGCCATTTTACAGTAAACAAATTGACAAGACTTTTAGCACGCTTATAGGGAAGGCCATTCAACAAGCACAGCACTTACACAAATTACTGACGACTGGCTGAGAGAAAATAATGGGGGGAGCTGTTTTGTTAGATTCAGTGCGGCTTTTGACATTATCAATCAAAGTCTGTTGCTGTAAAAACTTATGCGTTATGGCTTTACACCCAATGCTGTATGGTGGATAAAGAGTTGCCGGTCTAACAGAATAGAGGATGTTCTTTAATGGAAGCCTCTCCAACAAAACCCAGGTAGAAATCAGGAATTCCCCAAGGCAGCCGCCTAGGCCACTTATATTTTTCAATCTTTACTAACATGCTTTCAGCAAAGCAGCAGGGTAGCCTAGTGGTTAGAGAGTTGGACTAGTAACCGAAAGGTTGCAAATTCAAATCCCTGAGCTGACATGGTACAAATCTGTCGTTCTGCCCCTGAACAGGCCGTCATTGAAAATAAGAATTTGTTCTTAACTGACTTTAAAAGGTTTAAAAAAAAATTAAAAAGTGTGCTGATGACGCAACACTATACACGTCAGCTACCACAGCGACTGAAATGACTGCAACACTTGAAAAAGAGCTGCAGTTTCAGAATGGGTGAAACTACAGTTCTAAATATTTCTAAAACTAAAAGCATTGTATTTGGGACATAATTCACTAAACCTCAACTAAATATTGTAATGAATAATGTGGAAAGACCAAACTGCTTGGAGTAACCCTGGATTGTAAACTGCTATGGTCGAAACAAATGTATACAACAGTAGCTAGGATGGGGAGAAGTCGGTCTATAATAAAGCGCATTCTAAACAGCACTATCCACAAGGGAGGTCCTACAGGCCCTAGTTTTCTTGCACCTGGACTACTGTTCAGTCGTGTGTTCAGGTGCCACAAAGAGGGACTTGCAATTGTCTCAGAACAGGGCAGCATGGCTAACAATAATATGCATGTCAATCTCGCCTGGCTCAAAGTGGAGGAGAGATTGACTTCATCACTACTTGTATTTGTGAGAGGTATTGACATGTTGAGTGCACCGAGCTGTCTGTCTGAACTACTGGCACAACTCGGACACCCATGCATACACCACAAGACATGCCACCAGAGGTCTCTTCACAGTCCCCAAGTCCAGAACAGACTATGGGAGGCGCACAGTACTACATGGAATTCTATTCCACACCAAGCAACTCATTGCTAGCAGTAAAATTAGATTTACAAAACAGATACACCTTATGGAACAGCAGGGACTGTGAAGCAACACAAACAAACATCGACAGATGCACACAAACACACGATAACATACGCACTATACACACACATGTACACATGGATTTTATGTAATAGATATGTGGTAGTAGAGGCCTGAGGACACACATTTAAAATGTTGTATAATCTGTTATGACTGTATTGTAATGTTTTTAAAATGTATTACTGCCTTAATTTCGCTGGAGCCCAGAAAGAGTAGCTTCTGCCAAGGCAGCAGCTGATGGGGATCCATAATAACTACAAATAGGAAGGAGGTGTCATACTGCATGAGGCAAATGGTGGTCACACCAGATTACTGACCAATTTTCTGATCCACGCCCCTACTTAAAAAAAAGGTGTATGACCAATAGATGCATATCAGTATTCCCAGTCAAGTGAAATCCATAGATTAGTGATTTCCTTATTTGAACTGTAGTCAGTTGAAATTGTTGCATGCTGCGTTTATATTTTTTGTTCAGTGTAATTCCAGCCTTGATTCCATTTCACACATTGCCATGTGCTGTTGATTAGGTCTGAAGGCATTTAGAGTCTTGTTCCTTAACTCAGTTCTCCTGCATCACAAGGCTTTCTTTATCAGGGTTATTCTAGGCCTAACTGGCAGTGTCACGGGGAGAGAAAGGGCACCAGTAGAGTTAGAATTAGTAGAATCTAGAATGTTCGTTCCACTCATTCAATTTGTGTGGGGACGCCCATCGGTCAAGAGCGGCGTGTTGGCTGAAGCTGCTGCATTGGTCACTCTTGATTAAGTAAAACAGTAAACAACGCTCTACCCTCAAGTTCATAATCTATTAGGGCCCTTTTCTGACCAGAGTTAAGCGCACGTAAAACTAACGTAATTCCAATTTTAGGCACTTCTCTCGCTGTGTATTCTGACCTTGAATCTAAGCAGGAGAACAGCATGAGTATTCTGACCTTGAACCTAAGCAGGATAGCAGGATGCTATTCACCCGCTATTTGTTCGGTGTGGAGATCTAAGAAATTAAGTTGTAACGGAGGTGTGTCTACAGATAAACCTTAGTCTGACCTTGGTTTAGTCGCCTCATTATTCCACTTTTACGCGCGAGGACCCCATGAATAAGGTCGAGCGAACCGGCCCGTTCCAAGAGGAAAAAGCATATACTTTATTTTTTGCTTGGAGACGAATGTGAAACCAGCTATACGGAAGCAAACTGAAAATCAACATGACATGTATTGCGGCCCCTTTTCCACAGTGAAAGAGGCTACAAATAGCTGCGCCGTTGTTACGAATTTTAAATGTGTGCCCGTATAATTTGCGTGGATGAAATTTGGACACCCAAACTATAGGCTTCTGTAGGGAACCTGCCCCCGAACCTGCCGAGTTAATGCATGCTCATTAGAATGTCTTAATTATAGCCTATGCCCGGGCTTTTCTCCGGTTTGATTTTACAATGTGTGTAATGTTAAATATCAGCACTATCGGGGAGCCACCGTCAGTAATACCCACATACATTTATAACTCACTTCAGTGTTAATTTTCTTCCATTTGTAGCCTATATTTTGCATCATTCCATTCCGTTTCCCTTTCATTCCTCTGTCACGTTCGTGTAATTGTTCCTGATGGTCGCTAGCATTTGTGGCTCATATTAGGCTAACGTTGTGCAATAATTTGGGTCACGTAGCCTTTTTAAATCATTGAGTAAATCAGACCACACGTAGCAGGTTAAGCCTGGAACCTTGCGCACGGTTCACGACGAGTGGACCGTTGTTTCATGATTAGTGAGAATTAGGGTAAATTCATAGGACTATTGTTCAAACCCTATTGTACACTTTTTTCCACCTTTGAATATTTTATGGATTATACTTGAGTATGACAACTTTCAGGATTAATCAAACCACTTTTTTATTCATCAAGATATGTAGTGCGTAAAGGCTCTCTAAACCGGTTTATGATTCATAGATACTTTCCTAACCCTAAAATATACCGTATTAATCTACAAGATCAGAGTATTTTTTATATCTACCAGTTGGTGCTGAAACGGAGACGCATAGATGGCATTCTTTCATTGATCCCTATTTTCTGAACCCATTCTCTCGATGTATTCTAGTCTTTCGATAAAATTAGAATTAAAAGGTACACAATATTTAAAGGGATGGCTTAAGATACATGTAGTGAAAAGTTGTTTTACATTTATTCAGCGCGCGCAAGGGAACCACGCCTGCAAATCCCGTTATGCACCTTCATAAGGTAAATCTGAATACCAACTACTGAGAAGTGCATCGGAAAGGCGTGTGCAATAGTTATTTCCTTAATCAGAATCGGGCCCCTAAATAATAAGGTGCTAAATCCTGGTAATGTTGTCCAACAATGAAAAGGAAAACACTTTCCAGTGTGCTGTCCAATTAATTGATATTCCTCTCAGAGGACATACAGTACTGTGTACTTGCACTTTCCATAGAGAAGGTCTTTACAACTCTAGCGCCAAGTGACTCTCGATAACGATAATAAAGGATATACTGTACGGTTGAGAAGGTAATCCTCATAACTGGATTGGTAATCAACAGGCTAGGCAGGGGTGCCATCAAGCCATCTGTGGCCTGTTCCTTTCCAGTGATATGGCCTTGTAATTGGGGGGGAATCGGTGTACAGTGTAAGTCTATCATCATCCATCGCTCTCAACCTAGTTCTCTCTCTACAAACCTTTATTTTTACAATCTCTCCATACCCTAATTTCTCTTGTTTAAATCCCAAACACTAATCTCTTCATCTCCATCCATTTTAAAGCCCATAACTTCCACCTCTTTCTCCTCCTCTAAAGCTGGCTAAAGTCATTCCCATCCATATCTTGCTCTCCAGTACCTTCCCTCTTCTATTCTCTCCACCCCCCTCACTATTACTCAAATGACTTATTTCAGTGGATATAACCAAATCATTGCTCTCCTCAGCAGCCCCCTTCAATAAAAATGAAATTAGGAAGTGAAAGTGTTTGAAAGCAGAGGGATATTGCAGTGTTGGCCATCCCCAAAGATCAGTAACAGATATACTAATACCGGTAATCTATCTACTATCTGGGAGGCAAACAAACTAACATTTCCACTAAGTACAGGAGAGAGATGTAGGGCTGAATAGACTTTGTTTTCTTTTTTTCCTACTGTATTATTGACTGTATGCTTTGTTCATTCCATGTGTAACTCTGTGTTGTTGTATGCGTCGAACTGCTATGCTTTATCTTGGCCAGGTCGCAGTTGCAAATGAGAACTTGTTCTCAACTAGCTTACCTGGTTAAATAAAGGTGAAATAAATCAATACAATTTTAAAAGATGGACTGGCGGGCAGTGGAGAGAACATCCATCTTAAAATATTCTTCCTTCCTCCGTGGTCAAATCAAACCCATTATTATCAGTCTAGCTCCAACCACATGGAGATAGTTTAGTTTAGTGTGTGTGGAGACTGACATTGTGGTAAATAACATTGCCGACAATAACAAGACCTTTCCAAGTCGTTCTGTGATGCAGAGCCAGATGGTGTGAGACCTTCTGTATCTGTGCTCCAATTAACCACACCACCACCCTCTCACTTCAACTGTGAAACTACAGGGGTGAATCTCAATTATCTAAAATTACCCTGATGCCTCCAAATGTCCTCCTTTGTACGATTGAGATGCACACAACTCTAAGTGAATGGTCTGGCTCTAAAGCAGTCTTTCCCAACTCCAGTCCTCGAGCACACCCAACAGCACATATTTCTGTTGTAGCCTGAGACAAACTCACCTAAATCAACTCATTGAGGACTTGATGATTAGTTGACTAGTTGAATCAGGTGTGCTTGTCCAGGGCTTCATCAAAAATGTGTACTGTTGGGGTTACTTGGTACTGGAGTTGGGAAACATTGCGCTAAAGCAGAGGTTGGCAAATCCAGTCCTCGAGGGCCTGATTGGTATCACTTGTTCTCAATCCCTAGCAAACCCAACTGATTAATCAAATTGCATTCTAAACTGGAGATCATGATTAGCTGATTATTGGAGTCAGGTGTGTTAGCTGGGGCAAAACTGACACCAATCAGGCCCTCAAGGAATTGCCCACCCCTGTTCTAAAGACTTTATGGATGGGAGTATGTTGCATAGGAGTGCATTTGGACATGCAGGTGTCAGGTAACCTTGCCCTTGTCCCAGATCTCCTTGTGCTATCATGTCAACTCTGTGTCATGCTAAACATGACAATGAGTAACAAGGCGTTGGCATGGTAGCACAAACAGACTAGCATTAAGACTAGGAGTTAGGGCCCTAAGGATGAGCGATGATGGATGACACACTTACTGCAGAGGATGAGATAGGAGGCGGTGCCAGTGAGGAGGGTGGGGCTCCGGGCCAGGGAACTGATCAATCCACAGATGCCTCCGAACACCAGCAGGACCAGGCTTAGAGGCAATAGGACCACAATCGCACTGTGCATGTCTGGGGAAACAAACAGACACACAATATTCCAACCATAGGAGCACTTCTATCACCAACACTTGAGACACAGATTGCGGCTTCATCAATAAGAGAATCTATTCAAAATAGCAATAGCTGTAAATGTTTTATTCTGTCTTGTTTAATAAGGTGATAATGGACAGGTAACTCACTCAACATGTGCATCTCAGAATCAGAGTAGTTGGGGGAGTTAAATGTGTAAGAATACACCTTCTGACCTGAAAAGATGGATAAACACATTCAGAGGACCAAATGGATTATCCACGGATTTTATTCAGTTTTCATTGTGACAATAAAAGTGTCTTGCTACAGGAAAAATGACAACACATAATCCTAACTGATACTATAAAAGGCATCCATCTAAGAAAGACATTGGTTTCAAATTACTTCATCCAAATGCATACCTTCATAAGTTATCCACAATCCGGAATGGGAATCCGAAACGTTTGTATCGGTCCGGTTAGTTCTGTTCACCTCAATAATGTACCAGTAGTCGCTCCCGATCGCCGTAGCCAGGAACGCGAAACTGAGGATACCGAAGATGCCAGCCGTGATCACCAGAGAACTAAAGGACAGCTTCATCTCGCCTGATTGATGTAAAGTACAGTATTTGCTCAGAGAGAAAAAAAAAACGTGTGCATCGAGTCAACCCCCAACCGGTATAGGGACTGGTAACATGCCCTATTTGTACGCACTATTTCTGCGGTTGACTAGAAGGATTAATGCCAGTAAAAGGCGAAAGTACTATAGATTATAGTGAAATTAAGTCAATTATCGCAACTAATCAAAATCATCTCCACTGGCAATCTTTATTTCCATGTCTTCAGGATGGCGCGCTTTCCCGGTGTATCCAGCAAATTCACCGCCCAATAGAGATTAAACAATGTACGAGGTTGAGGCGTGAACCATTACTGATGAGGGTTGACCACTACGCTGAGGGATAAAATATTTTTTTCTGAGCAGCAAGCAGCAGAGTACAAGCAGGCGGGTCCTTTTATTTTATGTGTACAAGTCTCTCGCTCTCCCTTTTACGCATGGCTATTACGCACATCAACTAGTGCACAACACCAACATATTGTAGCGATCCGCAATGCTTAGGGTATTTGCCTTTCACTCCAGCGACCCGGGTTAGCTTCTCTACCCCAACATTCACTACAATTTGTCAGCAGGTTTAACAGCAGATCCTCACATTCGAAGGTTATATTGTGTTCATTTGTTAGAACTGATTATATATGACAAACGTATCTTCAGATATGCCTGTAGTTACAGTGCATTTGTAAAGTATTCACACCCCTTGACTTTTTCCACATTTGGTTACGTTACAGCTTTATTCTAAAATGTATTCAACACACAATACCCCATAATGACAACAAGGTTTTACATCAATTTTTTCATGAATTTTTACAAAATTACATAAGTATTCAGACCCTTTGCTATGAGACTCGAAATTGAGCTCAGGAGCATCCTGTTTCCATTGATCAACCTTGAGATGTTTATACAACTTGATTGAAGTCCACCTGTAGCAAATTAAATTGAATGTACATGATTTGGAAAGGCACACACACACACCTGTTTATATAAAGGTCCCACAGTTGGCTGTGCATGTCAGAGCAAAAACCAAGACATGAGGTCGAAGGAATTGTCCGTAGAGCTTCGAGACAGGATTGTGTCGAGGCACAGATCTGGGGAAGGGTACCAAACAATTCTGCAGCGTGGAAGAAGTTTGGAACCACCAAGACTCTTCCTAGAGCTGGCGACCCGTCCAAACTGAGCAATCAGAGAGGTGACAAAGAACCTGATGATCACTCTGACAGAGCTTCAGAGTCTCTCTGTGGAGATGGGGGAACCTTCCAGAAGGACAACCATCTCTGCAGCACTCCACCAATCAGGCCTTTATGGTAGTGGTCAGACGGAAACCACTCCTCAGTAAAAAAGGCACATGACAGCCCACTTGGAGTTTGCCAAAAGGCACCTAAAGACTCTCAGACACTGAGAAACAAGATTCTCTGGTCTGAGGAAACCCAGATTTAATTATTTGGCCTAAATGCCAAGCATCATATCTGGAGGAAACCTGGCATCATCCCTACGGTGAAGCATGGTGGTGGCAGTATCATGTTGTGGGGATGTTTTCAGCAGCAGGGACTGGGAGACTGGTCAGGATCGAGGGAAAAATTAACAGAGCAAAGTACAGAGAGATCTTTGATGAAAACCTGCTCTAGAGCGCTCAGGACCTCAGACTGGGGGCGAAGGTTCACCTTTCAACAGGACAACGATCTAAGCACACAGCCAAGACAATGCAGGAGTGGCTTCGGGACAAGTCTATGTCCTTGAGTGGCCCAGCCAGAGGCCGGACTTGAACCCGATCAAACATCTCTGGAGAGACCTGGAAATAGATGTGCAGCGACATTCCCCATCCAACCTGACAGAGCTAGAGGTGATCTGCAGAGAAGAATGGTGTGTCAAACTTGTAGTGTCATACCCAAGAAGACTCAAGGCTGTAATTGCTGCCAAAGGTGCGTCAACAAAGTACTGAGTAAAGGGTCTGAATACTTATGTAAATGTCAGTTTTTTAAAATAATTTGCAAAAAAATCTAAACCTGTTTTTGCTTTGTCATTATGGGGTATTGCGTGTACATTGAGGGGGGAAATGATTTAGTACAGTTTACAATAAGGCTGTAACGTAACAAAATGTGGAATAAGTCAAGGGGTCTGATTACTTTCCAAATTGACATACGAGACGTTTGACCTCAATGTCACCTGATGCATGTTCTTCTGCATTATGATTTTTCTAGCCAAGTTACAGGCTGTTGAGAAATAACATTCTCAGCATTAGTATAGACCTATTTTTGAACCAGTGACTTTTCAGTTACTGGCCCAATGCTCTAACATTTGTTATTTTTATTGTAATGTAAAAGTATTTCAGTGTTTAGTATGACTTTTTAAGAACCTGTAAGACCAATAAACTGAACTACAATACAGTTCAAAATATATACTAATATGCAGAAATCGCTAGGCTATCTCCTTGTTTAAAAAATATAAAAATGATTTCACCTTTATTTAACCAGGTAGGCTAGTTGAGAACAAGTTCTCATTTGCAACTGCGACCTGGCCAAGAAAGCAAAGCAGTGTGACAGACAAGAGTTACACATGGAGTAAACAATAAACAAGCCAATAACACAATAAACAAGTCAATGACACAGTATAAATAAAGAAAGTCTATATACAGTGTGTGCAAAAGGCATGAGGTAGGCAATAAATAGGCCATATGAGCAAATGATTACAATTTAGCAGATTAACACTGGAGTGATAAATGAGCAGATGATGTGCAAGTAGAGATACTGGTGTGCAAAAGAGCAGAAAAGTAAATAAAATAAAAACAGTATGGGGATGAGGTAGGTAGATTGGGTGGGCTATTTACCGATGGACTATGTACAGCTACAGCGATCGGTTAGCTGCTCAGATAGTTGATGTTTAAAGTTGGTGAGGGAAATAAAAGTCTCCAACTTCAGCGATTTTTGCAATTCGTTCCAGTCACTGGCAGCAGAGAACTTTAAGGAAAGGCGGCAAAATGAGGTGTTGGCTTTGGGGATGATAAGTGAGATATAGTGGGGAGAACAAGTATTTGATAACCTGCAAAATCGGCAGTGTTTCCTACTTACAAAGCATATAGAGGTCTGTAATTTTTATCATAGGAACACTTCAACTGTGAGAGACGGAATCTAAAACAAAAATCCAGAAAATCACATTGTATGATTTTTAAGTAATTAATTTGCATTTTATTGCATGACATAAGTATTTGATACATCAGATAAGCAGAACTTAATATTTGGTACAGAAACCTTTTTTTGCAATTACAGAGATCATACGTTTCCTGTAGTTCTTGACCAGGTTTGCACACACTGCAGCAGGGATTTTGGCCCACTCCTCCATACAGACCTTCTCCAGATCCTTCAGGTTTCGGTGCTGTCGCTGGGCAATACAGACTTTTAGCTCCCTCCAAAGATTTTCTATTGGGTTCAGGTCTGGAGACTGGCTAGGCCACTCCAGGACCTTGAGATGCTTCTTACGGAGCCACTCCTTTAGTTGCCTTGGCTGTGTGTTTCAGGTCGTTGTCATGCTGGAAGACCCAGCCACGACCCATCTTCAATGCTCTTACTGAGGGAAGGAGGTTGTTGGCCAAGATCTCGCGATACATCCATCCTCCCCTCAATACGGTGCAGTCGTCCTGTCCCCTTTGCAGAAAAAGAATGATGTTTCCACCTCCATGCTTCACGGTTGGGATGGTGTTCTTGGGGTTGTACTCGTCCTTCTTCCTCCAAACACGGCGAGTGGAGTTTAAAACAAAAAGCTCTATTTTTGTCTCATCAGACCATATGACCTTCTCCCAGTCCTCCTCTGGATCATCCAGATGGTCATTGGCAAAATTCAGACGGGCCTGGACATGCGCTGGCTTGAGCAGGGGGACCTTGCGTGCGCTGCAGGATTTTAATCCATGACGGCGTAGTGTGTTACTAATGGTTTTCTTTGAGAATGTGGTCCCAGCTCTCTTCAGGTCATTGACCAGGTCCTGCCGTGTAGTTCTGGGCTGATCCCTCACCTTCCTCATGATCATTGACGAGGTGAGATCTTGCATGGAGCCCCAGACCGAGAATGAATGACTGTCATCTTGAACTTCTTCCATTTTCTAATAATTGCGCCAACAGTTGTTGCCTTCTCACCAAGCTGCTTGCCTATTGTCCTGTAGCCCATCCCAGCCTTGTGCAGGTCTACAATTGTATCCCTGATGTCCTTACACAGCTCTCTGGTCTTGGCCATTGTGGAGAGGTTGGAGTCTGTTTGATTGAGTGTGTGGACAGGTGTCTTTTATACAGGTAACGAGTTCAAACAAGTGCAGTTAATACAGGTAATGAGTGGAGAAAAGGGGGGCTTCTTAAAGAAAAACTAACAGGTCTGTGAGGTCTTACTGGTTGGTAGGTGATCAAATACTTATGTTATGCAATAAAATGCTAATTAATTACTTACAAATCATACAAATGTGATTTTCTGAATTTTTGTTTTAGATTCCGTCTTTCACAGTTGAAGTGTACCTATGATAAATTACAGAACTCTACATGCTTTATAAGTAGGAAAACCTGCAAAATCGGCAGTGTATCAAATACTTGTTCTCCCCACTGTACCTGCTGGAATGTGTGCTACGGGTGGGTGTTGTTATCGTGACCAGTAAACTGAGATAAGGCTGAGCTTTACCTAGCATAGACTTATAGATGACCCTGAGGCCAGTGGGTCTGGTGACGAATATGTAGCGAGGGCCAGCCGACTAGAGCATACAGGTCGCAGTGGTATAAGGTGATTTGGTAACAAAACGGATGGCACTGTGATTACTCAGCAAACTGGATGCAGTCTGAGTGTTGTAAGCTATTTTGTAGATGACATCACTGAAGTCGAGGATCGGTAGGAGTCAGTTTTACGAGGGTAAGTTTGGGGCGTGAGTGAAGGAGGCTTTGTTGCGAAAACGTAATTTCAGTTTGTGACAAAACAAGCAAATGTAAAGTGTAGAGAATCATTGTACCAGCAAAACCCTAGTGGCACAGCGTTTCAAGGCACTGCATCGCAGTGCTTGATGCATCACTACAGACCCGGGTTTGATCCCAGGCTAGGTCACAACCGGCCGTGACCAGGAGACCCACGAGGTGCCGCATAATTGGGCCAGGGTCGTCTGGGTTAAGTGAGTGGTTGGCCGGCTGGGATTTTCATCGCACTCTACTGGCTCCTTGTGGCGGGCCGGGCGCCTGCAAGCTGACGATGGACGATGTTTCCTCTGACACGGTGCGGCTGGCTTCTGTTCAGTAACCCAAAATATTGGATTTTCAGCTAGAGTACAAAACAAAGTAAAACCAAAACTTAAGAACGGGACGCATGAAAATAGCACACACAGAACAGATCTACCGCTTCTTAGACTTGCTTTCAATGAGAATTACATATTTATAACTCACGTTTCAATGTCAATTTGGTCAGGTCGCCCAAAACATTACATATTGTAGCTACACTGTTTTAACCAGTATTTTTCAGTTACACGCTCTAGTGATGGGGAAACAAAGCTTCCTGAAGCATTGAGGCCTTTGAGCCAAATGTGTCGAAAATAGGTAAATTAGACACTGATCAACACAGTGTACTCAATAGTGTCTCCTGCTGGTCAAAAGAATTTAGAGCAGACAAATTATACACTGCTCAAAAAAATAAAGGGAACACTTAAACAACAATGTAACTCCAAGTCAATCACACTTCTGTGAAATCAAACTGTCCACTTAGGAAGCAACACTGATTGACAAATTTCACATGCTGTTGTGCAAATGGAATAGACAACAGGTGTAAATTATGGGCAATTAGCAAGACACCCCCAATAAAGGAGTGGTTCTGCAGGTGGTGACCACAGACCACTTCTCAGTTCCTATGCTTCCTGGCTGATGTTTTGGTCACTTTTGAATGCTGGCGGTGCTTTCACTCTAGTGGTAGCATGAGACGGAGTCGACAACCCACACAAGTGGCTCAGGTAGTGCAGCTCATCCAGGATGACACATCAATGCGAGCTGTGGCAAGAAGGTTTGCCACTGGCGCCCTGTGCTCTTCACAGATGTGCTCAGTGTGAACCTGCTTTCATGTGACAGACGTGACAGTCTGGAGACGCCGTGGAGAACGTTCTGCTGCCTGCAACATCCTCTAGCATGACTGGTTTGGCGGTGGGTCAGTCATGGTGTGGGGTGGCATTTCTTTGGGGGGGATGCACAGCCCTCCATGTGTTTGCCAGAGGTAGCCTGACTGCCATTAGGTACCGAGATGAGATCCTCAGACCCCTTGTGAGACCATATGCTGGTGCGGTTGGCCCTGGGTTCCTCCTAGTGCAAGACAATGCTAGACCTCATGTTGCTGGAATGTGTCAGCAGTTCCTGCAAGAGGAAGGCATTGAGGCTATGGACTGGCCCGTCCGTTCCCCAGACCTGAATCCAATTGAGCACATCTGGGACATCATGTCTCGTTCCATCCACCAACGCCACCAACACCACATTGCACCAGACTGTCCAGGAGTTGGCGGATGCTTTAGTCCAGATCTGGGAGGAGATCCCTCAGGAGACCATCCGCCACCTCATCAGGAGCATGCCCAGGCATTGTAGGGAGGTCATACAGGCACGTGGATGCCACACACACACTATTGAGCCTAATTTTGACATCTTTTAAGGACATTACATCAAAGTTGAATCAGCCTGTAGTGTGGTTTTCCACTTTAAATTTTGAGTGCGGCTCCAAATCCAGACCTCCATGGGGTCATAAATTTGATTTCCATTGATCATTTGTGTGATTTTGTAGTCAGCACATTCAACGATGTAAAGAAAAAAGTATTTAATAAGAATATTTCATTCATTCAGATCTAGGATGTGTTATTTTAGTGTTCCCTTTATTTTTTTGAGCAGTGTAGATTCAGAGATTCTAAACCCAGAGTTGCAACATCGAGACTTCCGGGAACGCTTGAGAAACAGACCAAACATACCAGGCCGCTCCACACGCCAGCCAAACTCAATCCACTCCAGCTCCACTCCGAGACAATGTCTTAAGTAGTAGAACGTGTTATTATTCCAACCTCGTGAAAGGAACAAACTGACATGTTAAAAACAACTTTATATCGAAGGAGTGCCTTCGTTTTGTCCACAAAGTTGACTAAAGTGACTTATTAGGAATTTTCAAATGTGACTTCTCTACGTGGCCATCAATGGGAATTGTCTTTCTCAGTCATGATTCAGTTAAACTGCAGAACCTAAGTACTACTGTAACTGCAGTCAAAAGCCTGCTTCCAGACCAGAACCCTGGCCCATTAGCTTGCCAACATCAGCACAACAGGCAAAACGGTTTCCAATTGTTACCACTGCCACAAAGCCAAAATCGTAAAGTCATGAAAACATTTGCCTTTTGGTTGTGTGCTGAGTGATTAACCAAAATGTTGGTTATTTTTCGGTTTTTAATTAAACAACGTCATTACATTTAGTAGATTTTTTTTCTATGAGCTCAATGTGCATATCGCAGTTTCTTTAGAGCAGAGATTGCTAACCCTGTAATGCCTGGGTTTGGCGCTACCTGACCCAATGCATAGTGCCAACTGTACAATTTGATGGAAGAGAAATAATGGTCTGGGGCTGTTCTTCATGGTTCAGACTAGGCTCCTTACCAGTAAAGGAAATTCTCAATGCTACAGAATACAATTACATTCTAGACAATTATGTGCTTGCAACTTTGTGGCAACAGTTTGGGGAAGGCCCTTTCCTGTTTCAGCATGACAATGCCTCAGTGCACAAAGTGAGGTCCATATAGAAATGGTTTGTAGAGATCTGTGTGGAAGAACTTGACTGGCCTGCACAGAGCCCTGACCGCAACCCCATTGAACAACTTTGGGTTGAATTGGAATGCCGACTGCGAGCCAGGCCTAATCACCCAACATCAGTGCCCAACCTCACTAATGCTCATGGCTGAATGGAAGCAAGTCCCCGCAGCAATGTTTCAACATCTAGTGGGAAGCCTTCCCAGAAGAGTGGAAGCTGTTATTGCAGCAATGGGGGGACCAAAACCATATTAATGGCTATGATTTTGGAATGAGGTGTTCAACAAGCAGGTGTCAACATACACTACATGACCAAAAGTATCTCTGCCTGAAAATACATGATCTAAAGCCTTGTTCACATTGGCAGTTTGAAGTGACTAAATGTTTTTTTTTAATTGCTTATCCGATTTGAATCTCTTCTTTCTCCTTCAGTCTGAACAGCCAAAAAGCCAATGGAATCAGATATTTCAAGTCACATTTTCCGCCTTGGTAGGTGGTTAGATGTCATATACAAATCTGATTCCTAGCATTGCGACTTGTGTCTGAATGGTCAAATCTGATTTATTTGCCCTGAAATGGTTTTTAAGATTTTTTTTGGCATATCTTGTTTCTTGCTAGCTAATTTATTGACAGTTTGACAAGAACATGTGAAAGCTAACTAGGTTATTAATAAACTTACACATTAGTGAATTTGCTAAACAGGTACCCAGCTTACTGCTGTGGTTAGCCAAGTTGGATCATCTTATCCTTTTAGGCTTTAAAAAAGTGTTCTTACACTATGATTTCGAACATTCAAAAGATGCCAGAGTTTCCGACTTGGATGACCATTCAAAACGATTTTCCTAGTCTGATCTCGCTTTCCCCCTCTGAGGGAGCTGATTTAAATGAGTAAGCAGCTGATGTGTCAAAAAGCTGCAAAACATTATCAGGCAGCTGGTGCTCATAGCAAGCCTCACCAGACAGCTTCAGTCCATATCGAATGTACAGGATGGAGTTAAGGGTCTGCAAGGACATGCGATTTCTAAGTGGCAAGGACAACAGACACAGCAGCCATGGCAAGTTCTTGAAACGGGTTGATATCAGCTGCATCCCTGAACTTCCAAATCTCACTCCAGATTCCCAGTGTGTTTTGTGTCTCATTCCATTTACTAAGCTGGATGGCACGCCATTGCTGGACAATCTTGTCTATCTCTGCAGGGGAGTAGCCAAGGAGCTTGGCTATTTTTTTTAATTCCTCCAGGGCTCTTATTGTGCTTTAGAGTTTCCTCCACATTGAAAACTGACATCTACTGCAATGCGTCGATGTTGTCCGGCAGTCTCACCCTCAACTCATTAGTGAGGGAGATGGTGAAGGCTACACACCGCTTCGATGTTGTCTGGCAGTCTCACCCTCAACTCATTAGTGAGGGAGATGGTGAAGGCTACACACCGCTTCAATGTTGTCTGGCAGTCTCACCCTCAACTCATTAGTGAGGGAGATGGTGAAGGCAACACACCGCTTCGATGTTGTCCGGCAGTCTCACCCTCAACTCATTAGTGAGGGAGATGGTGAAGGCAACACACCGCTTCGATGTTGTCTGGCAGTCTCACCCTCAACTCATTAGTGAGGGAGATGGTGAAGGCAACACACCGCTTTCGGACATTGTTTTCATCCTCAGGCGCAAGGTGGAGCTCAGCTGCCTTTGACTCAAAGAGGTAACCAAGGTACGGTTTGGGACTGATGTATCCATCTATTGGCCCTTTGAGTACATCAATATTTGCCAGTGGATTCAGCACCCTGCTGCTGCTCACAGACTTGATCAGACTAACCAAGCTGTCAAGTAGCTTAAGAGGATCTACTTGCTCTCCCTCAAAAGCCTTGATGGCCAACTGTACCTCACCCAGCACTGACTTCACAAAAGTCAGATACAATATGTTTTGAGGATCACTGTACCAGGAGTATAAAACCTCAGCCATGTAGCAGTGTTCACTGGACTTGGTGACTGCGAAGTGCAGCCTAAGCTCCTACCACTGGTCCAAAATGCGTGAAACCGTGGGTTCAATGGAGAGCCAACATGTGGCACACACCTTGGCTATCTGTAAAGGTTTCCCCCACAGTTGATGGTCTCATATATGGCCTTGTAGGCCTCCCTGCGCTTTGGAGACACTGAAAACCAGTTATAAGTCTCTCGTACCAAGTACTCCTCACTACGGGGGGGGGGGGGGGGGGGGGGGGGGTGTCATTGGAAGCATGACTTACAGCAAGCGGCAGAGAGTGGCACACAGCGAATAAGAACCAGATATTTGAGGCCATACTCCTCCTTCAGCACTTTATGGACCCCATTGTTAATCCCCGTCATAACAGAGGCATTGTCAGTCCCTCTCCCCAGGAGTTTCTCTTTTTTAAGACAACACTTCGAGGAAAGCCACAACAGCACGGGCTATAGATTTGACATCTCCTCCCTCCAACTCAACAAGCCCCAGAAATGTTGATACAATTGTCTGCTTGGTGTCACTAAATTACCTTATCACAACCCCCCAGGTACTTAGAAACACTTACATCCGTGGACCCATCGAGGAGGAGGCTGAAACGCTGGTCACCCACATCTGCGACCAACTTTTTCAGAAAGTATGGTGCTAGAACACCATTAATCATTTCTGTGCACTTTGTCCTGTGCATTTTGAAGTGGGTAGCAGCAGTGGAGTCTGAGAAAGCAGCTCTACATGCTTCTCCAATGTGATCACATGCCAGCATGGAACAGTGTTCAGCGATAGCTAATGCCATGGTGGCCCCTTTTTTGCAGAGTCAATTTTTTAAACCGTAAATGGCAGTTTGTTTTGGGTGGAACTGTTAAGGCTTTGCCTTTTGAGTATGTTTTTGAGATGCCATGTGTTTTTTACATCACTAAGTTTGGCGTAGAAATCAGCCTTACAATATAGGCAGTATGCCCATGTATCATCTCCAATACACAGCTTCAACCAGCCTTTGAATTCAGGGTTTGATTCCTACTCCTTTCTGTATTTTTGAGTGTACAGTTTAGACATGAGCTAGCCAGCTAGATGTTTAGCGTATGTCACAGAGAGGCACACACAGTGGACAAGGTGAGTAAGTGACTGAGGCCGTGCGAGTCAAATGCATAGATTTATTTTTGTGCAGCGATTTATTTTAGACAAAGAACATTTTGCATCCCGCCCTGGGCGGGATCAGCCAGCAGGGGATGGGGCCCAAGGCAGCACCCGTGGCTCATTGAGAAGAGTAAGAAGAAGAGTAAAACGATATGTGCTTTCACGTCAGTCGCAAAGTCTCCAATAACACCAGAAAGTCGCTAGATTTGTTGCTAGTCGATTTTTTGAAAATGTGTCGCTAAGTTGGCAACACTGCACAACATTACTAGTTACATGTTTCTGGCGGCATTCTTTCATTCACGTTACACACATTGAAATAAAGGACACAAAGAACCAATTTAGGGTTCTTTAGCAATAAATTGTCCAACAACTCACTCTGGGTCCTCTTCTGGCTCCCAGCCCTCCAGTTCTTTGAGACAGAAGAAGCACTTGGCTAAGTCCGGGCCAGAGTATATGCGAGCGGAGCGAGAAGCGAAGCTTGCCCAATTTTACTGGAGTGCGGAGCGAGAGACCCAAAGGCTGGAGTGTCGGCCTTCTCGCCCATTCCAATTGTGCTCACATCACAAGCTCAGGACATGCCAGGCCCCGCATGCGTTTGTAGTCTATGTGTGTGGTGCTGTAGACCCTTGCTTCAGCTACTGTCATGGAGTTAGCTAAATATTTTCATAAAGAAATTGATAAAACACACATGTGCAAAATCAAGGTGACTTACAAAGATGAGGACCGAAAGCAAGAAAGGGATGTTTGACTAAAATCTAATCATTTTAAACCTTGCTTACATTTGTATACGATCATGTGTCTCTCTATTATGTGCGGGAATACTTGGGAACAGATTTCTTAAATTAAAATCACTGAGCTGATTTCATGGTGTTTTTGTAGTCTTTTATGTCCAACAATGAAAATTCCACAAAGTTTTTTTTGTTGTTGCTCGGAATACTTGGGGGGGGGTCAAATAAAACCACCAACAGCCAAATTCAGCCCGGGGGCTGCCAGTTGGAGAACCCGGCCCTAGTCCCACTTCAATTTCCATACCACCCCAATAGATCCACAGTCGATGCAATCGCCATCGCACTGAACGCTGCCCTATCCCATATGGACAAGAGGAATAGCTATGTAAGAATGCTGTTCATTGACTACAGCTCATCCTTCAACACCATAGTACCCTCCAAGCTCATTATTAAGCTTGGGGCCAGGGTCTGAACCCCACCCTGTGCAACTGGGTCCTGGACTTCCTGACGGGCCGCCCCTAGGTGGTGAAGGCATGAAACACCTCCACTACGGTGATCCTCAAACAAAGGGACTCCACAAGGGAGCATGCTCAGCCCAATCATCAAGTTTGCAGACGATACAACTGTACTAGGCCTGATTACCAACAAGATACAGCCTACAGTGAGGAGGAGGTGAGGGCCCTGGCGGAAAATAACCTCTTCCTCAAAGTCAACAAAACGAAGGAGCTGATCGTGGACTTCAGGCAGCAGAAGGAGCACACTACCATCTACATCAATGGGACCGCAGAGGAGACGGTGACAAGCTTAAAGTTCCTCGGCATACACATCACTGACAATCTTAAAATGGTCCACCCACACAGTGTGGGGAAGGCACAACAGCGCCTCTAACTTCAGGAGGCTGAAGAAATTCAGCTTTGCACCTAAGACCCTCAAACTTTTACAGATTCACCATTGAGAGCATCCTGTCGGGCTGTACTACCCCCTGGACAGCAACTGCACTGCCCTCAACCGCAGGGCTCTCCAAAGAGTGATGCGGTCTGTCCAACGCATCACAGGTGGCACACTGTCTGTCCTCTAGCACACCTACAGCAACCGATGTCACAGGAAGGCCAAAAAGATCATCAACATCAATCAACATCAACCACCCGAGCCACGGTATGTTCACCCCTCTATCATCCAGAAGGTGAGGTCAGTAAAGGTGAATCAAAGCTGGGACCGAGAGACTGAAAAACATCTCAAGGCCATCCGACTGTTAAATAGCCATCACTATATGGCCATTAAATAACACACAGCGGCATTTAAAATTAATTTAGAGGCTATATTTAGAGGCCTGTGAGCTAGGATCTCTTTAAGGGGAGGCCTATAATAAATAAATCAAACATTATAAAACACAAATAGAGTTCTAAAATATTTCCATTGTGTGAGCCTAAATTGCAATGCCTACAAGTTGAAGGCCTATTTTTTTGTATTTGGATAGGCCTAAATGAAACGTTTAATTATTAATTACTAAAGACCTTAATTATGATACTTTTGAATACACACGGATTTCAATAAACAAATGAATAAGACTGTTCCGTTCTCTTTGATTTAGTTCCTATTGCCACTCAGACAAACAGAATGGATGTCAGACTGACTGAACTGAATGAAGGATGATTTAAATGATCAAATATGTTAGAATGATGAGTTGCCCACATCAAGCATGCTCTGCACTTTATTTGGCTAGTAGGCAAATGGGCCTACATTAGAGTATAATGACTATAGCTGCATGCCTTCAGAAGGGCATCTTCTGAGGCTGAGGGGTGCTTTTCTGTGTTGCATGGAGATCACAAGCTCTTCACCTGGGTAGCAGTATCACAATTGAGAGATTAGCCTATACGGAGACTACCTAAGACCACTGAACAGTTGTTGTAAAGTGTGGGAATAAGCTTATGCCTGATTTAGCCTAAATGTAACCTCTCCCTTGTTCATTTCAAAGTCCATATGTTCATGACCCGGTTCATATAAATCATGTCAAATTATTTTACATTTAAATTAACCCCTCCTACAGAATATGCTTTGGCAAGATTATGAGTGTAAATAAATATACAAATATTAATACTAAGTGGCAAAGACTCCAGTGGTCATATATAATTCATAGAGTCATCAAACATATATTCTGTTTCATTATTCCTAGTAATATATATACACACACACACACACACACACTACTGGTTATGATTGCAGACAGAACCCAGAGAATTGGATGGTACAATATTGAATTAGTCACATTTTGAGAAGGTGCATACATGGGGGTGTCCACATCACCCAGAGATATGCCCATGCTGTAGAGATACACCTAGCAAACTTCACTGTTGTAGGCATAATACAGCTAGTGCCATCTAGACTTGCGCTGGCAAACTAATCCATTACATTAGCTACCTAAATGTGAAGTAAACTAAACTGAGGAGTAAGAGAGAATGGAGACTTTTAACTTGAAAACGTGCAGGATACCTATTTTTCCGGTTTCCCCGACTTCCGTTTTTTTTTTTATATATACTGGGTTAGGCTTGTTCGTGTAGCACTCCTAACAAGTGGTTTGGGGTACGTTTTTTTTGTGCGAGATGAAACTGCTAAAACTCTGAAAGGCATTATTGTATGTCAGAATTTCAACAAGATTTGTTCAAGCCTAAAATGTTAGTCCGTAATCGTAACCTGGTGTTTGTATGTTCACAGATTACATTTCACGTTTACGTGTCATGTTTCACAAATGGCTTTTCTTACTGATCCTAACGATTACGTACATTCAACCTTTTGGCAGCTATCTGGCTCCGTACATAACGCCTTCAACCAAGAGTTTACAATAGCTAAAAGCTTACGACCGCACTGAAACGTGTTAGAAAATTTGGCGGATGTTTTCCTGCGATGTTGTGATTGGTGGGAGGCTCATGACGTTATACGTCGGTATTGGTGTTTGGGTAATGGGTATAAAAAAAAGCGGTTAGGAACGCTGATTAGTCAGAAACACCCACGGAGTTTTGCATCCGTCAACAACCAGTTGATGTTTTTTTTCAATCAAGTTACAGCACTGAAACGACCTACAAATTGGTATTATGGACATAACTAGTTAGTAAATAAGTTGCTGCTATCATAACTTTGACTGCACAATACATTTCCCAATTGTGACTATAAAGATAATTTGAATAATCTCTTGGTTGAATAATCTTTCTGACCTGTTATTTTTCCAGTTCTCTCGGCTATGGAGGCGAGATGTGCTGTTGTTGAGACTTGGGCTGAGTTCGGATGTCCTTCGCCGGGTACAGCTGCTAAAGTGATCTGGTCTGGGGAAGATGTGTTGATATGCACTGGGGGCGACGAGGTGTCGGTCTTCAACACACAAGAGCTGAAACTGACGGTAAGCCTGAATCTCAAACCATACACTTCGCCCGCTTCAATTAAAGAACAACAGGTGACACATTCACTCAGGTGAATAACAGGTGAACTGATTATTGATGAACACTCAGGTGAGTTGCAGGTAATATAATGACAAGGAACTGATTATTGATAAACACTGAAATGAATAGCAGCAGGTGATACAATTACAATAAACAGATTATTTGTGAACAGGGGTAAATAGCAGGTGAACTGATTATTGATTAACGCTGAAGTTGCAGTAACAGGGGGTCTATTTGAACCTGGCAGTCAAATATATCTGATATTCTTCATGGACAAGAAACACTCATCTTGTCTGTTATTCCAGGCTATTCTTCAGTTCCTGAGTCCAGTGTGTCACATGGTGCTGAGTGAGGACAAGCAGTCTGTTTATGCTGTCTGTGAGAGTGATGGGGTGTACTGTGTCAGTCTACCAACTCTGCACCCTAAGTATGAACCTCTTCATTTGAACTATGGAGACTGAACATGCAAAAATGACGTATATTTGATTACCCTCTCCCCCTTGTCCTGTCTCACCAGGTCTCCCACTCCCCCAGCTGACCAATCCCCTGGCCCTGCTCTGATCAAGGTGTCGTCTAATTCGCTGGCAGCCAGAGACGAGGGGGTGTGTTCTCTGATTGAGGTGGGAGGGTCAGGTGGGACCTTGGTGACCGTCTCACTGAGAGACGCAGCCTGGTGGTTTACTCTCTATAAAGCAGCTGACCACCAGAAACTGACTCAGTTTAGTCTACCTGTCGTTTCAGTTGGTCACCATGTCGAATCAGAGGAAAATGGTTCCGCAGGACTGGTCATGAGACCTGTGTTAGCTTGCGTTTACAGCAGTGATGCACCACCCTTATCATCTTCATCATCCTCAACAACAACAAAACTACCACGTTTGTCATCATCATTAGGCATCAAACATTTTCTCCTGGAGCCTCTCCTCTTCAAGCTCCTCTTCGGCGTCGACGCTGCCCTCATCAACTCCCCCATGATCCTTTGCGGCCTGCCTGATGGGCGTCTCTGCTCCCTCCCCTTACTTCTCCCAGGACGATCAGGCCCCTGCGTTAGAGTTCTACACAGCATGGAGCAGCCAATCATGTTTATCGGAACCACGACCGGGACAAATGATGGTCCACAGTGTTTGGTGGCAGTAGGCCAATGGGGGGGGGTGGTGCTGGTCAGAACCTGTGAAGGGGGGCCGGAGGAGGGGGGCAAGGTAGCAGCATTAACAGAGGGGTGTGTGTCGGGGCCTGTGGTGTGTGTGTGTGCAGGCAGGGAGGGCCTGTACTACAGCACAGGGTCAGATCTTCTAGCCCTGGATCTCCCAGGGGTGCGAGAGGAAGCTCCAAAGCCAGAAGAGAGCCTGGTGGTCAGCCACGGGGAGAGGCAAGGCCAGGGACAGGCCATGGTGAGAGCAAGGGAGTCTGCTACCCTACAGAGTCCTGTCAGCCTTAATGTCTGCAGGGTCATTGCCCTGGCTGGGCCCTCACGCAATGCCTCAGGTAAAGTGTGTGTTCAGCTCAACCAATATTTTCTGCAACCGATCTTTGTTATCGAGTTTGTTTTCTTTCGGATCGTGTTTGTGTGTGTGTTACAGGCATAGTGCAGTTGGTGGCTTTGTCTCTCCGGGGGAGGCTCCAGCGTTTAACCCTGCCTAAGGGGACAGAGACAGGGGGCATACCCAGGCTCCCCTTATCACAGGTGGGACAGAGAGTGAGGGACCTCCTTGCAGCCATCGGAGATGTGTGTGAGAGGTGAGGAGGCATGCAGTAGATTTGATGGTAGATCTAACATGTTTTATTCAGATGAATAGTACTTATTTAACATGTTAATTTACTTGTATGTGCTCTTGCTTGTCCCACAGAGCATCTGTGTTGAAAAGCACCATACAGTCCAAAAACCACTCCCTCAGACACCTGAATCAGGTGCTCAATGTCTGCTGCCTACTGCTAGCAAATCAGAACAGTGGAGAGCAGCTCCCGGTCAGCAAGAAGCCAATCAGGTGTCACGTTGTTGCCAAGTGGAGCCGCCTGCTACAGAGAGACTCCCTGAATCTGACCTGTGTTCTGGACAATTCTAGTCCTTACATTCTAGAACGGAACTGGACGTTCTGTGTGAGAGTTCTACCATTATCCTACCCTCTTCCTGCAGGGGGGGAGAACACCTCTCAAACATTCTCATTCCCATTCCAGAAACTAGAGCCGGGTGGGAGAATGGAAGTGTCGTTGCCCCTAACAGCGGCGGGGGACACATCTTTCCCTGTGACGGTTAGCTGCTCGCTCACCTACTCCCTGCAAAGCCTGCTGGGGTCTGAGGAGCTGTCCCGCCTCCTGGCCAATGGGGAGCCGGCATCTCGTCTGGGATTGGAGGGTGGATGGGTCAGTCTGCCCCTTGACACGCTGACAGTGGATTGGCTGGATGCTCTGCAGGTGACTGGGACCACGCCCCCTCACAGGGACCCAAACAGACCCCCCATTTCCCCAGATACCGTCTCGATGGATATCGTTGAGGCCTTCGTGAGCACCCGTCGGTGCAGGGGTTCTGGGAGGGGGGATGGAGGAGGAGGAGGAGAGAGGATGGTGGCGTCTGATGGGGGGCTGTTTTCAGCAAGCATCAAGGTCTCAACAGAGCTACTGAGAAGGACACTAGGACTGGAGCCACCAGGCTCTGCTGGCCCTTCTCAGGGTGTGTGTGGCTCTGTGCTGGGCTGGCTGCTGTCACAGGGGACAGGAGAAGAGGACTGGAGGGGCAGAGGGGACAATGGAGGACAGGAAAGCTCTGTGGTCTACGCCCGGTGTCTAGGGCGACACACCGTCAAACTCACAGCCAAAGAGGTGTGTATTTATTTTATATTTTTACATATCATGAAAACATGATTGTATTGATACTGGGTGTATCAGTTGTGGTCCTTTAGCTCAGTTTGTAGAGAATGCCGCTTGTAACACCAGGGTAGTGGGTTTGATTCCCGGGACCGCCCATACAGAAAATGTATGCATGCTTGACTAAATCTCATTGGATTAAAAAAAATAAAAATTTATTTTATTATATTATTATAGTTGTATCCTTTTAGACTCACTTTAAGGTCATGTTTAACTTTCCTGGGAGACTATTGTATGAGGTATGTGTTGAGAATGACTGTACCTGTATGTTGTTGGCCAGGTAACTGTAGGGGACACCAGTGATAAGGAGGCTGTGGAGGTGCGGGTGCAGTGCTCCTCCATGGCAGCCGTGTGTGGACTACACCATGCAGTGTTAAGCCGTGTTCAGGTAGGGAATCCCAACGTGTGTGATAAACATTTGTGCCTGTTTGCTACATTCCCTCTCCTCCCTTACACCCTGTGTGTTGTGTGTGTTGAAAGGCTCTTCTCCAGGGTACTGCTAGCACACAGGAGTCCTCTATGGGAGTCCAGGGACTGGGCTTGAGACAGGCCCTACAGCGGGCACAGGTGAGACCAGACTAACAACAAACTACCTGGTAACATAAGGGTTGAAAGAAATACTCAAACACACAAATCCTCAAACACACAAGAAACAGACAATCTGTAGTATTTTCTCAACTTTTCTCTGTGTCTATAGCCTTACCTCTTTTTCCTGTTCTTTATCTTCTTCCTCCTCCTCCCCCCTGCCAGGTCCTATCTGAGCATCTCCAGGAGGCTCGTATCCCAGAAGCCATTGGACTGGGGATGACCACGGGACAGACCACCAAGACACTGTTCAGCGTTTACAGGCAACTCAGAGAGAACCCCCTCCTCATCCTCTGACACCGTTACCATCCCACATACGCTCCTCATACACAACATCCTCACACACAACATCCTCACACACAACATCCTCACACACAACATCCTCACACACAACATCCTCACACACAACATCCTCACACACAACATCCTCACACACAACATCCTCTCACACAACATCCTCACACACAACATCCTCATCCACACATTTACAATCCTCTCCGCATCTTCATTCTCAGCCCCACACTCACTATCCAATACATCTCCTGCAAAGGAGAAATAAATGACTGTTTGTCTCCCTCTGCTGTTTTAGTACACAAACAGCATTTATTTATTTATGTGAACGTTTGTAAAATAGTACATAGCAGGTAGGTTGTGTGTGTGGATTAAAATGTACCTGTAAAGTTAGTTAGAACAACGGATTTGAAGAGTCACTTCACTGACAACATTATCCACACACGAAACATAACTTTTACACATCTCAGAGATTATTTTTATTATAGTTTTTCAAAACTTTTCAGAAAAATTTATATTAGAAAAGGATAAAACAAAAGACAAATGAAGTATGTATCATTGCCAAGTGACAGGCTGTAAATCACGAGCACTATACTCTTTCTAGGATGATGTTACTGTTTTGATTGTAGGGAAAAGCCTGTAAAAATCTCAAACGACACCCATTACACTCCTGTATCCCATATAGAGGGCTCCTACTTATCACCTGAAGCCATTACTCTATGTGTCTGTGTTTTGAAGTGGGCCTACTGCCCTACATGGGGAAGAGGGTCATGCTTGTTAATGTTACGATGCTAAGGAAGCTGTCCGCTAATGATGACTCAGCTACGATGAATTGATGACTTTCTGAGTTTATTATTACACACTGTCACTCGCTTAGAAAGTCAGAATTGGCAAAACGACAGGGAAGAATGGGAATGGAAGAGTGGAAAAGAACAGTTGGTGAAACCAGAGAATCAAGTGAGAGAGAGGGGTGGAAGAGAGTGTAATAGACAATTGGTTTAAGGCACATTGGTTTTACACCAGAGTGTCTCTATAGGTATTTGTAGCATTGTGTGTATGTTCTGGAGTATTTGTAGCTGCTGTAGTAATAATGTATACCATTTAGCAGATATATTTATCCAAAGGGGCTTACAGTCATGCATATATTTTACACATGGGTGGTACCAGGAATCAAACCAACTATCCTGGCATAGCAAACATTAAAGTGCCATGCTCTACCAACTGAGCTACAGATGACCAGTAGACACTTCAAAACTGAAAACCCAAGCCATGTCAACTCCTCTATAGCCTCATTTATACCTGGTGCGAACATGCGTCCTCTTTCCTGATCTTTTCCACATTCTGATTGTGCCCACATTTTCAGAAATATGTCTACACGTGGTATTAAAATGTTTCTCTTATCCATCTACTGTGACTACATTTCCTGGTCCCTCCCTGTATGCAAATTATTTGACAGCTATTCTTTCAAAATAATATTTATTTATTTTAAAGGGGCAATCAGCAGTTGCTACATCAATTTTTGGACTTATAAATTAAGGATATGTACCCATTGATTCTTGAAGAACTCCTGAGTGGTGCAGTGGTCTAAGGCACTGCATCTCAGCGCTAGAGGCATCACTACAGACCCTGGTTAGATTCCAAGCTGTATCATAACCGGCCGTGATTTGGAGTCCCTTAGGGCGGCGCCCGGTGTCATTAGGGTTTAGCCGGGGTAGGCCGTCATTGTAAATAAGAATTTGTTCTTAACTGATTTGGCTAACTAAATAAAGGTAAAATCAAAAGAATGAACTTGTAAATGTCTCATGAGCTTAGTTTAACTATCAGAACCCAAAATATAAGTCCTTGCAGCTATAGCTCTGTTTATGAATTTGAGAGTGGTTACATTTCTCCAGCCCCATCCCTCAGCCTTTAACCAAAACGGATGGGGAGTGTGCTTTGATATTGTTTCTACTGTTGATTGCTGCTTAAAGATACATATTGATGCCATAAGTCAATAGTGCCACCTGTCAGTGATTTTAGAAGGCTGGATAATGATGATTTAAATGGTTTCACTGTCCAGAGCCCGGTTTCCCAAAAGCACCTTGAGGCCTAAGTTCATTGTTAGAACCATAGGATCCTAAGTTGAACTTAGCCTTAAGATGCTTTTGGGAGACCAGGCCCAAATCCGTTTACACTTGTAAGATATCAGACCCACAATGTGTCTTTTAATGCATCCGGTCTATACGATTAAAATACTAATTTTAATACCGTGTATAGACATATTTCTGAAAATGTGGGCACGATCAGAATGTGAGAATGTGGACCACGACAGGAGAAAGAACGCATGTTAGCGCCAGGTATAAACAAAGTCAAGTCATTCCATGTGTATGGAAATGGAAATATCCGTAGTTGTATTGCTGTTGTATCATGAATAGTGTTGTTGTAGCTAAAATAATGTTGCAAAATGAAAACCCAAGCCATGACTAGTCCTCTATGTGTGAGTATGGTACTTACTCTGAATCCTGACTTTTACTAGTAACATGCTAATTTTAAAAAACATTTTTAAAAAACTCATAAGCCTATAAAGCATAGTGTTGTTTGGAATCTGCCGTTGACTCACTGAACAGTGTTAACTCCAGCAAACATGATTAATTTCTTCTGACCAGGCTCTTCTGAGCTGAAAACTTGAGACCTCTGCCTTATTTTAAATGAACATTTTAGTCATTAAGCAGACACTCTTATCCAGAGCGACTTACAATTAGTGCATTCATTTAAACGCATGTCTTCCCTCGACCTCCCCTGTAAAAAGAGTCTGTTTTCTCTTTGTGCCTTCTTCATTGGCTGGCATGCCAGGAGTAGGTTGAGGGGAGTGGCATGGGCAGAAAGGGACCTATGGGAGAGGGCAGAAGTCGCCACTAACTTTTAGTCTAGGGTCAGATATTCTTTACCAATCTGTTCATTCATTTTTAGGACATGGGGGTTAGGGTAATCTGGTAATCTGCCCCAATCTGATCCTAGATCTGTGGTTAGGGGTAACCTCCGGCAGGGTAGGAGAGTGGCCCCCATATAGGTCAGTACTCCCAGAGGGCAGAGCTGTCGGGGGTAACCCCGTCGCCCTTCAGCATGCCCCCCTGGCCTCGCAGGTATCTGCCGTTCTTGCCTCGGATGGCGATGCGTCCGTGCTCCAGGAACTCAAATGAGAAGTCATCTGGTGTCTCTCCGTCTGAACATACCAGACCACTGCTGTTCACATACCAGAACCTCCCTCCCTCACCTACAAGGGGTTAGTTAGAGAGAGACAACATGGACTGGCAGCACTATATGAAAGGCCTTTACACGTCAAGACAGATTGAAGCAGAAAGCAATAGATTAAAATAAGCAGTTGCACAAAACTTCTTAAATTCTTCATGAAAAATACATTGAATTCTATGCAATAAGCTAGAATGTGCATATCATATCCTCACCTTTGATGTGGTACGCCCCATCACTGAAATGCAGTGTGAAGATGTCATAGACTGATCTGTTGGCATCCAGCGTGTTGGAGTTCTTATGATGGCAGATGAAGCCGTTCAACCCTCGCAGGATCAGCATGGGACGGTTTATCAGCTTCAGAATCAACTTCTCATCCTCACCTGATCAGGGAAGAGAGGGTGGGGAAAGAGAGGGAAGGAGGAGGAAGAGGTAGAGGTAGAAATTAAGGAGAGAGGAAGGAATATTAGGTTTAAAAAGCATAAGAACCATGGAACCCACTCACCCACTTAAAGACAAAAAAACACTTACCTATGGAGTCGCTGACGGCTGCTAGCTGACCGTTCTTCTTGGTGCAGATGTATTTCCCGTTACTGGCTCTTAGTGCCACCCTGCGGCCCATCCACTCCACTGCAAACATGGTGTTGGCAGACCTGGATAATAAATGGTTAGGGTTGTGACTGGAGCTAGGGTTAGTGTTGTGACTGGAGCTAGGGTTAGTGTTGTGACTGGAGCTATGGTTAGTCTTGTGACTGGAGCTAGGGTTAGTGTTGTGACTGGAGCTAGGATTAGGGTTGTGACTGGAGCTAGGGTTAGTGTTGTGACTGGAGCTAGGGTTAGTGTTGTGACTGGAGCTAGGGTTAGTGTTGTGACTGGAGCTAGGGTTAGGGTTGTGACTGGAGCTAGGGTTAGTGTTGTGACTGGAGCTAGGGTTAGTGTTGTGACGAGCTAGGGTTAGTGTTGTGACTGGAGCTAGGGTTAGGGTTGTGACTGGAGCTAGGGTTAGTGTTGTGACTGGAGCTAGGGCTAGGGTTGTGACTGGAGCTAGGGTTAGTGGTAGGGGTTAGTCTTAGGTTTAGAGCATGTGTCAAACTCATTCCACGGAGGGATGAGTGTCTGCGTGTTTCCGCTCCTCCCTTGTACTTGATTAATGAATTAAGGTCACTGATTAGTAAAGAAATCTCCACACCTGGTTGTTTAGGTCGTAATTGAAAGAAAAAAACAAAAACCTGCAGACACTAGAGTTTGACACCTCTGGTTTAGAGTTAGTTACCTCTCTGTGGCCGTAGTCTGGATGCCTCCGTGGGCCACCAGGGCCCAGTATTTCCCCTCGTTGGTCCGAAACAGACACTTCCTGCTCTCCTTGTCAATCTCCATCTGGAACGTCTCCAGGTCCGTCTCGTCCTCCTGGTTTGCCGAGATACTCACACCTGGGAGGGGCCAGAGGTGTGAGGTCAGTCAAATTCAGTTCATGGTATGTTCAGTTCGAAATCAATCCAAGTTTTATTGATACTCATAACTGTCAATACAGGCTGTCTGAAATCCGTGGGCACGCACATTTACACACTCACACATGCATGCCCTTATACACCCACATGTGGATGGCCCGTAACCCACCATAATGTCAAAGACCTCTGTCCATTATGCAGAATACAAATAGCATTAACATTAATTAAAGACACAGGCATGCACGCAGACAGGCAGGCAGATTCTACCAACCCCTTTACTAACAGTCTTCTGCACTAGGGTCCTCCTTAGTTACATTCAACCCAGCTTTCTAAAGCAACTATTGGCTTAGTCTAAAAAAAACTATTCTCTATCTTATCACCAGGGCTTGTGTTTCTGTTTGATCAGATTCCCCTCTCATCTCAGCACTGCTTCACGCTTTATTGTCCAATTTCATGTGTGTGTGTGTGTGTGTGTGTGTCCATTTCACACCACACCATCACCATAACAGTCTGCTGAGCTCAGCTGTGATCAGACTACAGCCCATCTAAGAGAGAAAGAGGAGAGAATGAGAGAGAGGAAGAAGACAGGAAATCAGGGGGTATCAATGGAACGTTTAATACCTCAGGGGGTATTAATAGAAGGTTTTATAACTCAGGGGGTATCAATAGAAGGTTGTATAACTCAGGGGGTATCAATATAAGGTTTTATAAATCAGGGGGTATCAATAGAAGGTTGTATAACTCAGGGGGTATCAATAGAAGGTTTTATAACTCGGGGTATCAATAGAAGGTTTTATAACTCGGGGTATCAATGGAACGTTTAATACCTCAGGGGGTATCAATAGAAGGTTTTATAAATCAGGGGGTATCAATAGAAGGTTGTATAACTCAGGGGGTATCAATAGAAGGTTTTATAACTCGGGGTATCAATAGAAGGTTTTATAACTCAGGGGGTATCAATGGAAGGTTGTATAACTCAGGGGGTATCAATAGAAGGTTTTATAACTCAGGGGGTATCAATAGAAGGTTTTATAACTCAGGGGGTATCAATAGAAGGTTTTATAACTCAGGGGGTATCAATAGAAGGTTGTATAACTCAGGGGGTATCAATAGAAGGTTTTATAAATCAGGGGGTATCAATAGAAGGTTTTATAACTCAGGGTATCAATAGAAGGTTTTATACCTCAGGGGGTATCATTGGAAGGTTTTATAACTCGGGGTATCAATGGAAGATTTTATAACTCAGGGGGTATCAATGGAAGGTTTTATAACTCGGGGTATCAATAGAAGGTTTTATAACTCAGGGGGTATCAATATAAGGTTTTATAACTCAGGGGGTATCAATAGAAGGTTTTATAACTCGGGGTATCAATAGAAGGTTTTATAACTCAGGGGGTATCAGTGGAAGGTTTTATAACTCGGGGTATCAATAGAAGGTTTTATAACTCAGGGGGTATCAATGGAAGATTTTATAACTCAGGGGGTATCAATGGAAGGTTTTATAACTCAGGGTATCAATGGAAGGTTTTATAACTCAGGGGGTATCAATGGAAGGTTTTATAACTCGGGTATCAATAGAAGGTTTTATAACTCGGGGTATCAATGGAAGGTTTTATAACTCAGGGGGTATCAATAGAAGGTTTTATATCTCAGGGGGTATCAATGGAAGGTTTTATAACTCAGGGGGTATCAATAGAAGGTTTTATAACTCAGGGGGTATCAGTGGAAGGTTTTATAACTCAGGGGGTATCAGTGGAAGGTTTTATAACTCGGGGTATCACTAGAAGGTTTTATAACTCAGGGGGTATCAATGGAAGGTTTTATAACTCAGGGGGTATCAATAGAAGGTTTAATACCTCAGGGGGTATCAATAGAAGGTTTAATACCTCAGGGGGTATCAATAGAAGGTTTAATACCTCAGGGGGTATCAATAGAAGGTTTAATACCTCAGGGGGTATCAATGGAAGATTTTATAACTCAGGGGGTATCAATGGAAGGTTTTATAACTCGGGGTATCAATAGAAGGTTTTATAATTCAGGGGGTATCAATGGAAGGTTTTAAAACTATCTGATACTGCATCTATCTGATATCTTGAAAGGCATTGCTGACACTACAGTTGGTCAATCATACCAAATGGTGCACACTGACTGCTACATAGCCTAGGGCAATGGTTTTCAAACCTCTCCTCAGGGATCCCCAGACGTTTAGCAATTGTGTTGTAACCCTGAACTAGCTGAGCTGATTCACTTAAGGTCTAGCTGTGGATAGTTAAAATACATTAAACGTTTGTGGGTCCCCAAGGAGAGGTTCAAAAATCACTAGCCTAGGGTAGAGTGTGCTAGTCTACACTCTTAGAAAAAAAGGTTATGTCTAGAACCTAAAAGGGTTCTTCGGCTGTACCCATAGGAGAACCCTTTGAATAACTATTTTTGGTTCCAGGTAGAACTTTTTTGTTCCAGGTAGAACCAAAAAGGGTTCTACCTGGAACCGAAAAGAGTTCTCCAGCCGAAGAACCCTATTGGAACCCTTTCTTCTAAGAGTGTAGTGTAAGGTTTAAAACAGACCGCAGACCCATCTCCAATTCCTGGTGTTGGCCTACCTGGAAGCCCGCCCACCCGCCTGCCCACCCAAAACTGGATCAGGCACGACTAATACATCAGAGAGTCGCTCTGCCATCCATTATTAATGATGCCACAGCCCACTGTCCCTCTCTTCCTCTCTCTAATCCCTCTCTCTCTCCCCTTTGTATCTTTCTCACTTGCTCTCCTCCTTTGCTATTCTCATTTTTTTCTCTTTCTCTTTGTTTATTTCACTGCATCCTTTATCTGTCTATCAGACCGTAGCGGGATGATGTGTGTGTGTGTGTGTGTGTGTGTGTGTGTGTGTGTGTGTGTATTTGAGCGTTCGTCTCTCTTACAATTTCTTCCCAGACCAGATCGATGTACCCGAGGGAGTAGAGAGGTGACGACAGACATGATAACAGATCTGACCCACACACACACACACACACACACACACACACACACATGGACACACACACACCACATGGGCACTTTAATAGAAAGAGAGTGGGAAGGCAGTAGAGAGAAAGAGAGAGAAGTATCAAGTCAGTTTCTGAGCCTAGTTGTGTCTGTAAACTATCTGACGGTGACACGTCTGCTCTTCAGGGAGAACTGGCAGTCCTGTTGATTTATGTGCGAACACATAGAGAAGGTGACTTCTTCTATATCTGACTATGCTCTCCGCTCTCTCTCTCTTACTCCTCCTCATGTACTTTCACAACCACTCTCCGCTCACTTTCCTCTATTTCTTCTTTTCCCATCACTCTCCCTATATACGCTTTCCCCTTCCACCCTTCTCCTCCTGTCTACCTCACGAACCCTCTCTCCCCACCCTCTCCCCTGGCTGTTCCCTACAGTCTTTCCCTTTCCTCTCCTCCATTAACTCTTTTTTCCTCACTTGCCCTTCCCTCTCCTCCTTTATTCTCTTCGCAGCTCTCTCCCTGGGTCGCCCTCTCAACCTCCTTTATCTCCATCCCTGGGCTGGGGTCTGTGGCTGACTGACTGACCCAGTTGTCTTTCTGATTTGTGGGCTGAGTTGCTATGGGCTATGCCCCTGGTGTGCTGTTGGCCAGAGACCCATAGAGTTAGAGTAGGGCTTGGGTTTCTGAAAACAGACTCCCCGCCTTCAATGAACAACCGCCCTGGCACTATCAATTATTTAACACACTCTGCACCTCATCACTCACCAATACAGGAGTGTTTGTAAAAGAGAGAGAGAGAAAGAGAGAGACAAAGCTTGTGTTTGTGAAAGAGAGAGTGTGTGTAATGCATGTTTGTAGGTACAAGATGGAGAGGGAGAGAAAGTGTGTGAGTGCATGTGTGTCTGTGCACTTGTCGTCTGAGTGTGTGTGTGTGTGTGTGTGTGTGTGTGTGTGTGTGTGTGTGTGTGTGTGTGTGTGTGTGTGTGTGTGTGAGAGAGAGAGAGAGAGAGAGAGAGAATGAGAGTGGAAAAAGTAAGTGTTAGGAAATGTTTTGTGTATCCTGTTTGAGTGTCTTTCAGCACTAGCATAGAGGTGTGTCACCGCCCTTTCTTCCCTGCCCTCATGAGGTTTCCTGTACCCCTCAGGCCTCGAGGTAATCACTTTCTGCTCGTCTCACTCAGTCATTTGGTTATTGCAGATCGTAGTGCTAACCAGGAACAATGAGCCACAGCTACAGTTACAACCCTCAGGTTAGAGTAACACTACTCCTCAGACAAGAATATTCACCAAAGACCACAGCATCAAACACACAGACGATACACAGAACACTCTAGAGATTCTAGGAAAAGATTCCCTCTCGATGAGATTCTAATAACACTGTAGATTCTGGAGTCAGTTACCTGGTCTATGACATTATCATAGACCCGGTAACTGATTCCAGAATTGTTTGTGGCTCGGGCAATGGGAAAGAGGCACAAGTTACTACATTATCATATTATACAGTGATGCTGACACTATTAATCAGTAACACACTTTTCACAGTGGTCGTGCATGCAGGTTAGGCCAGAGATTAAGTCTACACAGTACATAAACTGCACTGGAATAATCAGCCATTATAATTTGCCAATCTCATTCCCACTGACCTGGTGACATGTTTTCTGAGCCTGAAATACAAAAAGACTACTATGCTGCGGAGGGGTTTAAGCTACTGTTAGGAGGCAGTGGAATGATACTACAACACTGGAACTTCCCTTTTAACAATACAATAATGATCTGTTAGAAAATGAACAAACGATCAACGCATGCACAAACATGACAACATATCAGTATTTATGCTGCAGTAGTTTATGTGTCGGGGGGCTAGGGTCAGTTTGTTATATCTGGAGTACTTCTCCTGTCTTATCCGGTGTCCTGTGTAAATTTAAGTATGCTCTCTCTAATTCTCACTTTCTTTCTCTCTCTCGGAGGACCTGAGCCCTAGGACCATGCCTCAGGACTACCTGGCATGATGACTCCTTGTTGTCCCCAGTCCACCTGGTCGTGCTGCTGCTCCAGTTTCAACTGTTCTGCCTGTGGCTATGGAATCCTGACCTGTTCATCGGATGTGCTACCTGTCCCAGACATGCTGTTTTCAACTCTCTAGAGAAAGAAGGAGCAATAGAGATACTCTTAATGATCGGCTATGAAAAGCCAACTGACATTTACTCCTGAGGTGCTGACTTGCTGCACCCTCGACAACTACTGTGATTATTATTATTTGACCATGCTGGTAATTTATGAACATTTGAACATCTTGGCCATGTTCTGTTATAATCTCCACCCGGCACAGCCAGAAGAGGACTGGCCACCCCTCATAGCCTGGTTACTCTCTAGGTTTCTTCCTAGGTTTTGGCCTTTCTAGGGAGTTTTTCCTAGCCACCGTGCTTCTACACCTGCATTGCTTGCTGTTTGGGGTTTTAGGCTGGGTTTCTGTACAGCACTTTGAGATATCCGCTTATGTACGAAGGGCTACATAAATACATTTGATTTGATTTGATATCAACTGCGTTCCTCTCGTCTTTGAGGAAACACCCAACCTCAGACAATATGATAAGGAATCTGAAGACTACATTACCCATAATTATGGGTATGGTCTTTATCGGCTGTCAATCATCCATATCGAATGACAGTGGTGAAGGTCCATGCATATTCAATACGGCTGCTAATGTATTTTCTGTACATCTGAAAGCTCAGTTACCACAGTAGGTATCAAGTGGTACGAGAATATGAGGTAGTAGTAGTAGTAGTGGTAGTAGTTGAGTAGTTTTAGAAGTGACACATGAGGAGAGGGAGAGAAAACAAAAAAAGAGAACAAAAGAAGTGTATACTGTATATTTATGCGTGTGTGACATCTATGTTCATACTGTGTTTTGTCTACTGTGGTTGTCTTACGTTGCCGTATAGACACGTATTTCCCATTGGCTGCCATCAGCACCACCTGAGGGTGGCTCTCCTCCAGGTCAAACAGCTCGTCCTTCCCCGGCTTGCTGCACCTGCCAGACCTCAGTGTCCCCGTGGGGCCCATGGGACTCAGGTACTTCCCCTCACAGTCCTTAAACGCCAGCTTCCCACACTTCAACTCCAGCGTGTACCCCGTGCCCCGCCCGCTCTCCGCTGACAGCTTCCCGTCGTTGACAAGGTAACGGCTGTCACAGGTCTTGAGGCGGTACTTCCCCTCCAGGTAGACGAGCGTCAGGAGCGCCGCCACGCCCCATGGAATGTTCCGGTCCACGGCGATCTCGCCGTCGTCGGGTGACAGGTGGGCATAGCGCTTGCGGGCGACACTAAGCAGGTTGGCCTGCGGGTGGAGCGCCAGGTGCACCGCCCATAACTCTGCCTCTGTGATAACTTGGGCGAAGCAGGACAGGTAGTCCCGGGAACCTCCGAATAACCTCAGGTAGGGTTCCGACTGAAGTGCCCAGCGGCCGTCTGACTGGGCAGCGATCAGGAAGCGGCAGTCTGTGTTCCGGCCCTCGGCCTCGCAGGTGACCTTGCCATCCTTGTCGGAAGCCAGGTAGCGGCCCAGATGGCTGCGGAGGTAAACCACCTGGGGGTCCTGGGGGTCCTGCTCTAATGTCCACACCTGCTTCCTCTTCAGACTCGGGGCCGACGCATTCACCTGATGGAGGAGAGATCACTGTCAAGAGCACTGGGAATAGACCGTTTTCACTTGTCTACCTAAAACACCTTCCCTCTTCCCCTGTCTTCACCCTTTCTAACTCTTTCCTGCTTTAGATAAACTTCTTTGGCATCTACTCTACTCTGGCATGAAAACTACAAAGGAGTTGGCTAAAGCAGGACCAGACTGGTACCAGTCTAGACAGGAACACAGTAAGACTAAGCTGTGTCAGATGAGGTATCTCACCTTGAAGCCAAAGGCCTCTGCGGTGAGGTAGCGACTCTCGTGGTTGATCAGACCAAACTGCAGCTTCAGTGGACAGTTTGTACCGTTAGTGGGCATCCTGGCCTGGGGGAAGGAAGAGGAGGAGGGATGGGAGGAAGAAGAATGTGTGGCGGAGGGGAAGAGTGGGGAGGGGAGGGCATGGGGGTATGAATGACAAGTATGAGGTGAGGTTAAAAGGGTGGGCAGAATTAGGCAATAAAATATGAGAAGAAATCAATGAGGAAGGTAGCTATAATGCCGTGACTTTGTCTTCTACATTTTTTTTACACAGATTTATGATCTACTTACTGTGTTTATGTGGTTCCTTTCTGTAGTTTCTGTGATTCCTATGCTCCTAATTCCCAGATGAAAACGTTTCCTTTCAAATTGCTCCTCTTCTTATTCTGTTTCTCCTCCCTTCTCCGTTTCTTCTCCACCTCCGTTTCTCTCTGGTGGTAGTGAAGGACTCTTTCTCGTCTTTTCTCTTTCTGTCATTCAGGGCTCCTGTTTTTTTTCCTTCGGTTTCCTAATCAGGATTATAGTAATCAGCAGGGCTCAATACTGCAATCCAACAAGTGACGTCACCCTCTCCACCTCTCCTCTCACAATTTCTTTCAAACTACCTCTCCCTTTCTCCCTCAATTGATATTTTCCCCCTTCTCTATCTCCCTCTCTTAGTCTTCCTCTCACTCAATCGTTACCTTTGGCTCTGTCTCACTCTAACGCTCTTCCTCTATGCTTCCCCCCCTCTGTTTCTTTCTCTCCCTCTCTCTCTCTTTCCCTCAGCCAGTCTCTCTCTTTTTTCAATTCCCTGTTCTTTCTCTCCCAGTTTCTTTCTCTGAGATTACTGAGCCACTGATCTCCTGACCAGTCTCCAACCTTGGCCTTAGTGACCAGTCAGTAACCCAGTCACCCAACCAGTCAGTCAGTCAGTCAGTCACCCAACCAGTCAGTCAGTCAGTCACCAAGTCACCCAACCAGTCAGCCAGTCAGTCAGTCACCAAGTCACCCAACCAGTCGCTCAGCCAGTCAGTCAGTCAGTCACCAAGTCACCCAACCAGTCAGTCAGCCAGTCAGTCAGTCACCAAGTCACCCAACCAGTCAGCCAGCCAGTCAGTCAGTCAGTCAGTCAGTAACCAAGTCACCCAATCAGTCAGTCAGCCAGTCAGTCAGTCAGTCAGTCAGTCACCAAGTCACCCAACCAGTCAGTCAGTCAGTAACCCAGTCACCCAACCAGTCAGTCAGTCAGTCAGTCACCAAGTCACCCAACCAGTCGCTCAGCCAGTCAGTCAGTCAGTCACCAAGTCACCCAACCAGTCAGTCGGCCAGTCAGTCAGTCACCAAGTCACCCAACCAGTCAGTCAGCCAGCCAGTCAGTCAGTCAGTCAGTAACCAAGTCACCCAATCAGTCAGTCAGCCAGTCAGTCAGTCAGTCAGTCAGTCACCAAGTCACCCAACCAGTCAGTCAGTCAGTAACCCAGTCACCCAACCAGTCAGTCAGCCAGTCAGTCAGTCACCAAGTCAGTCAGTCAGTCGGCCAGTCACCCAGTCAGTCAGTCAGTCGGCCAGTCACCCAGTCAGTCAGTCAGTCAGTCGGCCAGTCACCCAGTCAGTCAGTCAGTCAGTCAGTCACCCAGTCAGTCAGTCAGTCGGCCAGTCGGCCAGTCAGTCAGTCAGTTACCAAGTTTTTATTTGCTTTGTCATTTTTATTGTTGGGGGGGTTACAGGTAGAATATTCATATCAATTCACACACTCAGTTTATACCACATGTACCGTAGGCTGACACTCAAAAGGAAAACTAAGAAATACATACAGAGAAATTATCATATTGATCACACAGGATTTTGTAATAATGATGGGGTGACAGATAGCCTCAAGGTTAGAGGGTTGGGCCAATAACTGCAAGGTCGCTGGGTTGAATCCCAGAGTCGAAAAGGTGAACAAATCTGTTGCTGTGCCCTTGAGCAAGGCACTTGTGTCTCAGGGGGAGTTGGGATGTGCAAGAAACACATTTACATTCCACACTTGGGTGTAACAGGACAAATATAAGCACCCCCCAAATGATTATACCCTAGCTACCAGAGAAACCCCTCCCCATACCACTTCTTCCCCGTGGGCCTGAGAGCAAAGAATAAAAAATACAAAAATGTTTCCTTGGTGTTAAATACAGTCTGTGAACAAACTTCAAATGTGTAAATTGATGGTTTGGATTACAGGAAGCAAAGACCATATTTTTCCAGTTATATCTATGGACCATACTTTTTTAATGGCCAGCTTAGAGTATGAGCTTTCCAAATGTTTATATATTATAGAGATCAGTCCTTTCAGGGGAGCCCAGGTCATTTATTTATAAATCCCATCATTGGATGGTTTGGTAGTTGGGTTTCCCCAGCATACCTGACCTAAGTTAGAAATATAGATATCAAGGGTATGGATTCCACATTTGGACCATTGGGGGGGATTTCCCAATTTCCCATCAATTTCTTGATAGTTGCTGGTTGAAAATACTTCTAATTTGCCGGGAGATTCGGCTTTCTATGGTGACATCACCATGGGGTAAACTGGCTAATGGACCAATAACAAAGAGTTCCAAATCTCTCTGCCAATTACAGCTAGTTCATAGTTGCCCCCTCCCGACTCAGACCACTCCCAGACATTCCTAGCAATATTCTTGCTTGAGAAATAGTTTTTTTGCTATAAAGCTAATTTTGCCAATTTGAATGGAAATCTATTACAGTAAGGCACTTAATTGTTACCTAGAAATGATTTGATATTGACATAAAAAACAGTGGTGTATATTCATGGAGGCTAAGGGAAGCCAGGCTTCCCCCCCAAATTGTCCTATAATGTTTTTTAAAAGATAAAATAATGTATCTTTTGTCTCTCTGTGTTTCATAATTGTCCTTCAATTCGCAAGTGGCTGAAAGTATCTCACCGGAGAAAGCATCTGAGCAAGTGAAACAGTGCCCCTCTGTCTCTGTGTAGCCTTCTATCTGATGCTGTCAGGTCAAAAAGTGTATGACATTGTTGCCGCCCATTGCATTGAATGCAAAGGAAGCCAGGGAGCATTTGGCCTCCCTTGATAAAAAGTATAAAATAATAGCCAATCAGTGTTGAGCTAAACTGAATGAGCTCAACTGTGATTGGGCCTGGCGCACCAAAAATAAATGTTAAGGGAAGCCAGTTTGGATTTGGCTTCACACCAATCACATCACATCGAGAGTGAAACATAATTGACAGAAAAACTTGAATTGTTGCATCTCGTGTTGTTGTCCTCCGGTGGCTAGCAAGCTAGCTAAAATTGTCCCTTTCCTAAATTAGCCATGGATGGAGATAGGGATTTGGACTTGTGGTTTTACTTAATTTTCCGTACAGGGCAATGATTATAATGACGATTCTGATCCAACCAAAAATTCATACATTGTGCCCCTGGCCTGAGAGGATGGAAGTTCAAAATGTAGTTTGACATAGCATGCTAATGTTAACTAGCTGGCTCATCTTTGCCTATGTATGGAAGTTAGGCTTGCAAGCATGCATTTTAGCCAGGTGGCCTAGGACAGCAAAAACTAAAAGTGTGTACTGTATAACAGAGTCATAGACCGTTTTGTCAACATGAAAGAGAGGAGGATGGCATTAGCGTTTCTATACAAGTAGGGTGAGTCAAAATGTTTTTTTCTACTAGCACGAATGTAAGCACACACACACACACAGAAATCAGAACCATGGACAACCACATCATATTTAGCTTACGTTGATTGGATTTAAATCGTTTTTGGTATATTTCAGTTGTCACTGCATTAGACTAAGCAGAAGTGATTTGATAATGTTGAAGTTGAAGTAGTGATGGAATAGTGGAGGCAGTTCCTGTTTTCTCTGTGACTTGTGGTAACTCTCTGTGGTTCTAAATCAATAGTTGTTTAGTAGCCCGAAAATAAACATTAACCTGCAGGTCATGCTGCAGGTCATGTAACAGTTTGTTACCTGCAATATGCTTTGTGGACTTGAATGGACAGAGGTTGCTCTCCGGTTTTGTGACGAAACAAACGTGTGGTTGAATTTATCCTGCCACTGTGTCATCTTATTGTCTCAGCCTTTGTTGTAATATGGCATTTTCTTCTGGCTTGGCTTCCACAGTTATTTTACCCACGTAGCGCTACTGATAAAAACAAGTGCATTGGGACTTTAAGGGATCTATCAGTATAGGCCACCTCTTTCAGAGGAATAGGAAGAATCATGTCTAAACCAATTTAGGATGTGGTGAAATGCTAGTTCCTGGAAAAATAATTTAAAGTTTGGTAGGTATAGTCCTCCTATGTCTTTCCCTCTTTGTAAATGTGTTAATTTGATCCGGGATCGCTTACCTTGTTATATACATTTTGTAACCGCACTATGAGTTTTATCTCAATAGCCAGAAGGGGAAGCATTGAACTACAGAAATTCAGCCTTGGCAGTATATTAATGTTGACAATAGATACTCTGCGGGTTAAAGCACCTGGGATGCTAGTCCATCTACTGAGGTCAGGTTGAATCGATTTGAAAATTCTGTAAAAGTTTTTTTTGTCAGTGGTTTTATCTAAGAAAGGAAAGATAACTAATCCCAAATATTTTAAATGGGAAATTATTGGGATTCCATAAGTAGAGATGGAGTCCTCCATCGGGGTATTGAGAGACAGTAGGTCTGATTTGGTTAGATTAATTACAGTGGGGCAAAAAAGTATTTAGTCAGCCACCAATTGTGCAAGTTCTCCCACTTAAAAAGATGAGAGAGGCCTGTAATTTTCATCATAGGTACACTTCAACTATGACAGATAAAATTAAGAAAAAAATCCAGAAAATCACATTGTAGGAGTTTTAATGAATTTATTTGCAAATTATGGTGGAAAATAAGTATTTGGTCAATAACAAAAGTTTATCTCAATAATTTGTTAAATACCCTTTGTTGGCAATGACAGAGGTCAAACGTTTTCTGTAAGTCTTCACAAGGTTTTCACACACTGTTGCTGGTATTTTGGCCCATTCCTCCATGTAGATCTCCTCTAGAGCAGTGGTGTTTTGGGGCTGTTTCTGGGCAACACGGACTTTCAACTCCCTCCAAAGATTTTCTATGGGGTTGAGATCTGGAGACTGGCTAGGCCACTCCAGGACCTTGAAATGCTTCATACGAAGCCACTCCTTCGTTGCCCGGGCGGTGTGTTTGGGATCATTGTCATGCTGAAAGACCCAGCCACGTTTCATCTTCAATGCCCTTGCTGATGGAAGGAGGTTTTCACTAAAAATCTCACGATACATGGCCCCATTCATTCTTTCCTTTACACGGATCAGTCGTCCTGGTCCCTTTGCAGAAAAACAGCCCCAAAGCATGATGTTTCCACCCCCATGCTTCACAGTAGGTATGGTGTTCTTTTGATGCATCTCAGCATTCTTTGTCCTCCAAACACGATGAGTTGAGTTTTTACCAAAAAGTTATATTTTGGTTTCATCTGACCATATGACATTCTCCCAATCTTCTTCTGGATCATCCAAATGCTCTCTAGCAAACTTCAGATGGGCCTAGACATGTACTGGCTTAAGCAGGGGGACACGTCTGGCACTGCAGGATTTGAGTCCCTGGCAGTGTAGTGTGTTACTGATGGTAGGCTTTGTTACTTTGGTCCCAGCTCTCTGCAGGTCATTCACTAGGTCCCCCCGTGTGGTTCTGGGAGTTTTGCTCACCGTTCTTGTGATCATTTTGACCCCACGGGGTGAGATCTTGCATGGAGCCCCAGATCGAGGGAGATTATCAGTGGTCTTGTATGTCTTCCATTTCCTAATAATTGCTCCCACAGTAGATTTCTTCAAACCAAGCTGCTTACCTATTGCAGATTCCCAGCCTGGTGCAGGTCTACAACTTTGTTTCTGGTGTCCTTTGACAGCTCTTTGGTCTTGGCCATAGTGGAGTTTGGAGTGTGACTATTTGAGGTTGTGGACAGGTGTCTTTTATACTGATAACAAGTTCAAACAGGTGCCATTAATACAGGTAACGAGTGGAGGACAGAGGAACCTCTTAAAGAAGAAGTTACAGGTCTGTGAGAGCCAGAAATCTTGCTTGTTTGTAGGTGACCAAATACTTATTTTCCACCATAATTTGCAAATAAATTCATTAAAAATCCTACAATGTGATTATCTGGATTTTCTTTCTCATTTTGTCTGTCATAGTTGAAGTGTACCTATGACTAAAATTACAGGCCTCTCTCATCTTTTTAAGTGGGAGAACTTGCACAATTGGTGGCTGACAAAATACTTTTTTGCCCCACTGTAGCTGAATTTATCTATGATCTTCAATGCGTTTCAGAGCAATTGAAATACATTGTCTAGATACAGTAAAATATCATCTGTGTATAATAAGATGAAGTGATCAGTAGATTTGAGGGAAATTGATGTTACTCCATTCGATTGAAGAATTTCTTGAGCCAGGGGTTCCATGGATAATAAAAATGGCAAAGGACAAATCGGATCGCCTTGCCTGCTGCTTCTAGTGATTATGAATGGAGCTGAGCAGATATTGCCTGTTATAACTATGGTTGAGGGATTGGCAGATATAGTATTTTAATCATATGAATAAAATTGGAGCCAATTCCAATTTTCCAAGACATACCAGAGATATGACCATTTTACTCTATTAAAAGCTTTCTCTGCATCGAGAGATAAAACAGCCCAAGGATCTGTTGTTTCTGACTAAGCATTTAAGATATGTAATAGTCAACGGAGGTTGTTTTTTGACAAAGCCGCTTTGATCCATGTGGACCAATTTGACTAGGTAAGTGTCAAGGCGGGATTACATTTTTGGAAAAGTTTAATATCTGTGTTATTTGCGTTTATGATAGTGAGGACACTGGGCGGAGGACACTGGGCGGCATCCTTACCTTTTTTAATATTAGTGCTGCATTCACATCCCCAATGAACCTTTGTGAACGGCTGTGTTAATCATTTTGAGCAATATTGGACCTAATTGATTCACAAATGTCAAATAGACCTCAGGAGGAATACCGTCCAATCCTGATGATTTTATTTATGTTACCCAATGCCCATTTGAGTTAATTGAGAGAGATTTGGGCTCCCAGTGAGGCAGCTTCATCTGTTGAGAGAAGAGTTCTTCATTATTTTAGAAAGGACTTAGTCTGGCTTGGTGTGGATTTACAATCAGAGGTGTACAGTTCTTAATAGAAGAGGGAGAATCATTCATTTGGGTTCTGTAATTCCACTGTTTCAGATTCAATAGTGGCTATATCAGCTAATTGATCATTACTGCTTAGCTTGTTGGCCAGTAAACAACTGGGACGATTACCATGGAAGTAATGTATCGCAAATTCTTCTCTCTGTCTTATCAATAAATTAAGTTCTATCTTGACTTTGGAAAGACTATTAGCTAAAAAAAAGTGTTTATTGAGACCGCTCTAAGGCAGTTAACAACATTTCTAATTCTGAAATCTTTTCTACCTGTGATTTATTCAACCCAGATGCGAATGCAGTTGCCTTATTTTTATGATAACCTTTGGTGGCATCCCATAGAAGTCATCAACTGAATTTTTATTGATCATTATGAATTCATTTAGTTACATTTCTAATTTATCACAGAATGTAGGATTGTGTAGTAATGAAACATCAAAACACCATCTTATAGCTCTTTTGGGAGATTCTGACATTTGTAGTTGCCAGTAGTAAGTATGGTGATCAGACAATCTCATATGTATATTTTCTCTTTTCTTAATTTTAAGAAGGTAGAGGTGTAGATAATAATATAACATCTATTGGGAAGAATGTTTTATGCCTGTTTGAATAGAAAGTGTATGCTTTTTTGATTATGTGCTTGCCAGGCATCAATGAGGTTGTAATCAGAGAGCATGTGTTGGAGAGCATGTGGTGGATTGTCGTTGGTCCTTACCTTCTCATTCACTTCATCTCTCTCCCTCTCTTTTTACCACTCTGTCACTTTCTGCCTCTCACGTTATCTTCCGTTTGTTTTTCTTCTCCTCTTCTTTCACACCTCTGCCTTTATTCACATTCCAGTTTCCTTCTTGACCAGAAGCTAGTTTGATCCGCACGTCCCTTAAATATGCACATCTTTTGATTAAAAAGGTTCCACCCTGAGATCTCAGTGAGGCCCTAGAGCGGCGCGACACCCTTTTCCTTCCCCAACTCCTAAGCACCCAAACATAAACCCTTCATCTTTACGCTACAGCAAGGTGGTGGAACGCATGCTTTAGTACTCTTTAGTCTTTCCCTCCTTCTTTGTATCTCTCCCCTCCTTTCTCTCTGTCTCTCTCTGACGTGGCGGCTGTGTATGTACTCCTGTCTTTATCTGGTTTTGCGCTTTATTCTGCTCTCTACTTCTTGCCATGACGAGAGAGGTGGAGTGACAAAAGCCAAGGTAACCAGAAACAATGTGTAGACACACACACACACACACACACACACACATACAGTGAGCGTCGGGTAACCAGAGCCCACCCTGTGCCTCTGTGGCAGTGGCCCGAGTGCAGCTCTCCTTACCTGCCTGGCCAGTGTATGGTTACACACCATCTCTGATTCCAATTTCTGTCGGTCAGCTTTAATGGAGCACGTGTGTGAGAGAAGGAAACAGAGAGATAGAGAGAAGGAGAGAAAAAAAAGGAGGGAGAGAAAGGGAAGAAGGGATGAATTTCAAATAAATGTGAATTTCAAAGAGAGGGAGGAAAGGGGAAAAGTTGACAGAGAGAAAGAAAGAATGGGGAGAGTGGAAAGAGAGAGCAACATAATGTGTCTTGTTCCTATTTTAGTGAGAGCACCAATCATCACGTCATCTTTTCTCCTCTGGTGTACCAACAAAGAGTTGTTGATCAAAGTAGGGCCTGTGTGTGTTAAAGCGTATTTGGATAGTAAACAGACGTGTCCATTCCTTAACCCTTCTAATCCTTCTCCCAGTGATCCCAACCTGGCTAATCTACCACCCGTAACCCCTCCCCCTGACGAGTTACACACACACACACACACACACACACACACACACACACACACACACACACACACACACACATACACACACACACACACACACATACACACACACACACACACACACACACACACATACACACACACTCATACACACACACACACACACACACACACACACACACACACAGTTGAAGTCGGAAGTTTACATACACTTAGGTTGGAGTCATTAAAACTAGTTTTTCAACCACTCCACAAATTACTTGTTAACAAACTATAGTTTTGGCAAGTCGGTCAGGACATCTACTTTGTGCAAGACACAAGTCATTTTCCAACAATTGTTTCCTGACAGATTATTTCACTTATAATTCACTGTATCACAATTCCAGTGGGTCAGAAGTTTACATACATTAAGTTGACTGTGCCTTTAAACAGCTATGTCATGGCTTTAGAAGCTTCTAATAGGCTAATTAACATAATTTGAGTCAATTGAAGGTGTACCTGTGGAAGTATTTCAAGGCCTACCTTCAAACGCAGTGCCTCTTTGCTTGACATCATGGGAAAATCCAAAGATATCAGCCAAACGCCTGAAGGTACCACGTTCATCTGTACAAACAATAGTACGCAAGTATAAACACCATGGGACCACGCAGCCGTCATACCGCTCAGGTAGGAGATGCGTTCTGTCTCCTAGAGATGAACGTTCTTTGGTGCGAAATGTGCAAATCAATCCCAGAACAACAGCAAAGGACCTTGTGAAGATGCTGGAGGAAACAGGTACCAAAGTATCTATATCCACAGTAAAACGAGTCCTATATCGATATAACCTGAATGGCCGCTCAGCAAGGAAGAAGCCACTGCTCAAAAACCGCCATAAAAAGCCAGACTACAGTTTGCAACTGCACATGGGGACAAAGATCGTACTTTTTGGAGAAATGTACTCTGGTCTGATGAAACAAAAATAGAACTGTTTGGCCTTAAAAACCATTGTTATGTTTGGAGGTACAAGGGGGAGGCTTGCAGCCGAAGAACACCATCCCAACCATGAAGCACAGGGGTGGCAGCATCATGTTGTGGGGGTGCTTTGCTGCAGGAGGGGCTGGTGCATGTCATAAAATAGATGGCATCATGAGGCAGGAAAATTATGTGGATATATTGAAGCAACATCTCAAGTCGCAAATGGGTCTTCCAAATGGACAATGACCCCAAGCATACTTCCAAAGGTGTGGCAAAATGGCTTAAGGACAACAAAGTCAAGGTATTAGAGTGGCCATCACAAAGCCCTGACCTCAATCCCGTAGAAAATTAATGGGAAGAACTGGAAAAGTGTGTGCGGGCAAGGAGGCCTGCAAATCTGACTCAGTTACACCAGCTCTGTCAGGAGGAATGGGGCAACATTTACCCAACTTATTCTAGGAAGCTTGTGGAAGGCTACCCAAAACGCTTGACCCAAGTTAAACAATTTTAAAGGCAATGCTACCAAATACTAATTGAGTGCATGTAAACTTCTGACCCACTGGCAATGTGAGGAAAGAAATAAAAGCTGAAATAAATCATTCTCTCTACTATTATTCTGACATTTCACATTCTTAAAATAAAGTGGTGATCCTAACTGACCTAAGACAGGGAATTTTTAGGAATTGTGAAAAGCTGAGTTTAAATATATTTGGCTAAGGTGTATGTAAACTTCCGACATCAACTGTACATACACGCACACACAGAGTCCATCTGTTAGTGACTGACCAAATGCACGCACACACACACACACATGGGAATGACACACACACACACACAAACTTGAGTGAGAGGACAGTCCAAGAGTTCATGATAAACTACTCCTCTATCTATTTACTCTTTCTGCGACCCAGACTGGACCAGCTGGCCACATGCAAACACTGATGTATGGACACACACACATAACCACACACTACATGACGGAGCTACAAACACAAACACAAACCATAACCTTGTCTTGGACAGATCAGGTGAATGCCTACCCATTTAACCATGTGATCAGTCACTGAGATTCAAGGCCTGTGGTACAGCAGATAAAACACTAGTCAGCTCCCAACAAGGCCACCAGAGGGAGCTCTTCCTACACACACTGAAAGCTGGAACAAGACAACAATCCATTTTGAGGATGTCACAGAGCGATGAAGGACTTGATTCAATCTGTAGCCCTGAACATCAGTGCTGTAGCGCGATTAACATTTTTGGTCATTTCTGATTGAGCCGACATATGCAGTGTTTACAGTGAATGCGGTCTCCTCGAATGCGGGAACATTGCCTTCACATTTTTATCGCACTGTAGCGCAGGTCTACAGCTAGGTCTATTTAGATAAAATTGTTGTTATCAACCTCTTGAGATATAATTTGATATTTTTTGTCTTGTTTTATTCATCATGGCGGGCAACTGGAAGCTTAAGGCCCTGCTTATGGTAGATGATATAGAATATGAAATCAACCTGGGTCAAAAAATAACTTTAATAAAAGTGGACATCCACCTGATAGCCCAGAGAGATATTCACCAGACTAGATTCTAACTAGCATTCTGCTGCTGCGGACTGACAAGTCTTTGGCATGTCTCTTCATTCTAAGTCAATTGATACTCTTGGTAAGGCAATCTGGTTGTGTGTGTGTGTGTGTGTGTGTGTGTGTGTGTGTGTGTGTGTGTGTGTGTGTGTGTGTGTGTGTGTGTGTGTGTGTGTGTGTGCGCGTGTGCATGTGCGCACGTCTACACAGGGTGAACACAATACTCTTTACCTAAGAAATAACAGAGATGAATTGGAAATCAGAACCTCACATTAGCATACCTGAGCCCTCATCAAGGAGTAGAAGCAGACACATACTCAAGCACACACACCCACACACTTTAATAACAATAAATATTATTTAATAAAAAGTATTCTTCTATTTACTATATTATTCTATTATTATTATCATCACCATTATATTTCATCCTCATGTGGACCTTATCCCACGCGCCATTAGCTCTTCTCTGTGGCCGGGGGGCGATGTCATCGTCTGTTGATGTTCCGTCGCTTTCACTGCCGTTGGCACAGCAACGGCTGTCGATGGCCAACCAGATGTTATTGTGGGATGGCGGCTGTGCCACTTTCACCGTGGCAACTGTAGAATGGTTCTTTAGAAGCCATTAGAAGCCATAACTGCGCTCCTCTGATGACACTCAAATAGCTACCATTACACCTCTTCCAAGGAAAAACGAGGGAGGGAGAGAGGGAGGATGATGGAGAGGAAGAGATGGAGAGAAAGGGGGGAGGGGGTTGAAGGAGGGAGAGAGAGAGGGTATGTGAACTTACAGGGAGAAAGGGGAGAGAGAGCTAAAGTATGAGAAGACAGAATGAGAAAGGAGAGAGAATGAGAGAATATGAGGAAGGAGAGCACAGTGCAGATAAAGACAGAGAGGGAGAGAGAGACAGAGTTTAAAAATAAAATGTTAGAGTTAACAGCCCCCAGTCTTTTCTAGCCTATTAAAGTGCTATTCTGCCATTTCCCTGGTCTGCAGGGTGCTCGCCAACACCCCTACTCCTATTTCCTCCTCCCTCTCTCACCCCACCACCTCCCTCTCTCACCCCTATCATTATCATACCTCATAACTCCCTTACCTCTTTCCCATTCTCAGCCTCACCTTCTCCTCCCTCATTTCTTTCCCCCTCTCTCTCTCTCTCTCTCTCTCTCTCTCTATCTCTCTCTCTCTGTGTCATCCTCTTCCCTCATCCTAACCCTCTCACCCCATTCTCAGCCTCACCATCTCCTCGCTCATTTTCTCTCTGTCAGCCATACCCTCTACTCCCTCCCGCACTCATCCTCACCCTCTCTACCGTACCCCATCCCTCTACTAGCCTCATCCCTTCTCCACTGTCCTTTTCTCCCTCTCTCACAACCACTCTTCTGTCATTCTGCATTTTACTCTCCTTTCTCGGCCTACTACCATCTCTCCATCATTATGTTCTCCTCCTCCTTTCCTTTCACACTCTGATATCTCCCTCCTTCCTCCCTCATAGACTCCATCCCCTTCTCTCTCATCCTCACTCAATCTCTTTCTCCGTTTCCCATTTATAACTGACAGCAAACCATCTCTCTTTCATTTGCCGCGACCCCTCTTTCTCCTCTTTCACTCTACCCCCTCTCCCAAACCCTGCTCCTATCCACAGGGACACACTTTTGGGACGGGCCGGATGAAAGAAAGCTGATCTCTGTTCTCCTCTGTCAGTCTAACACTGTCGATAGTCTCTTTCTTTCTTTCTCTCTCTCTCTCTCTCTCTCTCTCTCTCTCTCTCTCTCTCTCTCTCTCTCTCTCTCTCTCTCTCTCACTCACTCACTCACTCACTCACTCACTCACTCACTCACTCACTCACTCACTCACTCACTCACTCACTCACTCACACACACACACACACACACACACACACATGGGCACAAACACACTACGAGAGCTCTGTTTGTTAATCAGCAGACCAGATGAGGGCCACGTCTGACAGCTGTAGTTCCACATGTCTCCACTAAGAGGCAGTATTAAGCTATCCTACCAGCCAGACCCTTGGAGGAACCAGAATATGTTTTTAAAGAAAATAAAAAGATTGATGCTTGGTTTGTCAGACTTGGTGCCTGTGTGACTGAGCAGCGCAGGAGGGGAAGGCAGGAATCTCTAAACTATTTTTAATCGCTGTTTTATTGCTCTCAGCTTCGTTAATGGGGGCCTTCCAGAAATGTAAGAAGTGAACTCAAAGATGTTAACACGTGGACGTTATCTGCCTTAAATCATCACTGCAATTAAATGGGGAGAGAGAGAGAGAGCTGAACAACGACCTATCAATGTGTCCCTTTCCTTAAAAGTGGAAAGATTACAGCGAGGGACATAGTGAAATAGCCTACAAAGCTAAATCTGATGCTGATAATATGTCAGCCAATAAGGCACTATAGCCTGATTGCTCAGCATGCATTCACCATTAGTAAAAGCCTACATAAGGCCACCCAGGGATGGCAACTTGCATGGTTTTCGCTAGGCTAGAGGAACGGCTATTACACTGTATGGAAACCATGCCACCTAATAGGTATGAGGCTTTCTTTTGATAGGAAACAGAAACACAGTCTAAATTAGGCAACCGGTTCTTACACTAACACTAACTAAGTGTCCTTATCTTGCACCATCACCTGCTATCAGGTTTCTCTCTCGCCTTTGCCTACTTGCTTAGGCTACTTGTTCAACACCTGCTTTCCTTTCTAGTGAGCTGAAAAACATCTGGGATTGACTTGGGCTATGCAAGACCAAACTCTTTCTTCAAGATTGAATATGTCTTTATTTTTTGACATGTTGTTGTGTCTAAGTTTTTCTAACTAACCACATCTGTGGTCTAAATAATTAATCCACATTATTTCATTTGGTCTACTAATAGCTCAGTTTAGGCTGTAAAACAATTTGTTTACTATGCCATGTTCCTGTGGTAGTAAGGGGTTAACAAATGGTACAAACCAGATGACTGAGGGACTGTATGAAATTGTGAACCAATCCGTACCGAAATTAACACCTTATTTTTCCCTGATTGGCCAGACCAGCTTCAACGCAAGGTCGGTGTTGTTTGGGACTCACACCCCACGTGGGGTAAAGACCACTATTTGCCTTTTCATTGGTTGAATTCGCACATCCATTCCCTTACAACCATTTGATTGGTTTAACCGTCCGCGATCCGCTCCTCCTTTCCTTGTTTTCAGCCCTAAAGGAAATATCCCTCTCGCGAGCTCCGTGGGCCTGAGCCCGGGGTTCGTCGCTTCACATCTATCAAGAGGCGCGTGAAACCAACACAGATCTGACATTTCGCGACGGTCCTCTTAACAACCGCAATATGATTTCTTTTAAAAACATGATAATTAGATATGATATTTAACTCCGTATCGTCTGCGCGATGCAAACGGCCACCACCTTCACAATATGTCTTCTAGAGGCCATTATTTGGTTATATTGCCAATTGCCTGGGACATATTCCCCTCTCTCTCTTTTTCGCTTTCACTTTTCTCTCTTCATAAAGCCAATAGTAGTAGCTCCCTCACTCCCGCAACTAGGGCTACACAAATAACCACTTTCACAGTGGAATCAAATGTTTGTCACAGCAGCCAACCCAACCAGACAATAATATCAAGCCATTTTACCTGAGATTGCGCCTTCCCTAAAGGCCATAATATGCTGTAATTTGCCCATTCAAACAATGACATTGGATTCGAAAGGTATTTTTAAAACAATTGTTGTTTTATTATCTGACAAGAAATGGCCTACATTGTCTTTCCTTCATCAATAGGACGACGCGTTCATGCGCGGCAGACACATGGCCTCGTTGAGATGCAAGAAACGTTACGGTGACAGATCTGACCAACGCTGCGACAGGGACCGTTAACATTTAAACGACCTTTAATGAATTCATTAAACGAATGAATATTAACATGAGAGTAAACCTAATTCAATGCATTGTGTGAGTACTACAAAAAGCGTCATGCAGGTCTTAGACGGAGCCCAGTTTTAGTGGACCTCTGTCGTGTTGCTCTCCTCCTTGAGACCCTCCTCCTCCATCCAGTCCCTGGATCCCGGGTAGAGCAGGGTAGGCGTTTCCCATAGCCACAGATCTAGGATCAGATCCAACCTACACAAATCATAACCTTTACCATTAGGATGACTAAACTTATGTCTGACCATGGACCTGTGGTTTAGGACAGTGGTTCTCAAACCTCTCCTCGGGGACCCCCAGCCGTTCCATGTATTTGATCTATTCCAGAGCTAACACACCTGATTTAACTTGTTAATTAATCATCAAGCCCTTGAATATGTGAATCAGGTGACTTAGTGCGGGGCTACACCAAAATTGTGAAATGTATGGGGGTCCATGAGGAGAGTTTTGAGAACCACTGGTTTAGGAGTCCTGAGTCAGCCCTCAACCCAGAGAGCTGCCTGCCAGCAGTGGCAAGGACCGAGGAAGGGGACTCCCCTGTGTGCCACAGAGATTGTTGTCGTGGCGATGGAAGTGGTGATGGTTACCATGGTGATGGTGGTTGTTCGTCTGACCCGTCCTCCTCATGCAGTCACAGGCGTTATTGATGCACGCCACTGTTCAGCATTGTGGGAGTGCAGTAGAGAGGGCAGAGAGGACAACGCTTAATGAGTTCATGAGAACCAAAAACTCACCCCTCTTCTTTCTCTCTGTCCCTCATATTCTCTCTCTCTCTTGTGCTCTCTCGCGCTCTCTCCCCCTTTCTTTTGCCTCTCTGTCCCTCAATATTTTTCTCCTTCTTCTCATCCTCCCTTTCTCTGTCCCCTTTATTTCTTTCTCATTCTCCGTCTCCTCTTCCTCCGCTGTCCCCTCCCCTCCTCTCTCTTTTTCTCTGCTCTTCATTTTTCACAGGTTTCGGTTTTGTGTGAGTGTGTTAAGAATGTGCGTTTCTCGTGATCCATCATGACAAAGTACTCTCTCTCTCTCACACACACACAAGCACACAAGCATCCACTCACATTCTCACACACATTTTACTCACACACCATAACAGTTTCATTCACAACCAAAACCTCTCTCCTGCTTATTCACACACACACACACACGCACACACGCATGCACTGATTCTGCCCTGCTGTTATGCCTGAAGCTAAGAGAGGCAGCAAGATTAATAACGACCCCTACCTCCCTATAGACAGCCCCAAATATACACAGTTTGGAGAGAGAGGGAAACATGGGGGATAGAGAGTGGAGAGGGAGAAGAGTGAGAGGTGGGGGAGGAGAGAGAAGAGAGGAGCGAGAATGTGGGCGAGGTAGAGAGAGCGTGTGAAAGAGTGAGCAAGAGGGTACTTTTGCTTTGACGGTGGGTTGCTAGCTCTCACTTTCTTCCGCTATAGCACTCACACAACCTTTTCAGGCCCCCCATCCCCAAAACTCTCCACACACACACACACACACACACACACACACACACACACACACACACACACACACACACACACACACACACACACACTAGCGTGGATTAATGTGTTTAGTACAACTATTTCATTTATTACTGTCTGAGGCTTTTTGTGATGAAGACATTTTTCAACTTGCTAACCATTATTCCCCCAGGCCTCTGGCCTCTCAGTCCAGAACACAGCTCAGTTAGACACTCACCCCAGGCCTTTGTTACGGCCTCAACACAGCATCTGTCCTACAAGGGAGTAGAGAGATAGAAAGATGAAGGATATGTTCTTTCTTTCTTTTCTTTCTCAACACCTTTATGTCATCTCTCATTCTTATTGAAATGCACATTGGCATATGCAAATGTGTTTACACTGTTTCTGCATCTAGTGGAGGACAAATTACATGCTTATTGAGAAATAAACCAGCTACAGATGGAGCATCCTGCTCTGTGAATTATGGTTTGTGTTTTGGTTAGTTTTCATGGGAGTTTTCCAGCCGTGTTTCCAGACTGAGCGGTTCATTCTGGGCTTGTCTGTTTGTTTATGAGTTTATCTTTGTGATGCTCTGAGAATTAATCTATAACACTCCTACCGCCGAAGAAGGAGATCATTGTCAATGTGTGTTAAAATGCAAGACAGAGAGAAAGAGAGAGACTCAGGCCTGTACACATGCAAGTTGTACAACTAATGTACAATGCATTTGGCACAGCGGTTGTGATACAGCAGAGAGTTTTCTTAGTATAAAAATAAAATAAGTATTGTGGAGACACCACAGAATGTTTGTGTAAACATCTTGGACAAACTGTCCGTTGTATCACAAAAATATCAACCATTCTGTCAAGTGCGTACAGGGGCAGAGACATTCAAAGTGTGGAACTATTATTAAGGTCAGAAGGTCAGAAGGAATCTATGCCTGCATTACCAGGTCGTCCACTGACTGCTTGTGCCAACCACAGACACCTAATTTACTGTAGGCTATGTTGTCATGCACTGCCAGTATGCACACTGACCAGATCCACCTCTCCCCTCACTCTGTAAGTATACTTGAAACGCTAGTTCTTAGAATAAAACAGGTTATTCTCAATGGGGAAACATATTTCCTTGAGTGCTGCATATTGTTGAAGTAGCGATTGCTAACCCTTTCTTGTAAGGATCAGGTTGAGTTATTCAGCAGCTATAAACTGTGTTTAGTTGACTATCTGTATGTTTCTAAGCCTGCGGAGTGGGAGACCCCGCAGGCTTAGAAACATCAGGAAGTGAATTCTTTGTTTTTTTCTCTCGTCTGTGGCAGGTAGCTATGGCCTCATTCTTTTTTCACAGTCTTGTTCGGCTTAAGTATCAATTCACACTAAAATGTTCATAACATTTTATAATGAGTTCACGGTGAGATGGTGAAATAATTGTGTATTGTCTGACTGTGTTGTAGTGGTATTGGGTCAAAATGTCTGGAGTGTGACTTACAGACAAGACATTAAATCAAATCAAATCAAATCAAATTTTATTTGTCACATACACATGGTTAGCAGATGTTAATGCGAGTGTAGCGAAATGCTTGTGCTTCTAGTTCCGACAATGCAGTAATAACCAACAAGTAATCTAACTAACAATTCCAAAACTACTGTCTTATACACAGTGTAAGGGGATAAAGAATATGTACATAAGGATATATGAATGAGTGATGGTACAGAGCAGCATAGGCAGGATACAGTAGATGGTATCGAGTACAGTATATACATGAGGTGAGTATGTAAACAAAGTGGCCCAGTTAAAGTGGCTAGTGATACATGTATTACATATGGATGCAGTCGATGATATAGAGTACAGTATATACGTATGCATATGAGATGAATAATGTAGGGTAAGTAACATTATATAAGGCAGCATTGTTTAAAGTGGCTAGTGATATATTTACATCATTTCCCATCAATTCCCATTATCTCACCTCATGTATATACTGTACTTCCGGCGCCGACAGAGATGGCCGCCTCACTTCGCGTTCCTAGGAAACTATGCAGTTTTTTGTTTTTTTACGTGTTATTTCTTACATTAGTACCCCAGGTCATCTTAGGTTTCATTACATACAGTCGAGAAGAACTACTGAATATAAGATCAGCGTCAACTCACCATCAGTACGACCAAGAATACGTTTTTCGCGACGCGGATCCTGTGTTCTGCCTTACAAACAGGACAACGGAGTGGATTCCATGCAGCGACCCAAAAAAACGACTCCGAAAGAGAGGGAAACGAGGCGGTCTTCTGGTCAGACTCCGGAGACGGGCACACCGTGCACCACTCCCTAGCATTCTTCTCGCCAATGTCCAGTCTCTTGACAACAAGGTTGATGAAATCCGAGCAAGGGTAGCATTCCAGAGGGACATCAGAGACTGTAACGTTCTTTGCTTCACTGAAACATGGCTCACTGGAGAGACTCTATCCGAAGCGGTGCAGCCAACGGGTTTCTCCACGCATCGCGCTGACAGAAACAAACATCTTTCTGGTAAGAAGAGGGGCGGGGGCGTATGCCTCATGGCCAACGTGACATGGTGTGATGAAAGAAACATACAGGAACTCAAATCCTTCTGTTCACCTGATTTAGAATTCCTCACAATCAAATGTAGACCGCATTATCTACCAAGAGAATTCTCTTCGATTATAATCACAGCCGTATATATCCCCCCCCAAGCAGACACATCGATGGCTCTGAACGAACTTTATTTAACTCTCTGCAAACTGGAAACGATTTATCCGGAGGCTGCATTCATTGTAGCTGGGGATTTTAACAAGGCTAATCTGAAAACAAGACTCCCTAAATTTTATCAGCATATCGATTGCGCAACCAGGGGTGGAAAGACCTTGGATCATTGTTACTCTAACTTCCGCGACGCATATAAGGCCCTGCCCCGCCCCCCTTTCGGAAAAGCTGACCACGACTCCATTTTGTTGATCCCTGCCTACAGACAGAAACTAAAACAAGAGGCTCCCACGCTGAGGTCTGTCCAACGCTGGTCCGACCAAGCTGACTCCACACTCCAAGACTGCTTCCATCACGTGGACTGGGAGATGTTTCGTATTGCGTCAGATAACAACATTGACGAATACGCTGATTCGGTGTGCGAGTTCATTAGAACGTGCGTTGAAGATGTCGTTCCCATAGCAACGATTAAAACATTCCCTAACCAGAAACCGTGGATTGATGGCAGCATTCGTGTGAAACTGAAAGCGCGAACCACTGCTTTTAATCAGGGCAAGGTGTCTGGTAACATGACCGAGTACAAACAGTGCAGCTATTCCCTCCGCAAGGCTATCAAACAAGCTAAGCGCCAGTACAGAGACAAAGTAGAATCTCAATTCAACGGCTCAGACACAAGAGGCATGTGGCAGGGTCTACAGTCAATCACGGACTACAGGAAGAAATCCAGCCCAGTCACGGACCAGGATGCCTTGCTCCCAGGCAGACTAAATAACTTTTTTGCCCGCTTTGAGGACAATACAGTGCCACTGACACGGCCTGCAACGAAAACATGCGGACTCTCCTTCACTGCAGCCGAGGTGAGTAAGACATTTAAACGTGTTAACCCTCGCAAGGCTGCAGGCCCAGACGGCATCCCCAGCCGCGCCCTCAGAGCATGCGCAGACCAGCTGGCCGGTGTGTTTACGGACATATTCAATCAATCCCTATACCAGTCTGCTGTTCCCACATGCTTCAAGAGGGCCACCATTGTTCCTGTTCCCAAGAAAGCTAAGGTAACTGAGCTAAACGACTACCGCCCCGTAGCACTCACTTCCGTCATCATGAAGTGCTTTGAGAGACTAGTCAAGGACCATATCACCTCCACCCTACCTGACACCCTAGACCCACTCCAATTTGCTTACCGCCCAAATAGGTCCACAGACGATGCAATCTCAACCACACTGCACACTGCCCTAACCCATCTGGACAAGAGGAATACCTATGTGAGAATGCTGTTCATCGACTACAGCTCGGCATTCAACACCATAGTACCCTCCAAGCTCGTCATCAAGCTCGAGACCCTGGGTCTCGACCCCGCCCTGTGCAACTGGGTACTGGACTTCCTGACGGGCCGCCCCCAGGTGGTGAGGGGAGGCAACAACATCTCCTCCCCGCTGATCCTCAACACTGGGGCCCCACAAGGGTGCGTTCTGAGCCCTCTCCTGTACTCCCTGTTCACCCACGACTGCGTGGCCACGCACGCCTCCAACTCAATCATCAAGTTTGCGGACGACACAACAGTGGTAGGCTTGATTACCAACAACGACGAGACGGCCTACAGGGAGGAGGTGAGGGCCCTCGGAGTGTGGTGTCAGGAAAATAACCTCACACTCAACGTCAACAAAACTAAGGAGATGATTGTGGACTTCAGGAAACAGCAGAGGGAACACCCCCCTATCCACATTGATGGAACAGTAGTGGAGAGGGTAGCATGTTTTAAGTTCCTCGGCATACACATCACAGACAAACTGAATTGGTCCACTCACACAGACAGCATCGTGAAGAAGGCGCAGCAGCGCCTCTTCAACCTCAGGAGGCTGAAGAAATTTGGCTTGTCACCAAAAGCACTCACAAACTTCTACAGATGCACAATCGAGAGCATCCTGGCGGGCTGTATCACCGCCTGGTATGGCAACTGCACCGCCCTCAACCGTAAGGCTCTCCAGAGGGTAGTGAGGTCTGCACAACGCATCACCGGGGGCAAACTACCTGCCCTCCAGGACACCTACACCACCCGATGTCACAGGAAGGCCATAAAGATCATCAAGGACATCAACCACCCGAGCCACTGCCTGTTCACCCCGCTATCATCCAGAAGGCGAGGTCAGTACAGGTGCATCAAAGCTGGGACCGAGAGACTGAAAAACAGCTTCTATCTCAAGGCCATCAGACTGTTAAACAGCCACCACTAACACTGAGTGGCTGCTGACAACACACTGACACTGACTCAACTCCAGCCACTTTAATAATGGGAATTGATGGGAAATGATGTAAATATATCACTAGCCACTTTAAACAATGCTACCTTATATAATGTTACTTACCCTACATTATTCATCTCATATGCATACGTATATACTGTACTCTATATCATCGACTGTATCCTTATGTAATACATGTATCACTAGCCACTTTAAACTATGCCACTTTGTTTACATACTCATCTCATTTGTACATACTGTACTCGATACCATCTACTGTATCTTGCCTATGCTGCTCTGTACCATCACTCATTCATATATCCTTATGTACATATTCTTTATCCCCTTACACTGTGTACAAGACAGTAGTTTTGGAATTGTTAGTTAGATTACTTGTTATTACTGCATTGTCGGAACTAGAAGCACAAGCATTTCGCTACACTCACATTAACATCTGCTAACCATGTGTATGTGACAAATAAAATTTGATTTGATTTGATTTAAAGTGGCTGGAGTTGAGTCAGTGTCAGTGTCAGTGTGTTGGCAGCAGCCACTCAATGTTAGTGGTAGCTGTTTAACAGTCTGATGGCCTTGAGATAGAAGCTGTTTTTCAGTCTCTCGGTCCCAGCTTTGATGCACCTGTACTGACCTCGCCTTCTGGATGATAGCGGGGTGAACAGGCAGTGGCTCGGGTGGTTGATGTCCTTGATGATCTTTATGGCCTTCCTGTAACATCGGGTGGTGTAGGTGTCCTGGAGGGCAGGTAGTTTGCCCCCGGTGATGCGTTGTGCAGACCTCACTACCCTCTGGAGAGCCTTACGGTTGTGGGCGGAGCAGTTGCCGTACCAGGCGGTGATACAGCCCGCCAGGATGCTCTCGATTGTGCATCTGTAGAAGTTTGTGAGTGCTTTTGGTGACAAGCCAAATTTCTTCAGCCTCCTGAGGTTGAAGAGGCGCTGCTGCACCTTCTTCACAATGCTGTCTGTGTGAGTGGACCAATTCAGTTTGTCTGTGATGTGTATGCCGAGGAACTTAAAACTTGCTACCCTCTCCACTACTGTTCCATCGATGTGGATAGGGGGGTGTTCCCTCTGCTGTTTCCTGAAGTCCACAATCATCTCCTTAGTTTTGTTGACGTTGAGTGTGAGGTTATTTTCCTGACACCACACTCCGAGGGCCCTCACCTCCTCCCTGTAGGCCGTCTCGTCGTTGTTGGTAATCAAGCCTACCACTGTTGTGTCGTCCGCAAACTTGATGATTGAGTTGGAGGCGTGCGTGGCCACGCAGTCGTGGGTGAACAGGGAGTACAGGAGAGGGCTCAGAACGCACCCTTGTGGGGCCCCAGTGTTGAGGATCAGCGGGGTGGAGATGTTGTTGCCTACCCTCACCACCTGGGGGCGGCCCGTCAGGAAGTCCAGTACCCAGTTGCACAGGGCGGGGTCGAGACCCAGGGTCTCGAGCTTGATGACGAGCTTGGAGGGTACTGTGGTGTTGAATGCCGAGCTGTAGTCGATGAATAGCATTCTCACATAGGTATTCCTCTTGTCCAGATGGGTTAGGGCAGTGTGCAGTGTGGTTGAGATTGCATCGTCTGTGGACCTATTTGGGCGGTAAGCAAATTGGAGTGGGTCTAGGGTGTCGGGTAGGGTGGAGGTGATATGGTCCTTGACTAGTCTCTCAAAGCACTTCATGATGACGGAAGTGAGTGCTACGGGGCGGTAGTCGTTTAGCTCAGTTACCTTAGCTTTCTTGGGAACAGGAACAATGGTGGCCCTCTTGAAGCATGTGGGAACAGCAGACTGGTATAGGGATTGATTGAATATGTCCGTAAACACACCGGCCAGCTGGTCTGCGCATGCTCTGAGGGCGCGGCTGGGGATGCCGTCTGGGCCTGCAGCCTTGCGAGGGTTGACACGTTTAAATGTCTTACTCACCTCGGCTGCAGTGAAGGAGAGTCCGCATGTTTTCGTTGCAGGCCATGTCAGTGGCACTGTATTGTCCTCAAAGCGGGCCAAAAAGTTATTTAGTCTGCCTGGGAGCAGGACATCCTGGTCCGTGACTGGGCTGGATTTCTTCTTGTAGTCCGTGATTGACTGTAGACCCTGCCACATGCCTCTTGTGTCTGAGCCGTTGAATTGAGATTCTACTTTGTCTCTGTACTGACGCTTAGCTTGTTTGATAGCCTTGCGGAGGGAATAGCTGCACTGTTTGTATTCGGTCATGTTACCAGTCACCTTGCCCTGATTATAAGCAGTGGTTCGCGCTTTCAGTTTCACACGAATGCTGCCATCAATCCACTGTTTCTGGTTAGGGAATGTTTTAATCGTTGCTATGGGAACGACATCTTTAACGCACGTTCTAATGAACTCGCACACCGAATCAGCGTATTCGTCAATATTGTTATCTGACGCAATACGAAACATGTCCCAGTCCACGTGATGGAAGCAGTCTTGGAGTGTGGAGTCAGCCTGGTCGGACCAGCGTTGGACAGACCTCAGCGTGGGAGCCTCTTGTTTTAGTTTCTGTCTGTAGGCAGGGATCAACAAAATGGAGTCGTGGTCAGCTTTTCCGAAAGGAGGGCGGGGCAGGGCCTTATATGCGTCGCGGAAGTTAGAGTAACAATGATCCAAGGTTTTTCCACCCCTGGTTGCGCAATCGATATGCTGATAAAATTTAGGGAGTCTTGTTTTCAGATTAGCCTTGTTAAAATCCCCAGCTACAATGAATGCAGCCTCCGGATAAATGGATTCCAGTTTGCAAAGAGTCAAATAAAGTTTGTTCAGAGCCATCGATGTGTCTGCTTGGGGGGGGGGGGGATATATACGGCTGTGATTATAATCGAAGAGAATTCTCTTGGTAGATAATGCGGTCTACATTTGATTGTGAGGAATTCTAAATCAGGTGAACAGAAGGATTGGAGTTCCTGTATGTTTCTTTCATCACACCATGTCTCGTTAGCCATAAGGCATACGCCGCCGCCCCTCTTCTTACCAGAAAGATGTTTGTTTCTGTCGGCGCGATAAGTGGAGAAACTTGCTGGCTGCACCGCCTCCGATAGCGTCTCTCCAGTGAGCCATGTTTCCGTGAAGCAAAGAACGTTACAGTCTCTGATGTCCCTCTGGAATGCTACCCTTGCTCGGATTTCATCAACCTTGTTGTCAAGAGACTGGACATTGGCGAGAAGAATGCTAGGGAGTGGTGCACGATGTGCCCGTCTCCGGAGTCTGACCAGAAGACCGCCTCGTTTCCCTCTTTTTCGGAGTCGTTTTTTTGGGTCGCTGCATGGGATCCATTCCGTTGTCCTGGGTGAAAGGCAGAACACAGGATCCGCGTTGCGAAAAACATATTCTTGGTCGTACTGATGGTGAGTTGACGCTGATCTTATATTCAGTAGTTCTTCTCGACTGTATGTAATGAAACCTAAGATGACCTGGGGTACTAATGTAAGAAATAACACGTAAAAAAACAAAACACTGCATAGTTTCCTAGGAACGCGAAGCGAGGCGGCCATCTCTGTCGGCGCCTGTGCTTTGAAGGGGTTGTCAGTGGACCTGCCCTGCACAAATGTCTTCTGGTTTAATAAATGTTTATTTTCTGAAGATCTCAGTCAAATGCCAGATGGCGCCGGAGGAGATGGCCGCCGTTTTACGGTCTCCTAACCAATTGTGCTATTATGTAGTTTTTTTTTGTGATTGTTGTAAATTATTTTGTACATAATGTTTCTGCAACTGTTTCTTACTGCAGAAAAGAGCTTCTGGATATCAGGACAGTGATCACTACCTCGGATTAGACTAAGAGCTTCTGGATATCAGGACAGCGATCACTCACCTCGGATTAGACTAAGAGCTTCTGGATATCAGGACAGCGATCACTCACCTCGGATTAGACTAAGAGCTTCTGGATATCAGGACAGCGATCACTCACCTCGGATTAGACTAAGAGCTTCTGGATATCAGGACAGCGATCCCTCACCTCGGATTAGACTAAGAGCTTCTGGATATCAGGACAGCGATCACTCACCTCGGATTAGACTAAGAGCTTCTGGATATCAGGACAGAGATCACTCACCTCGGATTAGACTAAGAGCTTCTGGATATCAGGACAGCGATCACTCACCTCGGATTAGACTAAGAGCTTCTGGATATCAGGACAGCGATCACTCACCTCGGATTAGACAAAGAGCTTCTGGATATCAGGACAGCGATCACTCACACGATATTCTCCAAACAACCCACAGGGCAGACATCCCAATTCTACGCAGAAGGAAGCGACGGAGAGGACGAAGAGCCGGATGCCTCGTCCGGACCCACAGAAGACAACTAGGAAAGCTGCCGTTACCGTCAATATTACTTGCCAACGTGCAATCATTGGACAATAAACTAGACGAGGTATGATCACGAATATCCTACCAACGGGATATAAAAAACTGTAATATCCTATGCTTCACGGAATCGTGGCTGAATGACGACATGGATATTCAGCTAGAAGGATACACTCTGCACCGGCAGGATAGAACAGCACACTCCGGTAAGACGAGGGGGGGGCGGTCTGTGCATATTTGTACACAACAGCTGGTGCACGAAATCTAAGTAAGTCTCTAGATTTTGCTCTCCTGAAGTTGAGTATATTGTGATAAACTGCAGGCCACACTACTTGCCTAGAGAGTTCTCAGCTATACTTTTCATGGCTGTTTATTTACCACCACAGACAGATGCTGGCACTAAGACCGCACTCAGTCAGCTGTATAAGGAAATAAGCAAACAGGAAACCACTCACCCAGAGGCGGCGCTCCTAGTGGCCGGAGACTTTAATGCAGGGAAACTTAAATCAGTTCTACCAAATCTCTATCAACATGTTAAATGTGCAACCAGAGGGAAAAAAAATCTAGTTTACCTGTACTCCACACACAGAGATGCGTAGAAAGCTCTCCCTCGCCCTCCATTTGGTAAATCCGACCACAACTCCATCCTCCTGATTCCTGCTTAAGGGCAAAAATTAAAGCAGGAAGCACCAGTGACTCGGTCTATAAAAAAATGGTCAGATGAAGCAGATGCTAAACTACAGGACTGGTTTGCTATCACAGACTGGAACATGTTCCGGGATTCTTCCGATGACATTGAGGAATACACCACATCAGTCACTGGCTTTATCAATAAGTGCATTGAGGACGTCGTCCCCACAGTGACTGTACATACATACCCCAACCAGAAGCCATGGATTACAGGCAACATTCGCACTGAGCTAAAGGGTAGAGCTGCCGCTTTCAAGGTGCGGGACTCTAACCCAGAAGCTTACAAGAAATCCTGCTATGCCCTGCGACGAATCAAACAGGCAAAGCGTCAATACATCCTGAGGCTGCATTTATTCAAGGCAGTTAACCCACTGTTCCCCGGGCGCCGAAGACGTGGATGTTGATTAAGGCAGCCCCCCGCACCTCTCTGATTCAGAGGGTTAAATGCGATTGATGTTAAATTGGGTTAAATGCGGAATACATATTTCAGTTGAAGGCATTCAGTTGTACAACTTAAGAGGTATCCCCCTTTCCCATCAGTGGCTTGTAGGCTATGTGTGGAAGCCAGGAGATGCTGAACGTGTTCATGTTAATTAACAGTCAATTACCGTGAGGCTGAACGTTAGTTGCTTGACAATCACCGGCTGACGAAATTTCGTGACCGCCACAGCCCTAGTACTGCTTCCTATTTAAGACATACCACAGGATGGGGTTATAGATTCCCTGTCTGCGACAGGTCTGCAGGTGAAGGTGAATCATGCCACAGTAATAAGAGGACAGAAGGTGACACTGACCTGTAGCACCACCTGCATTCTGAATGGAAGCGCCACCTCAAATCAAATCAAATCAAGTTGTATTTGTCACATACACATGGTTAGCAGATGTTAATGCGAGTGTAGTGAAATGCTTGTGCTTCTAGTTCCGACAGTGTAGTATTATCTAACAAGTAATCTAACAATTCCCCAACAACTACCTAATACACACAAATCTAAAGGGTGAATGAGAATATGTACATATAAGTATATGGATGAGCGATGGCCGAGTGGCATAGGCAAGATGCAATAGATGGTATAAAATACAGTATATATACATGTGAACACACCTGAAGTCCACGATCATCTCCTTTGTTTTGTTGACGTTTAGTGAGAAATTGTTTTCCTGACACCAAACTTCAAGTGCCCTCACCTCCTCCCTGTAGGCTGTCTCGTCGTTGTTGGTAATCAAGCCCACTACTGTTGTGTCGTCTGCAAACTTGATGATTGACTTGGAGGCGTGCATGGCCACGCAGTCGTGGGTGAACAGGGAATACAACAGGGGGCTGAGCACGCATCCTTGTGGGGCCCCAGTGTTGAGGGTCAGCGAAGTGGAGATGTTGTTTCCTACCTCATCACCGGGGGGCAGCCCGTCAAAAATTCCAGGACCCAATTGCACAGGGCGGGGTTGAGACCCAGGGCCTCCAGCTTGATTATGAACTTGGAGGGTATTATGGTGTTGAATGCTGAGCTGTAGTCAATGAACAGCATTCTTACACAGGTATTCATTTTGTCCAGATGGGATAGGGCAGTGTGCAGTGTGTTGAAGATTGCGTCGTCTGTGGACCTGTTGGGGCGGTATGAAAACGGAAGTGGGTCTAGGGTGGCCGGTAAGGTGGATGTGATATGATCCTTGACTAGTCTTCGAAGCACTTCATGATGACAGAAGTGAGTGCTATGGGGTGGTAGTCATTTAATTCAGCTATCTTTGCCTTCTTGGTTACAGGTACAATGGTGGCCATCTTGAAGCATGTGGGGACAACAGACTGGGATAGAGAGCGATTGAATACGTACGTAAACACACCAGCCAGCTGGTCTGTGCATGCTTTGAGGACAGATGCCGTCTGGGCCAGCAGCCTTGCGAGAGTTAACACATTTAAATGTTTCACTCACGTCAGCCTTGGAGAAGGAGAGGGGGAGGCACAGTCCTTATTAGTGGGCCTCAACGGTGGCACTGTATTATCCTCAAAGCAGGCAAAGAAGGTGTTTAGTTCTTCTGTAAGCTTGATGTCGGTGTCCGTGACGTGGCTGGATTTCTTTTTGTAGTCCGTGATCTCCTGTAGACCCTGCCACATTCATCTCATGTCTGAGGGTTGAATTGCGACTCCACCTTGTCCCTGTACTGGCATTTCTTTGTTTGATTGCCTTGCGGAGGGAATAGCTACAGTGTTAATATTCAGACATATTCCTAGACCTCTTTTCGTGGTTAAATGCAGTGGATAGCGCTTTCAGTTTTGCGCAAATGCCGCCATCCATCCACGGTTTCTGGTAAGGGTAGACTTTAATAGTCACAGGTGGTACAACATCTCCAATGCACTTCTTTATAAACGCACTCACTGAGTCAGTTTATAAGCCGATGTTGTTCTCTGAGGCTGACTGGAACATAGACCAGTCTGCGTGATCAAAACAATCTTAAAGAGTGGCTTCCGATTGGTAGGACAAGCGTTGAATGGTTCTCGTCACTGGTACATCCTCAAACAGTTTTGCCTATAAGATGGAAGGAGCAAGATGGCATCGTGGTCGGATTTGCCAAAGTGAGGGCGGGGAGGACTTTGTATGCATCACGGAAGTTAGAGTAACAGGGGTTGAGGGTGTCGCACTTGCTCTAGCGCTAGCGCAATCAATATGCTGGAAGAATTGAGGTACAATTGTTCTCAAATTTGCTTTGTTAAAATCCCCAGCTACAATAAATGCCGCCTCAGGATGTATGGTTTCCAGTTTGCATATAGTCCAGTGAAGTTTCTTGATGGCCATCTTGATGTCTGCTTGAGGGGGAATTTACAGTCGTGGCCAAAGGTTTTGAGACACAAATATTAATTTCCACAACGTTTGCCTCTTCAGTGTCTTTAGATATTTTTGTCACATGTTACTATGGAATACTGAAGTATAATTACAAACATTTCATAAGTGTCAAAGTCTTTTATTGACAATTACATGAAGTTGATGCAAAGAGTCAATATTTGCAGTGTTGACCCTTCTTTTTCAAGACCTTTGCAATCCGCCCTGACATGCTGTCAATTAACTTCTGGGCCTACATCCTGACTGATGGCAGCCCATTCTTGCATAATCGAGTTTGTCATGATTTGTGGGTTTTCGTTTGTCCACCCACCTCTTGAGGATTGACCAAGTTCTCAATGGGATTACAGTCTGGGGAGTTTCCTGGCCATGGCCCAAAATATTGATGTTTTGTTCCCAGAGCCACTTGCCTAATGGCAAGGTGCTTCATCATGCTGGAAAATACATTGTTCGTCATCAAAATGTTCCTGAATGGTTGGGAGAAGTTGCTCTCTGGGGATGTGTTGGTACCATTCTTTATTCATGGCTGTGTTCTTAGGCAAAATTGTGAGTGAGCCCACTCCCTTGGCTGAGAAGCAACACCACACATGAATGGTCTCAGGATGCTTTACTGTTGGCATGACACAGGACTGATGGTAGCGCTCACCTTGTCTTCTCTGGAGAAGCTTTTTTCCGGATGCCCCAAACAATCGGAAAGGGGATTCATCAGAGAAAATGACTTTGCCCCAGTCCTCAGAAGTCCAATCTCTGTAGCTTTTGCAGAATATCAGTCTGTCCCTGATGCACTCACACCTGCCTGCTGCCATTCCTGAGCAAACTCTGTAATGGTGGTGCCCCGATCCTGCAGCTGAATCAACTTTAGGAGATGGTCCTGGCGCTTGCTGGACTTTCTTGGGGGCCCTGAAGCCTTCTTCACAACAATTGAACTGTTCTCCTTGAAGTTCTTGATGATCCAATAAATGGTTGATTTAGGTGCAATCTTCCTGGCAGCAATATCCTTGCTTGTGAAGCCCTTTTTTGTGCAAAGCAATGATGATGGCACGTGTTTCCTTGCAGGTAACCATGGATGACAGAGAAACAACAATGATTCCAAGCACCACCCACCTTTTGAAGCTTCCAGTCTGTTATTCGAACTCAATCAGCTTGACAGAGTGATCTCCAGTCTTGTCCTCGTCAACACTCACACCTGTGTTAATGAGAGAATCACTGACATTATGTCAGCTGGTCCTTTTGTGGCAGGGCTGAAATGCAGTGGAAACGTTTTTTGGGGATTCAGTTCATTTGCATGGCAAAGAGGGACTTTGCAATTAATTGCAATTCATCTGCTCACTCTTCATAACATTCTGGAGTATATGCAAATTGCCATCATACAAACTGAGGCAGCAGACTTTGTGAAAATTAATATTTGTGTCATTCTCAAAACTTTTGGCCACGACTGTACACAACTGTGACTATAACTGACGAGAATTCTTTTGGTAGGTAAAATGGCTGGCTCTTGATTGTAAGGAATTCTAGATCGGGTGAGCAGAAGGACTTGGGTTCCTGTATGTTGTTATGATTACACCATGAGTCGTTAATCATAAAACATACACTCCCGTCCTTCCTTTTCCCAGAGAGGTGTTTATCTCTGTCGGCGCAATGCATATAGAAGCCCGGTGGCTTAACCAATTTCCCGTGAGAGCCATATTTCTGTGAAACAGAAAATGTTACAATCTCTGATGTCTCTCTGGAAGGCAACCCTTGCTCGAATTTCGGCTACCTTGTTGTCAAGCGACTGGACATTGGCTAGTAGTATACTCGGGAGCGCCTACTGGAATTAGCTCCATTATCCTGGGTGGTGGTCCGAACAGAGGATCCGCTTCGGGAAAGTCGTATTCCTGGTCATAATGTTGGTAAGTTGACGTTGCTCTTATATCCAATAGTTCTTACCGGCTGTATATAATAAGACTTAAGATTTCCTGGGGTAACAACATAAGAAATAATACATAAAAAACAAAATACTGCATAGTTTCCTAAGGACTCGAAGCGAGGTGACCGTCTCTGTCGGCGCCATACTGCATCTGGTACAAGAATGGATATCAAATAACCATCCCAAAGTTTCTAACCAACCACTTGTACCTAGACCCAGTGGAAAGAGGCAACCACTCTTGGAACAGAAAATTACACCATCCCCAGCATTAGTCTTGAAGACCAGTACTTCTGTGAGGCTGGGAATGAGATGGGAGCTCAGCTCTCCACTTCCTTGTTCCTCAACATATACAGTGCCTTGCGAAAGTATTCGGCCCCCTTGAACTTTGCGACCTTTTGCCACATTTCAGGCTTCAAACATAAAGATATAAAACTGTATTTTTTTGTGAAGAATCAACAACAAGTGGGACACAATCATGAAGTGGAACGACATTTATTGGATATTTCAAACTTTTTTAACAAATCAAAAACGGAAAAATTGGGCGTGCAAAATTATTCAGCCCCCTTAAGTTAATACTTTGTAGCGCCACCTTTTGCTGCGATTACAGCTGTAAGTCGCTTGGGGTATGTCTCTATCAGTTTTGCACATCGAGAGACTGACATTTTTTCCCATTCCTCCTTGCAAAACAGCTCGAGCTCAGTGAGGTTGGATGGAGAGCATTTGTGAACAGCAGTTTTCAGTTCTTTCCACAGATTCTCGATTGGATTCAGGTCTGGACTTTGACTTGGCCATTCTAACACCTGGATATGTTTATTTTTGAACCATTCCATTGTAGATTTTGCTTTATGTTTTGGATCATTGTCTTGTTGGAAGACAAATCTCCGTCCCAGTCTCAGGTCTTTTGCAGACTCCATCAGGTTTTCTTCCAGCATGGTCCTGTATTTGGCTCCATCCATCTTCCCATCAATTTTAACCATCTTCCCTGTCCCTGCTGAAGAAAAGCAGGCCCAAACCATGATGCTGCCACCACCATGTTTGACAGTGGGGATGGTGTGTTCAGGGTGTTGAGCTGTTTTGCTTTTACGCCAAACATAACTTTTTGCATTGTTGCCAAAAAGTTCAATTTTGGTTTCATCTGACCAGAGCACCTTCTTCCACATGTTTGGTGTGTCTCCCAGGTGGCTTGTGGCAAACTTTAAACAACACTTTTTATGGATATCTTTAAGAAATGGCTTTCTTCTTGCCACTCTTCCATAAAGGCCAGATTTGTGCAATATACGACTGATTGTTGTCCTATGGACAGAGTCTCCCACCTCAGCTGTAGATCTCTGCAGTTCATCCAGAGTGATCATGGGCCTCTTGGCTGCATCTCTGATCAGTCTTCTCCTTGTAAGAGCTGAAAGTTTAGAGGGACGGCCAGGTCTTGGTGATTTGCAGTGGTCTGATACTCCTTCCATTTCAATATTATCGCTTGCACAGTGCTCCTTGGGATGTTTAAAGCTTGGGAAATCTTTTTGTATCCAAATCCGGCTTTAAACTTCTTCACAACAGTATCTCGGACCTGCCTGGTGTGTTCCTTGTTCTTCATGATGCTCTCTGCGCTTTTAACGGACCTCTGAGACTATCACAGTGCAGGTGCATTTATACGGAGACTTGATTACACACAGGTGGATTGTATTTATTATCATTAGTCATTTAGGTCAACATTGGATCATTCAGAGATCCTCACTGAACTTCTGGAGAGAGTTTGCTGCACTGAAAGTAAAGGGGCTGAATAATTTTGCACGCCCAATTTTTCAGTTTTTGATTTGTTAAAAAAGTTAGAAATATCCAATAAATGTCGTTCCACTTCATGATTGTGTCCCACTTGTTGTTGATTCTTCACAAAAAAATACAGTTTTATATCTTTATGTTTGAAGCCTGAAATGTGGCAAAAGGTCGCAAAGTTCAAGGGGACCGAATACTTTCGCAAGGCACTGTAAGTAAATGACTCACCACCAACACTGAGCGGAGAAGCAATGTATGTCTGGGCTCCTGTTGTGAGGGTTGTGGCTGTCCTGGCTTTTGGAGGCCTTCTAGTCCTTATTCCGAAGAGAAGATCCACAGGAAGTAATGTCACAGCGGACACACCTGACCCAAACAGTCCTGAACAGAACAGTGACACGTACACAGCTCTGAACTTTAAGACCTGGTCCTCTGAGTGTGACACAGTTGCAGATGTGAGGGACTGGGAGAGACACTGAGTCCCTAGAGTATGAGACCATCCAGGGAAGAGAATCACGACAGAGCCTGGACTGAGGGCTTTTGGACAGAAATGGACTGGCCATTGGGAACAGCAGTAATGGCACCAAACCAAAGCTATGTACCTAACAGCTCTGATTTTTTCTACATGTTATATTGATTTTGTCTATCCAATGTGCTTAAGCGGTTTATATTATATGCCTTGAAGTATATAGAAATGATTATTGCTAATTATTACTAAATACTTTTTGTTTATAAATAAATGTATTTCTGTCATTTACCATGGCAGATTTAGGATGACCTAATGCACCTTTCTGAGCTTCTAATGGGAATGAATTGAATTATTTTTCACTCACACAGCAAATTGGCCAGTGTTATCCAGTGTTGATTTTTCAGTATAACATAACAATTAACACTGTCAGTGTTAAATTAACACTCATTGGTGAAAAAATAACCACAGTGTTGGTTTTAATACCATAGTTTAACCTAAACCACGCCCATCATTATCATTTTTCCAAATGTGCTCTATTGCAGGTAGATTTTTTTAAATGGTTTGTTTCAATATCAATGTTTTTGCATGTACATTGATCAATTCATATTTTGCTATTCAAATATAAGTTATATACATTTTCTAAACTAATGAAATATGTTACTTGGACTTATTGAACCCATTACTAAAATGGTTGTTCCAGTTTAGATACTTTAGGTAGTCTCATCGTCCCAACCCTGGCAGTCATTCTGAATGCAAGTTGCGGGTGATAAAAAAATCCAAAGGTTGGATTTCCCCACTCTGGCTTGATTCCAATAGGAATTACACATCACTTTGCAAGCCAGCATAATGTGACTTGCAGGCCTGCTGTTGCCTGTAAACCATGAGTTTCAGGCCACTGTATTGAGGTGAAACTAGGTCCTCAAAATAAGGCCTTATGAAATACAAGTCAAGGGTTTTTCTTTATTTTTACTTTTTTCTACATTGTAGCATAATAGTGAAGATATCAAAACTATGAATTAACACATATGGAATCATGTAGTAATCAAAAAAGTGATACAAAAATCGAAATACATGCATTCCAGGTGACTACCTCATGAAGCTGGTTAAGAGAACGACAAGAGTGTGCAAAGCTGTCATCAAGGCAAAGGGTGGCTACTTTGAAGAATCAAACATCTAAAATATATTTTGATTTGTTTAACACTCGTGGTGTCCAATTGTTAGTAGTTACTATCTTGTCTCATCGCTACAACTCCCGTACAGGCTCAGGAGAGACGAAGGTCGAAAGCCATGCGTCCTCCGAAACACAACCCAACCAAGCCGCACTGCTTCTTAACACAGCGCGCATCCAACCCGGAAGCCAGCCGCACCAATGTGTTGGAGGAAACACTGTGCACCTGGCTAGCGTGCACTGTGCCCGGCCCGCCACAGGAGTCGCTAGTGCGTGATGAGACAAGGATATCTCTACCGGCCAAACCCTCCCTAACCCGGACGACGCTAGGCCAATTGTGCGTCGCGCCATGGACCTCCCAGTCGCAGCCGGCTGCTACAGAGCCTGGACTTGAACCCAGAGTCTTTTGGTTACGGCATGATTCCATATGTGTTATTTTATAGTTTTTATGTTTTCACTATTATTCTACAATGTAGAAAATAGTTCAAATAAACAAAAACCCTTGAATGAGTAGGTGTGTCCAAACTTTTGACTGGTACTGTATTTATTGTATTGTGCTAATTATTTTCTTAGGATCTCACTTGATGAAGTCCACAGGACTGAAAATGGATGAATGCAACAACCATGTCTCTGTAACTAACAAATACAGTCAAATACAACAAATACAATTTACTCGAAAGGCAAGGCACTCTGGGAAATGCAAATAAGCTTTACACTAAGCAGTGTGTTAATTCAACACTGTTCAGTGTCTAAATGGGTCCACACTTTCATTGTTAAATCTAACACTCTCAGTGTTGATTTAACACTGGATATTTTGCTGTGGTAAAATGTGTGTGTGTGTGTGTGTGTGTGTGTGTGTGTAGCCCATCTGTGTCTGCTCAGTAGCTGGAGATAATGACATAAATAAGCAGACATGTTGGATGATGTATCAGAGAATGTAAACAATGTCTGCTGTGCCCTCTCCACCCCTCCCTCACTTTGTTTTCTTCTTCTTTATCTCTCCTCTTATCTCACACTCTAATTCTGCACATCCGTCTCGACTCTGTTCTCTATCTTGCCATCTTTCTTTTTTTCTTTGTCTGTCTGTCTGTCTGTCTGTCTGTCTGTCTTTCTTTCTGGTGCCTTTCTCGCTCTCCCTTAGCATGTTCTTGTTCTCTCTCTTTCCCCATTTCTCCTATTTATAAAACCTTAAAGTTCCAGAGAAACAGTTCCTAAACACAATCCACACACACGCACATTTGTGTTATTTTCTCACACGACACATATTTATTTTCCCGATAAACTAACCGCTTCATTCATCAGTGCCCAGTAGATTTATTCCCAGGTGCAACTGACTACCGAGGGGAACAGCAGTTTTTTTAATGCCACTAACCCAGCCGCCATCTTTATTTGGCTTTGGCCTTAATGTTCACTGCCAGTAAGACGGCCGTACCCCGTTTATCACTTCATTGGGGGTGTCAAATCAAAGTTTAGTGGTTGCATACACAGTTTAGCAGATGTTATTAAAGTAGGTGCAGTAAATTGTTTGTGTTACTAGCTCCTAACAATGCAGTGTAGTGTTAAACAGTACACAAAAAACATATTCAAGAAGAAATCAAGAAATGTCGGAAGGAATCCAATTAACAACCCAAATAGTACTGTAACAGTAATCCAAATACAATCTATACATAATTACACCAGAGGAACTTACACAACATAAACTAAAATGCAGTGTACAGTAGTAGAAATGTTAGAATGAGCTATGTAAATTAATTTCCGGACCAGAGTCTGGAATATAAATCCAATCAAATCAAATCAAACTTTATTTGTCACATGCGCCCTTACCGTGAAATGCTTACTTACAAGCCCTTAACCAACAGTGCAGTTCAAGAAGAGTTTTGAACCAATTTTATTTGAACCAAGTTTATTTACCAATGAATACTAATGTAAAAAATAAAATAAAAATAATTAAAAGTAACACAATAACAAGGCTATATACAGGGGGTACCGGTACAGAGTCAATGTGCAGGGGTACAGGTTAGTTGAGGTAATTTGTACATGTAGGTGGGGGTGAAGTGACTATGCATAAATAATAAACAGTGAGTAGCAGCAGTGTTCAAAACATATAATTATATACTGTATATATGTGAATGGTGTGTATAGACAGTATGGGCAGTATGTGAATAGAAAATGTGTGTTCAGCAGTAGTTATATAGGATGATCCATGACTACAATACAGGGTATACATAGAAAGTGGGTAAAACAGTATGTAAACATGATTAAAGTAACCAGTGATTGATGACTATGTACATAGGGCAGCGGTCTCTAAGGTGCAGGGTTGAGTACCAGGTGGGACTCGCCTAGTAACAGTGTTTGAGGCTCAGGGCAGGGTACTGGGCAGAGGCTGGCTAGTAGTGACTGTTTAACAGTCTGATGGCCTGGACATAGAAGCTGTTTATTAGTCTCTGTGCTCTGATTCATGTGACATTTAAAGTCTTGGAGATCGCTGTTACTGTAACTAAGTTTTTTTTTGTCACAGAGAGAGTGGGGGGAGAAGAAGAGAGGGGGAACCGAGGGACAGAGTCCTCAAGGTATCTGCTCACCTGTCAAGAAAGAAGGGGAAGGGCAAGAGAAATGTCAGGGAGATGGACAAAGGAAGCAAGGAGGACAATAAGTACAGTCCTGCTCTAAAGCATCAGAAAACAGAGGCTTGTTCTTCCCTTACAATGTTTACATTGTTATTTCTTCTTCTCGTCCTTCTTCTCCTTCCTTATACCCCTCTTTTTCTCCCTCTGTGCTCCCTCCTCCCTCCTCCCCTCCCCACTACCAATTAGCTGGGTGTCCATAATGGATGTTGTTTGCCGTGCTTTCCTGTCAGCAGAGTGAATTAGCGCTAGCTTGTCTGTGTCCCTGTGTGTGTGTGTGTGAGTGTGCGTGTCTCTTTGTATGTATGTGTGTGCGTGTGTATGTGTGCATGTGTCTCTGTGTGTCAGTGTGAGCGTCTCTTTGTATGTGTGCGTGCGTGCGCTTGTCACTGCGTGCACGTTTGTGTGAGTGTGTGTGAGTGATCATGTGTGTGAGCATGTGTGTGTCTTATCGGCTCTTAGTACAGTAATGAAACACTGTTATAAATGGCTGCAATCCTGTTAACAAAACAGAACCTAAGTGCTGGCCGATAGATAAATCAAAATCAGGAGATTCCGACCTGGCGACAGTTGCTAAGGCGGGGAATCAGAAGTCATGCGAGACAGATTAGTCACTTGCCCCATTGAAAACCCAGGTCTTAACCAATACACACACATGCTCATGCACGCACACACACACACACACACACATACACACACACACACACACACACACACACACACACACACACACACACACACAGTGTGTATGTAAGTGCGTGGTGCCTGAAAGATGAAACAAGCATGCATTTCTAGTTTAAGCAGGACTGAGTTAGGATTATTCATAGTCACGCTTCCATTGAGAGATTGTTGAGAGATTGCATGTTTTTCTACTGGTGTGTGTGTGTTTTCTAGGTTGAGAGAGGAGTGTTTTGCAAGTAAAAAAGCCATCTGTGGACTCTCATTTTGAAACAAGTTTGCAACACCGTGGCTCCTGTCTCAGATTGGATCACATCGCAGTATTCTACTGTTGCTCTGAAATGGTGAACTCTGTAAATGTTTCGTAACTCTTTTCCCCACACTCTCACCAGGCCTAAGAGCATGAGACAACGTTACAGGAGTAAGAAAATAAAAACCACTTAGCTCAGTCATCATGTGCTGAACATAACTCACTCAACCAGATCAGAGTAATGTCCCTGACTGTCTCCTGTCTGGCCTCACCTCATAGACGGAGCCAATAGTCATGCACACACACACACTCTTTTCACACACTAGCTTGACTGTGTACAACATTCTTGCAGCAAGCCATACAATTTCACTATCAATTGCAAAGGCCAATAAAATGATATTGAATAAAAATATAAATTTGTCATGTAAAGTGTTGGTCCCATGTTTCATGAGCTGAAAACACATTTGTGCACAAATTTGTTTACATCCCTGTTAGTGAGCATTTCTTCTTTGCCAAGATAATCCATCCACCTGACAGGTGTGGCAAATCAAGAAGCTCATTGAACAGCATTATCATTATACAGGTGCACATTGTGCTGGGGACAATAAAAGGCCACTCAAAAATGTGCAGTTTTGTCACAGAGCACAATGCCACAGATGTTTCAACTTTTGAGGGAGCGTGCAATTGGCAATCTGACTGCAGGAATGTCCACCGAAGCTGTTTTCGTGTTAATTTCTCTACCATAAGCCGCCTCCAAGGTCATTTTAGAGATGTCCAACGGCCTCACAACCGTAGACGACTTGTAACCACGCCAGCCCAGGACCTCCGCATCCAGCTTTTTCACCTGCGGGATCGTCTGAGATCAGCCACCCGGACAGCTGATGAAACTGTAGGATTGCAAAACCAAATAATTTCTACACAAACTGTCAGACACCGTCTCAGGGAAGCTCATCTACTTGCTCGTCGTCCTCACCGGCCTCGGGCATGACCCGGAGGGCGAGCCGCAGTGCGATCCGGATGGAGACGGTGAAATTCTTGCAGCATGGAAGGATCTAATATGTCCCCCACCGGAACCCAGCATCTCCCCTCCCAGTCCAAAAGGTACTGAAGGCCCCTCGCCCGACGTCTTGAATCCAAGATGGATCGAACGGAGTACGCCGGGACCCAACTTTCTGGCGCAGTATGGTGCGTTGAAGGTGGACGTGGGCGCCCTCCCAGGTTTCCTCCGCGCGCCGGAACCAATTGTCCACCGCAGGAGCCTCGGTCTGACTCTGATGGCAAGGAGGCAGAAACCTACCCACATATCCTGGTTAACTCTCTCCACCTGCCCATTACTCTCGGGGTGAAAACCTGAGGTAAGGCTGACCGAGACCCCCAGACATTCCATGAACGCTTTCCAGACCCTAGATGTGAACTTGGGACCCTGATCAGACACTATACCCTCAGGCACCCCATAGTGCCAGAAAACGTGTGTAAACAGGGCCTCCACAGTTTGTAAGGCCGTAGGGAGACCGGGCAAAGGGAGGAGACGACAGGACTTAGAAAAGGATTGTGGTGTTACCCTGTGAAGGTGGAAGATCAGTTAAAAACATCCACTGACAGGTGCGACAACGGCCGTTGTGGAACTGGTAAGTGTTGTAACTTACCTCTGGGCAGGTGTCTAGGAGCCTTGCACTGGGCGCACACTGAGCAGGAGGTAACATAAATCCTCACGTCCTTAGCTAAAGTGGGCCACCAGTACCTACCATCAAGACAGCTCACCGTCCGACCTATCCCAGGATGACCAGAGGAGGGTGACGTGTGGGCCCAATAGATCAGTCGGACGCGGACAGCAGATGGAACGTACAGACGCCCAGCTGGACACTGAGGGGGAGAGGGCTCTGCACGTGACGCCCGCTCAATGTCTGCGTCCAGCTCCCACACTACCGGTGCCACCAAACAAGAGGCTTGGAGTATGGGAGTGGGATCCATGGACCGCTCCTCTGTGTCATACAGCCGGGACAGTGCGTCTGCCTCAACGTTCAGGGAGCCTGGTCTGTAAGAGAGGGTAAACACAAAACGGGTGAAAAACATGGCCCAACCTGCCAGGCGAAGATTCAGTCTCCTCGCCTCCCGGATGTACTCCAGATTGCGATGGTCAGTCCAGATGAGAAAAAAGCCAAGGTTTTTATGACAGCCAACAGCTCCCGGTCCCCCATATCATAGTTTCACTCCGCCGGGCTGAGCTTCCTCGAAAAGAAGGCACAAGGCTTCAGTGGCGTACCCGAGCGCTGACAGAGCACTGCTCCTATCCCAGCTTCGGATGCGTCCACCTCCACTATGAATGGCAAAGAGGGATCCGGATGAGCCAACACAGGAACCGAGGTAAACAGAGCCTTCAGGTGCCTAAAAGCCCTGTTCGCCTCAGCCGACCACTGCAAGTGCACTGGGCCCCCCTTTAGCAGTGAGGTAATGGGAGCAGCAACCTGACCAAAACCCTGATAAAACTCTGGTAGTAGTTGGCAAACCCTAAGAATCGCTGCACCTCCTTTACCGTGGTGGGAGTCGGCCCATTACGCAATAAGGAAAATACTAATCTTTTCCTTGTGACCCCCCTGCGTTACCATACACAAAAGAGCGGTGGCCTCCCTGATAAACCCTGACCCTAATGGTCGACTATCTAAGGCATGAATAGGGAAGGGCATATCCACAGGAACGATGGGGATTCCTAAACTATGAGCTAAACTTTTATTAATGAAATTCCCAGCCACGCCTCAATCTACTAGCGCCTTATACTGGGAACGCGGGGAAAAAAATCTGGAAAAGTGACAGAGACAAACTCTGGATGAAAATGTATGCCTACTCACCTGGGGTGACGCCAGAGTGCTCTGCCTGCTGCCTTGATTCCCAGAGGAACCAACCCGGCACCGACCAGCAGTGTGACCTCTGCGACCACATATGGTGCTCGAGCGGGAACCCCCTCCGGTCTCCCTGCGCACTGCCCCTCCCAGCTCCATGGGTACAGGAGAGAGGGTGCAGGAGGATGGAACAACCAGACCCCAATCTAGACGTCCACGAGTAGCCAGCATGTTGTCCAGCCTGATGGACATGTCCACCAGCTGGTCGAAGGTGAGGGTGGTGTCTCTGCAGGCCAGCTCCCGACGGACGTCCTCGCGTAGACTACAGCGGTAATGGTCGATCAGGGCTCTGTTGCTCCATCCAGCGCCGGCAGGCAGGGTGCTAAACTCCAGAGCAAACTCCTGTGCATTCCTCGTCTCCTGCCTCAGATGGTAGAGGCGCTCACCCGCCTCTCTGCCTTCGGGTGGGTGGTCGAATACTGTCCTGAAATCACGGGTGAACTCCTCAAAATGGTCCAACGCTGCATCCTCTTTCCCGGTGAGGCACGAGACGAGGGTGTAACTCTTCTCATGGTCCGATGGAGCTGGGTGGACCGTGGCCAGATACAAGCTTAGTTTGAGGAGAAAACCCTGGCAGCCGGCAGTATCTCCGCCGTAACCCTTAGGCAGGGATAAATGGATCCTGCTGGGTTCAGGCGGGGAAAGGGCACTCAGGGGAGACCCCGGTTGTGTTGGTGGAGGTGCTGGAAAAACTCCCGGTCTCTTCCAGCAGTCCATATTCTGGACAACGCGATCCATGGCGGCGCTCAGATTGTCCCATGACGCGCTCCTCCACCTTCATGGCCAGGTACCTTCTCCTGCTGACTTCATTATTTGGTCAGAGATTCTGTCAGAGTCGTGTGTATAGGTGGCAGGGAAGTCAGGCGCAGGAGAATCAAACTGAGTGTAATGGAGTTATTTAATAACGATAAACAAAACATACTCCAAACACTAAATGTAAACAATAAACAAAGTGGGTACGAGGACCTGTTGCGTACCAATACAAAAACCAACACAACACTGAATAACAAACAATCTCTGACAAAGACATGAGGGGAAACAGAGGGTTAAATACACAACAGGTAATGAATGGGATTGAAACCAGGTGTGTAGGAAGACAAGACAAAACCAATGGAAAATTAAAAATGGATCAATGATGGCTAGAAGACCGGTGACGTCGACCGCCGAGCACCGCCCGAACAAGGAGAGGCATCGACTTCGGTAGAAGTCGTGACAACTGTAGTGATGCCTCTTGCACTGAGATGCAGTGCCTTACACCACTGCGCCACTCGTGAGCCATATATGATTTCCATATATGAACTGTAACTCACTCAAATCTTTGACATTTTTGCATGTTGCGTTTATATTTTTATTCAGTGTCGGTAAACTATTTTACTAACTGTTCCAATTACCATGGTCCCACAACAGGTGGACACACAAAAAAAGAGATCACTGTTTTCGAACAAATATGATCGGTTAATGAAGCAATATGTCACAGGTCCATATTTGATAGGAACTATCACTGGTGTCATATTTGGAAGCAGCAATCACTGGATATTTACTCTCTTTCCAACTGCCATGGAAGTTCCAGAACATGTTTGTTGTCATGGCTGTTTGAGTATCTGTTTAACTGAAGACTAAAGCAATTTGCATATTCATAACATGTTTGTTGTCATGGCTGTTTGAGTATCTGTTTAACTGAAGACTAAAGCAATTTGCATATTCATAACATGTTTGTTGTCATGGCTGTTTGAGTATCTGTTTAACTGAAGACTAAAGCAATTTGCATATTCATAACATGTTTGTTGGTATGGCTGTTTGAGTATCTGTTTAACTGAAGACTAAAGCAATTTGCATATTCATAACATGTTTGTTGTCATGGCATTAGCATATTCTGGAGATTAGACAATTCAGCACTTATTTTACCATCTATCGCAACTGCCGAAACTCCTCAATTGTGTGTATGTGTATGTATGTGTATGTATGTGTGTGTGTGTGTCTTTAACAAACAGTATCCATGTCAAAGGTCAGTAACTGACAATTACAGCTAAATGGAAAGGAAGAATAAGAGGAAAGAGAGAAAGTGTGTTCGCGCGGGTTTGCCTCTGAGGTAGGCTACAAGGACACCACTGGTATGTGATATATCCAGACTGTTGGGTTGGGCTTTGTATATCGACTCTATAGAAAGAGACAGACAAAGAGGGAGAGAAACCAGACCACAAACCAGACCACAAAGCAGGATTATCAAAATAGGATCCATTGATGTGTTTAATATGAGCAGCACCCAGATCAGAATATAGCAGACATAGCAGAACATAACAGACGTAATGAGCAGTGCTCTGTTGTGTCTACCTAGAAACGTGTGCACTCCTTAATGTGTGTGTGTGCGTGCATGTGGTTGTGTGTATGTGTTTGTGTGTGTTCGTGTATGTGTGTTTGTTCGCATGTTCTTGGGTTAAACGTCAGTGCTGTGATGTTGCATTAATTGCCTGCCTGCGTCCTCCCTGACTTCTCCGTTAATGAAGAAACAGCAGAGGGAAAGATCCAGAACGGTGCTTCAGTCACATGTCACACACACACAAACACACACACACACATACCTCCCACCAGCACTCCTCTGTGGCCTGCTCTGCATTTAAACACTTTAATTTGTCTTTTATAATGAAATAAACGTGTCTGCTGGATTATTGTTATGATTATTCCTCCCTCTCCAGACTCCATGCTGTGATTGGATAATGACTTTGTGCTGACTGGCAGCCGTCCTATCGTGTCGTCCGGAGAGAAGGGGGCCAATGGGCAGTTTTTCTAATGTAACACAATTATAATACCGCTGTTATAGCTAACTTTCCGATGTGAGCTACATGTGACTCAAATCAATTAAACTCAATCTTTATTGTCCCAGTAGAGACATTCAATAGATTAAAATTATGAAGGTCAGTGTTTGAGGTTAGGCGACAGTTTGGCCACCCGATCTCAGCTGAAGCCAAGCAGGGTCTGTCCAGGTTAGTTCTAAGATTGGAAGGCATCAGTAATGTCCACTTGTTACTCCCATCCACTCTCCATCTTTCCATTCCCTTCCTCTATTCTTTACTCTCTCACTCATCCCCTCTTCTAACAATTTTTCTCTCTCATCTCTTCTCGTCTTCCTACCTCTTCTCATTCTCTTTTACCATCCCCCTCCGTCTCTCTCCCTCAATTCTCTGATCACCCCCCCCCCTGCTCCCTTTCTCCTTCTCCCACATGACTCTGTTGTTGTTCATGACTCTTTTCACTCCTTCTCTTTCTCTCTCTCTCTCTCTTTCCCTCTCTATAAACGTCCCACTGTATTTATCCTTTTCTCTCCATCTCTGCCCCCCGTGTTACCTCTCTGCCTTTCAATGCTCCCCTTTGTCTCTCCTTTTATAGTTCTTTAAGTGTTCAGGGCTCCACCTCCCCAGATACAAACATACAAAACACGCACACATGCACGCACACACACACACTCCCCACACGCACACACACCTGACTATAGGGTATATGGCTTAGCCTCTTGCTCAGACCACAGGCAGTTAACATGAGATACGCTCTAAAATACATGACATACGCTAAAACAGTTGGGTTCCTCAAGGGTTCATTGGCAAGGGTGATGGTTCTATGTGGAACCATACTGACCCAAAGAACCCTTTGAGCTCTTCAATGGTTCTTTGCAGTCCAAAAAAGGGTTCTTTCCCCTTTTAGTGATAATTCAAATACAGTGACGGCAGTTCATTCAAATATTTTGGGGGCGTGGTTTGCGCACAGCTCTTTTTGTGCAATCATGAGTGAGAGTGTCATTCCAGTTGGTCTAATCTGTTGTGTTGTCATATTGCATGTTATATGTGACTGTGGTCAAGATGGTGTCTTGTGAAAGACTCACATATGGCATTTCATCAATTGAGAAAGGTTGACTAAGTCTGTAGTTTTCAAGTCTCTCCTCAGGGACCCCCAGCTGTTCCAGAGCTAATTCAACCTGTTAATAAATACAATAATAAAACCTATGGAATTTTAACAATATAATATGGCTATAAACCAGGATAAAATAAACTATGCTTCTAGCCTAGTGGTTAGAGCTTGGACCAGTAACCGAAAGGTTGCTGGATTGAAACCCTGAGCTGACAAGGTAAAAATCGTAAATTCTGCCCTTGAGCAAGGCATTTCCCCGGGCGCCGAAGACGTAGAATGTCGATTAAGGCAGACCCCCGCACCTCTCTGATTCAGAGGGATTGGGTTAAATGCGGAAGATACATTTCAGTTGAATGCGTTCAACTGACTAGTGTCATGACTGTCCTGACCAGGTCAGGTTACAGGAGACCACAACCCTACAGATTATCTCTCAACCCCAACAGAGGAGGAGAGATCTAGGAGTCTGAAGATGTGAGGGGTTTTATGACCCCTCACGCCCCTGACAAATTCCTTTGTCCTGTTACTATGGAGAACCAGCCTCAGAACATTAAACATGAAATAAAGGGACTTTGGAACAATGGTTTCCGTCAGCCACAATGGTGGTCATGACGATAGATGGAATATGAAAATGTATGTCATTTTTGTTTTGTTATGTTAAGGTTAATAGATGATGTTATTACGAAAACATTGTAACATAAAGAGTTTTCCTAGTATATGTTTGATGTTTATACATTGTACGTTGTGTGGAAAATGTCCAAATCAAAGGGAATGTTTTGGGGAAGATGAAATGTTAAGTTAGTTGTCTAAAATTGTATTTTAGTGAAATCTAGACCTTGCCTCATTAACTTGGTACGCCCAGAGAATTGCCCTAAAGGCGGTTACGCCCACTTCTGACCCAAGGGTATAAAACCTGTGAGTGTAGAATGTACAGGAAGACTACGTGACCCAAGCTGCAGCAAGGTCTAAAAAGTCAACGAACCCCGAATGCAACGCAAGTTTGAAGACAAGGAAATCCTGTTCTACCCAAGGTACGGATGAGTAGCTGTGTCTAAGCGGGTGAATTCAAGTCGAACCACCTAGCCTCCATCTCCCATCGAATCGTGGTATCTAAAGGGTTTCATTCATATGCTGTGAGCTGTGAGCTACAGAGCTGTCTGTCCTCAAAAGACCCCTTCCAGAGCAAAGGGTGAGGGAACAGACTCCTAAGCCAAAAAGGACACTGACATCGGGAGGACGCTCAGAGAGGTGCGCCGAAGTAGTGCGTCATCGAACAGCTGAAGGCCTATGCAGAGAATCCTCGGAGGTCATCGCAACGTAATTACATCATTGTATTCTGACCCATAAGAGCGCCAGTTTGGAGCAAGGTTTAGAATAGCATAGCTGACAAATTCACCCAAATGTATATTTCTCTTGTGTACTTTATTTTTTCTCTCTCTTTTACCCCATTGTGGGTAACACACGCCATAGTGTGTTGGCCCGTTATACTAAGTTCTAATCAATAGCCTATAATGTGTTTTGTCTATGTGTGTCTTTTATCATCATTTTAGCTTTTTAGTAAATAAATATTAAACTAAGATTGGTGTGGTATGAACTCATTGGTGAGTCCCGGGTCCGTGCAGATTCCCGGATTATGCGACGTTCAGAACTAGACTGTAGAGGCAACTGGTTAATTAGCGGCTGTTGTAAAATCGATATTCTGATATTCTTTGAGTTAATTTGGGAAATAGAAACTCAATAAAAACTAGTTTTCCCATGGTGCCACGGGTTAATGAGTTAATAATTGCTTGATTCAGTTTATCACACAATTAGAAACTTTAATCATTCGATGAGCAACAGTCGTCACACTAACTAATAAAACGTCACGACACTAGGTATCCCCCTTTCCCTTTCCCTTCTACAAATAACCTTTGAGATTGAGAAAGGTTCTTTATAGAACCACTTTCCATTAAGGTTATATAAAGAACCATAAAAAAGGGTTCTATATAGCCCCAAAATGCGTTGTAACGATAGCGTAACCCTTTTTTGGTGCTATATTGAACCTTTTTCTAAGGGTTCTTTATAGCCCCATACAGGTTCCATTTAGAACCTTATGAGCATGGTTCTTTATAGAACCTTCAAAAAAGGTTCCATAAAACACCAAAAACGGTTCCGCTATGGTTACAAGCCAAATAACCCTAATTTGGCACTATATATAACCATTTGTTTTTAGTGTGTATATGTTAGTTAGAGTTAACTTCCCAGCAGGTGGACGGACGTTATGGGAGGTGGTCAGATACCACAGTTTGTATGGTTGGATGTCATAGGCCTGTATCTAAGCATAGGAGATATTTAGAGAGAGAGAAGGGTCATATAAAATATAGGTCGTAAAGACAGGAGAGGTTGATTTCAACATGTTGAATAGCCTTGGCAAAGACAGTAGCCTTGGTTTCTGTGGTCGCTGCGGGATAGATGATTGTGTGTGTGTGTGGCATCTGAAGGACAGCTTATTAAAACCTGTCCTTATAAAACTGAAGAACAACATGTTCTACATGCCATACGCGGGAGGGGGTCAACAGTGTGTGGGGGAGTATCGGGAGTACAGTATTTATTAGGGGTGGAACACTCGAGATTTTGGCAGTCCTAATATGAAATGTTACTACATTCCTAACCTTTGACCAAATTGCATTGAATACTTTCTGGTTACACAGCATATGTCGAACAGTGTGTGGAAATGTCATAGTGGCCTTCGCTTTAATTTTGCAATAGTCAGTTATTAAATTAGATTTCCTGTCATAAAGATTTCTCTTCATACCAGGTGTGGGTTGGGTTTTTCCCCATTGTGTGTGTGTGTGTGTGTGCGTGTGCGTGTGTGTGTGTGTGTGTGTGTGTGTGTGTGTGTGTGTGTGTGTGTGTGTGTGTTAATCTCAGCAGAGCCCAACATGCAGAGGGGAAGTGAGTCACGGGAAGTCAAATCAAATCAAATTGTATTTGTCACACACTTCGTAAACAACAGATGGTAGGCTAACAGGGAAATGCTTACTTACGGGTCCTTTCCAACAATGCAGAGTTAAAGATAAAGATTAAAACATAAAAATACAATTAAAATAGTGACATGGGGAATAAATGCACAGTGAATAACAAACACATTGAGCCACAAACATGAGTCACTGAGCCACTTTGTAATATGGACCAATGCAGTAGAGTCCTTGTGCAGCTTGTTGTTTGCTCTTTGCATGCACATATATCACTGTATCATCTGCAGACATTTGAACTTCATGACCCTAGTACAGACAGAGACAGAGGGCAAATCATTAATGTACAGACTGAACAGGAGGGGCCCCAGTATTGACCCTTGGGGCATGCCCACATCTTAGCTAAGAGTGGGAGACATCTCATTGCTCACTCTGACACACAGGGTTCTGCCTTCAAGGTATGATTTCATCCATCTCAAGGCATCGGGGGAAAAGTTGAACTTCGACAGTTTTGTAATGAGAATCTCATGGTTAACAGTATCAAAGGCTTTCCTTAGGTCTAGAACACAGCCCCAACAACGCCTCCTTTGTCCATTTTGGACTTCCCATTTTCCAGAAGAAAGCAGTTGGCCGTTTCTGTGGAGCGTTTTACGCTAAAGCCAAACTGCATGGAGTGTAATGTGAAGGGGCTGTTGTTGAGGTGGGCAATCATTCTCTGCTATACACTTTTCAGCAACCTTCGACACCACAGGTAGTAAACCAATGGGTCTGTAGTTACTCACATCAGCAAGGTCACCTGATTTAAAGATGGGCGTTATTATGGCCGACTTCCAGATCCCTGGAAACACCACCTGGCAAATAGATGTGTTGGTGCCCTTAGTAATGGGGCCAGTGAGTGACTCTTTGTAGTTTTTAAGAAAGGTAGAGTCCAGCCCAAACACATCTTTGGCTTTATAGTTCTTTAGTGAGCCAAAGAAACCAGTGGAGGTGTTCTGTGTCAGTACATTGACAGAGTCAACAAAGTAGAAATTGAAGACTGCTGTTTCGACTGCATCCTGTGTTAGACTGTCATTCACATTGATTTCTAGTCTTTTTGCAGTGTTGCTATGGTCTTTCCCTGTTAACTTTTTTCGATTCTCCCAGATCATTTTAGAATTTCCCTTGGCTTCACCTTATTTCTGAACATGGTAAACCTACATCTGTCATACTCCAATTTGGGACTTTTTAGAGCACAATCTCGTTCTTTCATCAGTTTCCAGATTTCTCCATTTAGACAAGGAAGAGTGCTATTTTGGCGAGGTTTGGATTTAGTTTTCTTTAGGAAGCCATTTACTGTAGTCAGGATTGTGGATAGAAAAACATGACTGTCAGCTTCCACATTTGTATAGGACAGAAGATCATTCCAGTTAATTCCCTCAATTGCATTTTCAAAATCATTTAAATTCAGCCTTAGGTATTCTGAGTTTATGAGGCTTTTTAACAGTAGAGAGGTTAAACCTGTTCTTTAGAAAGCTTTCTGGCTATGAGTGTCAGATTATGGTCAGACAGCTCAGTAACCATATTGAATATTGAACCATCTCTCTGGTTTATTACTGAACACCAAATCGATATGTGTTTTAGAAGAACAAGTCACCCTGGTTGGCTGTGTAAGGTCAAAGGCATTAGTGATACGTTTGAGGGTTTTCCTACAAGACTTGTCTTCATAATTAATGTTAAGATCTCCCACTCTTTCCCAAAACCACATTTCCTAAGTATGTTATTAAACTGATTTAAAAAAACTTTTGGTGGAAGGTGGTCTGTACATTCCAATGAGGGTAAAAATACATTTGGGGAGACAGTGCAACGTTCAGGCCAATACATTCTAGTTCATTATCACATGACCACTCAATTTGTTTACATCGATATGTTCTGTAATGTAAATCATCACACCCCCTCCTCTTCCTTCAATCCTGTCTCTCCTGAAGACATTGTAGCCAATCACAATCAAAGCAGCAGATGGAGAGTTTTTATGGAGCCATGTCTCTGAAAGGTTGAGGAAGTCAAGGTTGGAATCTGTCAGAAGATGTTGAATGTGAACACATTTTGGAGTGACACTGCGAATGTTCAAGTTCCCCTCTAGTACCCCTTGAGCTTAGCTTGTGGGTCCCAGATGACTCCAGCGTGAGTGACACACTGGTGTTATCTGACTGCTGGGTTTAGACCGTTTTGTTTAGTTTTGAATAGGGGCAGTTTGTTAGTGCAATTAACTATCCCTTGCGCTTGCACTGGATGTGGGGAACGAATGAAAACAGCTTGCGTGCCAGAAGCAGGGTCGGGGATCGAATATATAGCGACTTGGATATGTTTGTAGAGTCAAATTTCATCTTGGAGTCAGGTGACTCAAGAGAAATCATGGGACCATAACACTCACCCACCTCAGCGGCGGTGATGATTTGAGGACACAGCCCTCCACTGCTTTCCACTCTGGTGAGTATTTCTGGTTCGGTGGTGTTAGGCCCAGGGTTGAGGTGCATCTCCCCAGAGAGCAGGAGGGTAGTGAATAGGTAGCTTAGCAGATTCTGGTAGGTGTTGGACTTGTGTTTGTGACTCCCAAGTGATTCAGTCGATTAAGGGAGCGAGGTAGACTTGGCCATTATTCAGAACATTATGGTATGATGTGTACTGTTCGCTCGTGTGGAATGGTGAACCAAGGTGTTTGTCTGGGGAGTTTGCATTTCCCGACAGTAGATTGATTGTGTCATCCCAGCAAGGAAGCGCTGAGACTATCAGTAGAGCAGCTACATAGCTGACAATCGTGGCAATGTACTGGAGATAAAACACATAATTGCGCTTTAAATCTTTGCAAGAGTTACTTAGCTGGGGTTGGCGTACACCTGATCTTTAGATAAAATAACAGCATCTGGAGGAGAAACAGCACCTGCCGCAACACCCTCTCTTCGATCCGCCATCTTCTTTCTGTGTGAGGGAGAGAGGGATATAGAAATACAAAGTTTTAGTGTATATTAGTGAATGCAAGTATAGACTAACAGTGAAATGCTTACGGGCCCTACCCAACAATGCAGAAACAAAAACATAGAGAAATGATAGAAAAGTACAACTAATAATAAAAGTAATAATAAATAACAATGAGTAAAGATAACTTGGCTATCTACACAGGGTACCAATACCACGTCGATGTGCAAGAGTGTAAGAGTGTAAGAGGTCATTTAGGTTCATATTTACATATAACTAGGAATAAAGTGACAGATATTAAACAGTAGCAGCAGCGTATGTGATGAGTCAAAAAGGTTAGTGCAAAAAGGGTCAATGCAGATAGTCTGGATAGCTATTTGGTTAAGTAGCTAACTATTTGGCAGTCTTATGGCTTTGGGGGTAGAAGCTGTTCAGGGTTCTGTTGGTTCCAGACTTGGTGCACTGGTACCGCTTGCCGTGCGGTAGCAGAGAGAACAGTCTATGGCTTGGGTGGCTGGATTCTTTCACTATTTATTGGGCCTTCCTCTGACGCCGTCTCTTATGGAGGTGCTGGATGGCAGGGAGCTCAGCCCCAGTGATGTACTGGGCTGTACTCATCACCCTCTGTACCGCCTTGCAGTCGGGTGCCCTGTAGTTGCTGCACCAAGAGGTGAGGAAGCTAGTCAAGATGCTCTCAGTGGTGCAGCTGTAGAACATTTTGAGGATCTGATGGCCCACCCAAATATTTTCAGCCTCCTAAGTGCGAAGAGGTACTGTCTTGCCATCTTCACAACTGTGTGGGTGTGTGTGGACAATGTTAATTCCTTAGTGATGTGGAAACTGAGGAACTTGAAGCTCTTGATCTGCTCCACCACAGCCCCATCGATGTGGGGGATGTTCGGCCATGCAGTTGTGGGTGAACAGTAAAGTAAAGTAAAGGGACTAAGCACACACCCCTAAGGGGCCCTCGTGTTGATGGTCAGTGTGGCGGATGTGTTGTTGCCAACCCTCACCGCCTGGGGACGGCCCGTCTGGAAGTCCAGGATACACTTGCAGAGGGAGGTGTTCAGTCTCAGGGTCCTGAGCTTGGAGGGGACTATGGTGTTAAATGCTGAGCTGTAGTCAATGAACGGCATTCTTACATAGGTGTTCCTTTTGTTCAGGTGGGCGAGGGCAGTGTGGAGTGCAAGAGATTGCGTTATCTGTGGATCTGTTGGGGTGGTATGCGAATTGGAATGGGTCCATGGTGTCTGGGATTAAAGTGTTAATGTGAGCCATGACCAGCCTTTCAAAGCATTTCATAGCGATACATGTGAGTGCTAAGGGACGTTAGACATTTATGCAGGTTAGCTTGGCGTTCTTTGGCACTGGGGTTATGGTGGTCTGTTTGAAACTAACCTAACATAGCAGGCGTAAGAGAAATGCCTGAAACTAGATCTCCTACATACTGGTCTTGAAAAAAAAACTGTTTGGGGAGGTTCTCTTCTGCACTGTTCAACCACTGCAGTAAATATAGAGGAGGAGTTAAGCTGGAGTGTCATCTCATTAACATCCAAAAGTTACGTCACAGGTTCACCCTCCATTTCACCTGAAAACTGGAACATCTGGTCTTTGGGCAATCGGCAGAGGCTAGCTTAAAATAAGACGGTATTACAGACCGGGTCAGGGATAGGTTGAAAATGTCAGTGAAGACACTTGCCAGCTGGACACTTGCTAACCTGTTTAAAAGTTCTTACTCATACCGGCTACGGAGAGCGAGACTCACACAGTCGTTGGGAACAGCTGGTGCTCTCATGCATAGTTCAGTATTGCTTGACTCAAAGCAAGAATAGAAGGAATTTGCTTGTCTGGTGGGCTCGCGTCACTGGGCAGCTCCCGGCTTGGTTTCCCTTTGTAATCCGTGATAGTTTGCAAGCCCTGGCACATCCATCGCGCGTCAGAGCTGGAGTAGTAGAATTCCATTTTAGTCCTCTATTGACACTTTGCGTGGTTGATGGCTCGTCGGTGGTCATAGCGGGATTACTTATAAACACCACCACGGCACACCACCACGGCTGCTGTGCCTTCGTCACCACACTGTCACCAGACACCACCACGGCTGCTGTGCCTTCTTCACCCCACTGTCTGTGTGGGTGGACCATTTCAGTTTGTCTGTGATGTGTACGCCCACCAACGTAAAACTTTCCACCTTCTCCACTGCTGTCCCTTCGATGTGGATAAGGGGGTGCTCCCTCTGCTGTTTCCTGAAGTCCACGATCATCTCTTTTGTTTTCAGCCACGACTCTGGGAAACATAGAAATGTACAGTTTTTCAGGTCCCGTGTACAGGATAGTCTCATTGCTCCAAACGTAATTATTATTTTTAAATGACACCCTGGATTGCTCCTCCTGTTCCGCGTCATTCCAAATGGTTAAGTTAAGGGTTCAAGATTTTGGATAGGGTTAAAACATTTTTTTGAAGTCAATCTTGAGCAATCTGGCTCAATCTCTGGATGAAAAACAAACAGAACGTGACAACTCCTCTTTTCA